>NC_080084.1:5549631-5861087 GCF_949987535.1 Balaenoptera acutorostrata | reverse complement strand
GTTTGTAACTGCAGGCGAGCTCGGTGGTGGGCTGGTGTTCAGAGCATTAAAATAAGGATCAACAGTCCTGGTCCTTTGGTTAATCATTTTAAGAGTATCTGTAGTTGGACACATAATATTTGAGCTTTTAGACCTGCATGTTGTCTCAAATTTTGTTTATACTCAAAGAATTAGACTATAGATAGAAACTCGGCTGAACTCCGATGATGCAGGCCGTTGGTCACCGAGGGGTTCTGGCTTTATTAGCAGTGACTCCACGAGGGGGATACTGATATGACTTCAGGGCTGGACACCCTCTAGTCTATATAAGCTCCAAAACAGGTTTCCTATTATTTGGGAGGTAACTACTTCTAGTAATCATGTTTTGGTTCCACTGATGATGTATGAACACTTTTCTTTAAATATATAATTATTTTATTTGGGCGTTTGTCATGCTTTGGGGTCTCCCAACCAAAATGTGGAAATCCAGGCCGATGTGTGTGTCATATCCGTGCGGTAATTTTATGTGAATGGATTAATGAAACCGTCACAGTTTTCTAGTCTGATCCCTGATTGAGGGAAGGAGCTAGTAAAACAGAGTCCATTCTCTTTCCTGTTTAGAAAATAAGGGGGACTGTGTCCTTGGCCATCCCAGTGCTGTGGTTGCCAGACACGTGATGGGACAGGCAGAGCCTCTAATGCATGCGATGCTCCAGGTGATGTTTGCAGCAAACAGGCCTGATTTAAGTGTGCCAAGTTCCTTTTGCTTCTTTTAATCTTCTTTACCGTACTCCTGTGTTGGTATAGCAATGATTTGAGAAGTAATTCACAATTAATTTCATATGTTAAGTTGTCCGCTATCAATGGATTATCCAGCGGCACGAGGCTGCTCTTGTAATTGGTCCAGGGATTGGAAGGCAGGAAACATGATGGGAACTATTTCCTAAATTGTACCAGGCTGGACCGCGCATCAGTTCTGTCCCTGTGCTCTATTCTATACCATATTGAGGAAGGTCTTTTGCTGCATTCGAGATGCTGATCTGAGAGTGTGTTGTTGCCAAAACGGTTTATTCTCAGAGTTGCAAGATAATAATTTATATTTACATACGACTTCAAAGCAGAGTTTGTAGGCGTTTCTCATTTCACCCTCACACCAACCTGGTGAGGCAGTGATCATCCCCCACTTTACCGGTTACGTCAGAACCAGGCGTGACACAGGTCAGCTGTGGACGAGGCCCCGGTTGGAAGGCCGAGTCCTGAGCCTCCAGGGAGGCAGTGCAGGCGGGGAGCTGGCTGCTCACAGACCACAGCCCTGCGGCAAAAGCAACGAGATTTTGCGTGTCATTCTGCTTTCAAAGTCCGAGCTGTCGCTTTTCCTGGGCTGAGGGATGTGTTGGAAAGCTGCTATGTTTCCTCAGTTGGCCACTTGGTTGTAGGGAAGTGGTTCTCAAACTGGTGGGCTTAGGAACCGTCTGAACTCATCCAAAGGCAGGTTCCTGGGCTGCTCTTCCTAGAGTCTGATTCCATACGTCGGGCGTGAGGCACAGGAATCTGAACTTTTAAGAAACTGATGGTCTCTGAGGCACACTTTTGAGCAACAAAGTGTTGCTCTCCTCCTACATTGGAGGAGAACTATTGTGAACTTAAACAAATTTAAATTGCGGTAAAGTACACATAATATAAAATTTACCTTCTTGACCATTTTTAAGTGTACAGTTCAGTGGTATCAAGTATATGCACATTGTTGTGCAACCAGCACCAACATACATCTCCAGGACTTTGGTCATCTTGCAAAACTGAAACTCTGTACCCATTAAACAATATTAACAGTATAAAACAAGAACTCCCCATTCCCCTCCCCCAGCCCCTGGTAACCGCTATTCTACTTTCTGTCTCTATGAGTTTCACTACTCTAGGCACGTCGCATAACTGGAATCATACATTATTTGTTTTATTTTATGACTGGTTTATTTCACTTGTGGTAATGTTTTCAAGGTTCATCCATGTCGTAGCACATGTCAGAATCTCCTACCCTTTTAAGGATGAATAATATTCCATTGTGTATAGACCACATTTTGTTCGTCCATCAGTGGACACTTGGGTTACGTCCACCTTTTGGCTATTGGGAATAATGGTACCTCTTCAAGTCCCTGTTTTCAATTATTTTGGGTTTGTATCCAGAAGTGGGATTGCTGGATCATATGGTAGGTCTATTTTTCTTTTTTTTGGAGGAATCTCTGTACTGTTTTCCACAGTGGCTCTATCATTTTACATTCTCACCGACAGTGTACAAATGTTCTAATTTTCTTACATCCTTGCCAACACTTGTTGTTTTCTGGTTTTTGTTTTTGTTTTTTGATAACTATCCTAATGGATGTGAGGTGGTATCTCATTGTGGTTTTGATTTGAATTTCCCTAATGATTAGTGATGTTGAGCATCTTTGCATGTGCTTCTAGGCCATTTGTATACCTTTTTTGGAGACAACGGACTTCTTCAAGTCCTCTGCCCATTTTTTAATAGGGTTTTGTTGTGGTTGTTGAGTTGTAAGAGTTTTCCATATATTCTGGATTAGATAGATGGTTTGCAAATATTTTCTCCCATTCAATGAGCTGCCTTTTCAATTTATTGATTAAAACTTTTGATGCACAGAACTTTAAAATTTTGATGTCAAATTTATCTCTTTTGTTGTTGTTGTTGCCTGTGTTTTTGGTGTCATATCCAAATCCAGTATTGTGAAGCTTTTCTTCTATGTTTTCTTCGAAGAGTTTTATAGTTTTAGCTCTTACATTTAGGTCTACAGTTCATTTTTTAAAATCTTTTTCCCCCCACAGTTTTATTGAGATATAATTGACACAGCACTGTATAAGTTTAAGGTATACAGCATAATGACTTGACTTTTATATATTGTGAAATAATTGCCACAATAATTTTAATTAACATCCATCATCTCATGTAGATAGTAAAAAAAAGGAAAAAACGTTATTTTCCTTGTGATAAGACCTATTAGGATCTACTCTCATAACAGCTTCCAAATATACCATACAGCAGTGTTAATTATATTTATCATGGTGTGCATTACATCCCCAGTACTTATTTATCTTATAACTGGAAGTTGG
Organism: Balaenoptera acutorostrata; assembly: GCF_949987535.1. Taxonomy (NCBI): domain Eukaryota; kingdom Metazoa; phylum Chordata; class Mammalia; order Artiodactyla; family Balaenopteridae; genus Balaenoptera; species Balaenoptera acutorostrata. The sequence goes on along the minus strand of NC_080084.1, from coordinate 5,857,991 downwards.
TACCTTTTGACCCCCTTCATCCGATTTCCCCACCCCCCCCACCCCTGCCTCTGGTAACCACAAATCTGATCTCTTTTTCTGTGAGTTTGGTTTTTTGTTGTTGTTGTTTTTTTAGGTTCCACATATAAATGAGATCATACAGTATTTGTCATTGTCTGACTTATTTCACTGAGCATAATGTCATCAAAGTCCATCCATGTTGTCGCAAATGGCAGGATTTCCTTGTTTTTATGGCTGAATTTATTCCCTTGTGTATAGATACCACATCTTCTGTATCCATTTATCTGTCAGTGCACACTTAGGTGGTCTCCGTGTCTTGGCTACTGTAGATAATGCTGCTATGAACAACAGAGTGCAGATATCTCTTCGTAAGAGTGTTTTCATTTCCTTTGGATATAGTCCCAGAAGTGGGATTGCTGGATCGTATGGTAGTTCTACTTTTAACTTTTTGAGGCACCTCCGTACTGTTTTCCATAGTGGTTGTACCAGTTTACAACCCCACCAATGGTGGGTCCCTTTCCTCCTCATTCTCGCCGGCGTTTGTCATCTCTTGTCTTTTTGATGACGGCCATTCTAACAGGTGTGAGGTGGTATCTCATGTGGTTTTGGTTTGCGTTTCCCCGCTGATTAGTGATGTTGGGCACGTTTTCATGTACCTGTTGGCCATTTGTACGTCTTCTTTGGAAAAACGTCGATTCAGATCCTTTGCCCATTTTTTAATGGGATTATTTTGTTCTTTTGTTATTGAGCTGTTTATGGCCCACTTTTAGTTAGTTTTTGTAGTATATGGTATAAGGTAAGGGTCCAAGTTCCTTCTTTTGCATGTGGATATCCAATTTTCCCAGCACCATTTGTTGAATAGACTGTCCTTTCTCTAGACAGGCTTTTGAATCAGTAAGACCTGGGTTCAGATACTGATTCCTCCACTGACTAGGCCAGAGATATATGGGGAACCCCCAGGTAAGCCTCCTGCAAATGCGCTTTCCCTCTGAACGGAAGTCAGAGGGATACGTAAGCTGTGGTTTGCCTTAGCCAGCTGTGCCAAGGTCTGTGCGCTCTTCCCCAGGCAGAGGACACATCAGCAACAAGGGGTAACATCTGGAAAGCCCTGGCCTAAAGGGGCTTTTAGGCCCTTTGGTTACAAATCACACTTTTAATGCTTCGGTACAAGTCAGGAATACCTCTCCCTTTCCCGCCAGTACTCCCAAAGCAGTGGGAGCATCGCGATTGGATGAAGCCGTGGGTCTACATCTTCTGATCTGAGGAGAGCAACGGGACAGGTCAGGACACTTCACCCCCTCAGTACTGCAGGCGGATTGTGCACACAACGGCCCAGCGACAGGTCACCAGCCACCTGTCGCACCACCCTGGGAGCCACCCGGCTCTGGGCGGAGAAGCCTCGGGCTGCTTGAGAATCACATGGGCAGGCAGAGGGCACTGAGGGCTTCATCTGGACACCACTGGGCACGCATGTGGCAACAAGGTAAAGGGAGAGGAAGCCCCTGTGTTTTGTAGCCCGTAGTTTCATCTTATTGTGATCACAAGGGAATCTAGGACCCTCAGGCTCAGAGGGGAAAGGCAGCCCTCAGCTCACGAGACACAAGAGCCCTTATCTGGAGTTTGCCTGTAAAACATAAGCATTCTGCAGAGCCATTTGGCAATGACTGTTAAAATATTTACATCTGCATGGCTGTTGAACTCTCAATTCCACTTCTAGGGATTTCTGTGAAATTTTTGACATGTGTGCAAAGATACACGTACAGGGATGTTTATTGCAGCACTGCTACAATAGCCAAAATGTGGAACACCCACCAATGGGAAAACAGTTAAGAAGTGGTACATCCCATCCGATGGGATACGAAGCTGCTGTTAAAAAGAATAAGAACTGACACAGATCTATTTTCAAGACAGAGTATTAACTGGAAAGAAAATTGCAGAAGAGTTTATCTCTGTGAGTTGCCTTGTGGGAATTCCACTTTCCGAATTATATGTTTCTGTATTGCTCTGTTTTTTTCCCCCCTGAGATATATATTTTCCATTTAAAACGTGTTTAGATAGGAAAGGTGTATACAATAAAACTTATATTTAAGGATCTAATGAGATTTATAAAACCCCTAGCACAGATCAGGCATGAGGTGATACTCACTAAAATTTAGCTCTGCGGTATCAGGAAACAACTAGATAGATACCTTCTTGATCTTGGTGCAGAAAACCACTCATCTCAGCAGGAGAGCCAGTGGAAAACAGTTTCTTCAGCAGCTTTTCCGCCCTTTGACTGTCCTTACAAAGCGATTTCAAGTTTCCTGTCTAAGGAAGATGAACTGGTTTCTTACACCATACTCTCATTAGCTTGCTGGTCATTTTCACAGGCAACCCTTCAGTGAATTTCAGATGCTGACAAAGAAGAAGGGTGTTCTCCAGGAAACACTCATCTTTACCTTGGGGTCCAACCTCATTGCTCCTTTCATCAATATCTCTGGTTCAGGCACACTTGCCATACGCTACTGGACTCTAAGAGGGCAGGTATGCTTCTTTTTAAGAGGTCCGAATATCTGCTCCAAATATGAATCACAAAAAGATCAGTGAAGGAGAAAATTTTACAGTTGCAAGAGGACTCTGCTGTGCTAGATCGCTGAAGTTTCTTTCAACAGAGACCCTCCTCTGGTTCATCTGAAAAAGGATTTACTTTGTAAAAATTGGTTAATATGACCTTTCGGAAACATCTGTTACATAGAGCAAGGAATATTTCTATTAACTGGGACTATCTAAGATGAACTGCAAGACCTTTGATTGTGACAGGGTAAAGCCAATGACTCTTCTGAGCCCTAGCAGGACATCAGAACCAACTAAGCCGTGCTGGAAGACCTCACATTCAAAAAAGCCCCGGAGAGCGATGGAGAAGTTAGGGTGGGTCCTGGGGTCCTAGTAACTTCTCTGCAGCCTGGAGCAAGCTGCCTGTCCTCTTTTCCATTTCCTCACTAGCAATGATGGGAGAAACGTTTTTCTCTCTGAGTTATTTTGAGGTTTAAATGAGATCATGTGTCATCTTCCAGATATTCAGACAGTATAAAGTACAATCATTAAAATAGTTTTTCCTCCCTGGAGAATAAAAGAGAGCTGAATGACACAAAATAGAGTTCAGAAATAGATTCAAAACGAATGAGGATGAAGTTTCTGATAAAGGTGAACTTCAGTGTAGTGAGAAATAAGATGGATGTTTAAATAAACGGCTGGAACTAGCCTCTTGTGGGGGGGAAATAGTGCTGAATCCCTACCTCATTCTTTACACAAAAGGAAATTCTAAATAGACTATTAAACCTAAAAAAAGAAACCACAAAAGTATAAAGAGAACATCTGAGTGATGTTCATTGATAATCTTGTAGTAGGGAAGGCTTGTCTAATCAGAATATAAAGCCTAGAAGCCACAAAATGTCAACAAATTGGCTCTCAGAAATGTTTTTTAAAAAATCACAACAAGCAGTGTCAGAAAATAAATTGGGAAAAAATTTGTCAAAAGGCTAATGTCTTCATTTATAAGGAAGGTATATATCAGTAAGAATAAAGAGAATGTCTATTTATGGGAAAAGGATTTGACCAGGCAGCATGAAATACAAATGGCCAATAAACCAATGAAAGATAGTCAATATCACTTGTAACACAAGAAATCCATTTAAAACCATAATCAAATTGACAAAATTGAAAATTTTTGATAGTATTTAGAGTTAGCAAGATTTGGATAAATAGACACTCCATCGTTGATGTGGAGTGAATCAGTGTACTTTTCTAATCTTTTCAAGGGATAATTGAAAATACCTATCACATTTTTAAAAAAATTTATTTTATTGAAGTATATTTGATTTTAAATGTTGTGTTAATTTCTGCTGTACAGAAAAGTGATTCGGTTATACATATACGTGCGTTCTTTTTCATATTCCTTATCACATTTGTTTTCCATTTAAATGCCACCTTTATTGAAGAAGCCTTGGCAAACCTTATAAAGCTGCTCTAAATTTTCAAATGTGAATCTTTAAGTGAATCTGTATCAATAAGATTTATAATTATACATTTATTGTAAATAACGTGCTAGTTTTAATGGTTGCTTGGCCATTTATCCCTAAGCATTTTTGAAATTTTCATACATGTTAGTCGGATATGTTTTATTCAGTGGAATCTGACTAACTTGGTTTTTTAGTGTACATGTGAAATTAAAGATACTTACTTACTGGAGCCACTGACCTCAACCTTCTCTCACCGTGACAAACACCAAGTGGGTGTAGATTTGTCCCCTGCCCCCGTGCAGAGCACATCACTGCTCTGCTGATCTTGCTAATAGAACAAACAAATCCATTTTTCATGAGAAGTAGGTGTGTAGCTTCTTCAGTGATTAAGCTAAAAGATCTAGTGTGTGTTTGTGAGAAGTATTTTCTAGAGAGCAGCAGACTGTGGAGACACTGGACAATTTGAGGAAATCTTAAAGTTTTTAAATGATCTCAAAATAGTGAAGTTCAGCACTTACTGAAATTGCAGTCTGTGGTTTGAGTGAAAGTGGTGATTTTAAAAGAATAGGGAATTCTGTGTAAACTTTAGAGACAGAAACCATCTATAAATCCCTAGTAGCCTCAAGGACCTAATAAAGGATCAATATGCCCAGCTGATTCCATGTTTAGAATCTGATCATATAACATGTTTTCTATCCGTATTTTCTTCTTAAGTTTTCGTCTTTATTTACCCTACTCAATTGTACCACTCATCCCTATGTATTTAACTGTGATATTGTATGTAATCTAAAAATAGAAAGAATTTAGCTTAAAATAAATTGAATAAATCCTGGCACATACCATCTCTGACTCTCACGCTTGCCTTTTTATGACTTTTCTATAACAAAGATTCTGGGGTATTATATGGGTGAATTTAACATACTTTAAACCTCTAGTTAACCTTGTGGGTAGGGTAATGTTCATATTTTCATATGATTAAATATACAAATTATCAATTCAAATTTAGCCTGGTCCTTCATTTATTATTTTTAGTTTTTAAGTTCTATTCCCTTACTTATGACCGCTCTGAGCAATTCAATTTACTTGTTTTCTTAATCCTTGGAATGCTTGTTTCTAATTTAATCCTTCTGCTTATATTGCATTAAAAAATTTTTTTTTCTTATTAGTCATCCATTTTATACACATCAGTGTATACATGTCAATCCCAATCGCCCAATTCATCACACCACCACCCTCCCCCCGCCACTTTCCCCCCTTAATGTCCATACTTTTGTTCTCTACATCTGTGTCTCTATTTCTGCTCCGCAAACTGGTTCATCTGTACCGTTTTCTAGGTTCCACATATATGCATCGATATACGATATTTGTTTTTCTCTTTCTGACTTACTTCACTCTGTATGACAGTCTCTAGATGCATCCACGTCTCTACAAATGACCCAATTTCGTTCCTTTTTATGGCTGAGTAATCTTATCAAATTTTTGAATGCATAAACCTGCTCGAGCATTTCACTGCTAGAAATCTGCTCTACAGGTATATTCCCAAATGTAAGCCAAGAGTATTCACAGCAGCGCACTTTTGTGATAGCTAAAACTGATAACGCTACAAATGTTCATGAACAGGTGACTGGTTATAAATCATGTTACATACATACAATAGAATCATATCCAGCTGATAAATCGATTAGGTGAAAATGTATGTGCTGCCAGCACCCTGATCTTGGTTTCCAAATAACATTTTCCACTAAAAGGAACCAGGATTCCTTGGAGAAAAGGCTGATTCCAGGACGGTGGTGTAGAAAGTGTGAGATAATCCTGGAACACCTTGTTGCCAGAATGTTACCAGAATATAAGGAAGGGCTCAAAGAATGATGAGACCCCATCAAACGGACAAAGGAGCCAACGTGAAGTGGCTTCCACTGGCCATTTGAAATAATTTAAGTATCAAAATTAATAAAAGTAATAGCATTGGATTACAACTCATTGAATAAAACAAGAATCCAAAGGTTTATACTAATATAAACAAAACAAATACATAAATAAATGGTGGAGAAGGGAAAGCTCTTCTTTACAGTAGAATGCCAGCTAAAAAACCAAGTTCTTTACAGTAGAATACCAACTGTAAGGAACGATAGAGTTACAACATCATCGAAGGGGACTTCCCTGGTGGTCCAGTGGTTAGGACTTCACCTTCCAGTGCAGGGGGTGGGAGTTCGATCCCTGGTCGGGGAGCTAAGATCCCGCAGTCTAGAGGTAAACTGTGTAAAGAGGTAGACTGTCTCTAACGTCTCTCTGAAATGGTTCAGATAAGTAATAGGTAGCAGCACTATTCACAATAGCTAAGACATGGAGCAACCTAAATGTCCATCGACAGATGAATGGATAAAGAAGATGTGGTACATCTATACAATGGAATATTACTCAGCCATTAAAAAAGAACAAAATAATGCCATTTGCAGCAACATTGTTGGGCCTAGAGATTATCATACTAAATGAAGTAAATCAGAAAGAGAAAGACAAATGCCATATGTATCACTTATATGTGGAATCTAAAATATGATACAAATGAACCTATCTGTGAAACAGAAACAGACTCAAGGACATAGAGAACAGACTGGCAGTTGCTAAGGGGGAGGGGTTTGAGGGAAGGTTGGAATGGGAGGTTGGGATTAGCAGATGCAAACTAGTATATATAGGATGGATAAACAACAAGGTCCTTCTGTACAGCACAGGGAACTGTATTCAATATCCTATGATAAACCTAATAGAAAAGAATATAAAAAAGAATGTATATATATATGTATAACTCAGTCACTTTGCTGTACAGCAGAAATTAACACAACATTGTAAATCAACTACACTTCAACTTAAAAAAAAGAAAAGTAATATGTAGGTGGGTAGACAGATAAAGCAAAAGGGGTGAAATATCGATAATTGGTGAATCTGGCTCATGGGTGTACAGGAATTCCTTCTACTATTCTTGCAGGTTTTCTGCAAGTTTGAAATTATATCAAAATTAATATATATGCTGACATGGAAAGAGTTCCAAGACGGATTATACAGTGATAAAGGGAAGGTACAGAGCCATGCATATGTTATGCTGCTTTAAGACAATATCCCCGGGACTTCCTTGGTGGTCCAGTGGTTAAGACTTCGCCTTCCAATGCAGGGGGTGAGGGTTTGATCCCTGGTCGGGGACGTAAGATCCCACATACCTGGCAGCTAAAACACTAAAACATAAAAAAACCGGAAGCAGTATTGTAACAAATTCAATAAAGACTTTAAAAATGGTCCCCATCAAAAAAATTAAAAAAAAAAGAAAAAGACAGTATCTCCTCTTCCCCCTACAAAGGACATAAAAGAAATATTGATGTGTTGGCTCTTGGGGGACAGACTGGGAATTAAGACCTGGAGAGAGAATTTTTACTTTTAATTTTGTTTGTTACTGTTTGAATTTTTCTTTCCCTCTGGTAAAAGTTGTTCAAGACATGTGATTTTACTTCCTTTTCTTTTTCCAGTTAAAATTCAAATGCCCCGGGGGCGCGGTGGAAAAAAAAAAATTCAAATGCCACTGCAAAGGGTCCCACTCACAGAAAAGGGCATGAAGCTGGAGACAGAGGCCCAGGGGACAGAGGAGTTGGGTAAGATGTCTTCAGACAGAGAGAGGCCCCAGTCCGGAGGCAGGAAATGGGTGGCGAGATGGAGATCCGCTTTACCTATTTGGAGATCTGGCCGCCCGGAGTCGCCCGCAGCCTCCTGAAGAAAGGAGAAGTTGGGACGGGGCAGGCAGGTGGGACAAACACCCTTGACCAGGGGAAGTGCTGACAGCAGCCTGGGCTTGGGGTGGATTGGGGTCTGACAGTTGAATTGCAACACAGTGCAGGCCTTTAATTAAAGTTCCCATCTCTGTGGCCCTGTGGCCTTCCGCCTCCTCCCTCTGGAGTTACCCGGCCTTTCCCTTTTCTCTCTGTTCCTCATTCCTGGCTCAGGCGGCTCAGTGGTGAGCCCTTCTTCCCCACGTGGCTGACTCAGCCGGGTCTGGAGCCGCTGACCCGGGCCCTTCCCAGTGTGTCCACTTGGTCATCTCCAGCTTCTGACTTCTCAGCAGGAGAAATCCAGCCCAACTCAGCAGGCTGGCCACACCTTAACAGTTGTCTAGAAGTGGTAGCTGCGAGGAAGTTACATGAACATGGGCCAAACTGAGTAACTGCAGTGACTGCACCAGTGCTGGCCGGGGTGCTGGGCCTGGAGCCGGGGAGGCGTGGACGGCAAGGGGCCCCAGGGGAGGCAAACTTTGGGGTGATGGAGATGTTCTACGGGGTGATTCTCATGAGAGTTATTGGGTTACACACAGTTGTAAAATAACTCCTTAAATTGTACACTTAAAATTGGTACATTTTGGGGCTTCCCTGGTGGCGCAGTGGTTGAGAATCTGCCTGCTAATGCAGGGGACACGAGTTCGAGCCCTGGTCTGGGGGGATCCCACATGCCGCGGAGCGGCTGGGCCCGTGGGCCACAATTGCTGAGCCTGCGCGTCTGGAGCCTGTGCCCCGCAACGGGAGGGGCCGCGATAGAGAAAGGCCCGCGCACCGCGATGAAGAGCGGTCCCCGCACCGCGATGAAGAGTGGCCCCCGCTTGCCGCAACTGGAGAAAGCCCTCGCACGAACCGAAGACCCAATACAGACAAAAAATAAATAAATAAATAAATAAATAAATAAATAAATAAAAAAGAAAATCCTTTAAAAAAAAAAATTGGTACATTTTATGGTATGTAAATGGTATCTCTATAAACCTAATTTTTTTTAATGACCAAAAGGAAGTAGAAAGATTATCTATGTGTTTAAGTGATCTGACATCCTCTGGTAATAAAATGAATAGGGTCTACAATTTTTTCTCCTAAGAACCATCCCTCCGGGTCCTGCCATTTTTTTGCCCACTTCACAGACCCACCCACCAGATCAGTGTGAATTGATCCAGACTGGCAGGTAGCAGTAGCAGAGAGGGGAAAATTTTTATTACTTAGGACCCAAAATGGTCTGTCGGTGTTTCTGTCTTCTAAGGGGAGGCAGAATTCCTATCGAATCACTGCAGTTCCCTTTTTCTTAGAGGGTAGTGGCTCTGCAGGGACAGAGAAAGAAATTAGAGTGTAGACGTCCCCTCGTTCAGCCCAGGATTTTTGTCGTGAAGGGGAGGCCTCCAGGGGGTGACGGAGCGTCTGGAGGAGGTGATGGCAGCCTGAGAGCAGCAGCTGGTGAGTGGGTGGGCCCTTTCCGGGTGACAGGCTTGAGGCCTCAGCCTAAGGCGTTCGGATCTGAATCTAGTTTAGAAGCTGTGCTGGCCGCCTGAGGGCCCCTGGCTGTGCTCTGTTGGGGACCTAACTGAGGACGGGGCTGTGGCCGAGAAGGGTGGGCTGCTCTGCCCGAGATGTCAGAGGGATCTGGCTCTTTGTCCAGGAGCAGGAGGCCTGGAGCTGGGCAGCCAGGGCAGGTGGGAGATGGAGATGGGGGAAGCTGGGCCAGGTGGTGGGAATGGAAACTGCTCAAGAGAAGCTGTCTGATGCTTATTTCAAATCGCCTGTGGTGCTGGGATGTAAATGTCTCCATCTCTGCAAACCTTTGGCGAAGTCTGTAAATACGAGTCCTGCGAATGATGATTTGGGTGAATTCGAGCTGAAAGGCTGTCTTCCAGGTGTGGGCAGAGAACTGGATCCACAAACCCAGGGGGGCAAAAGGATTTAATTTAAATCCTGATGGGGTTTCCCAGGTGGCGCAGTGGTTAAGAACCCACCTGCCAATGCAGGGGACACGGGTTCGAGCCCTGGTCCGGGAAGATCCCACATGCCGCGGAGCAACTAAGCCCGTGCGCCACAACTACTGAGCCTGCGCTCTAGAGCCCGCCAGCCACAACTACGGAAGCCCGCGCGCCTAGAGCCCGTGCTCCTCAACAAGAGAAGCCACCGCAATGAGAAGCCCACGCTGCAACTAGAGAAAGCCTGCGTGCAGCAAAAAAGACACAATGCAGGCAAAAATAAATAAATAATAAATAAATAAATAAATACACAATTGTGTTAAAAAAAACCCTGAAGTCTTTTTAAAAAAATTAGTGATAATGGCTCTTAAGGACTAGAAGAGAGTGTGGTGACAAAATCGCTGGCTGTGGTGGAGAGGAAGACCGATTTAGAAAGGACAGTCAAGAATTCAGCAAAAGCAGGAGCTCAGAATCAGAGGAGGCTGCAAAGCATACTATCTTTTAACACCACCACTTCTTACATCAAATTCTTGGAGAGACGTGACAGGTGAATGGACACAGGGCCTTTCACCGTTAAGTGGGGGCCGGCTGGAGCTCATTTAACTTGAATCACAAGGGACGAGGATCTCAGCTGAATTCTGGATTATTGCATTTAAAAACTAACAGTATTAGGACTTCCCTGGTGGTGCAATGGTTAAGAATCCACCTGCCAACGCAGGGACACGGGTTCGAGCCCTGGTCTGGGAAGGTCCCATGTGCTGCGGAGCAACTAAGCCCGTGCGCCACAACTACTGAGCCCGCGCTCTAGAGCCCGCGAGCCACAACTACTGAGCCTGCACACCCTAGACCCCATGCTCTGCAACAAAAGAAGCCACTGCAATGAGAAGCCCACACACCGCAATGAAGAGTAGAGACCCCACTTGCCACAACTAGAGAAAGTCCGTGCGCAGCAATGAAGACCCAACGTAGCCGAAAAAGAAAGACAAAAAAACACAAAAAAGTATTAATAACTACTATTCAAACAGGTTTTAATAAGCACCAAGCTCTGTACTAGGCACTTTATAGTTCTTATCTCACTTAAACCATATAACCATGAGGAGTAGGTTTTATTAGCCTCCAATTTATTTTTTTTAATTTTATTGAAGTATAAGTTGATTTACAATGTTGTATTAATTTCTGCTGTATAACAAAGTGACTCAGTTATACAGACTCATATATATATATATATATTCTTTTTCATATTCTTTTCCATTATGGTTTATCACAGGATATTAGTTTCCTGTGCTATACAGTAGGACCTTATTGTTTATCCATTCTCTATATAATAGTTTGCATCTGCTAATCCCAAACTCCCACTCCATCCCTCCCCAACCCCCCTCCCCCTTGGCAACCACAAGTCTGTTCTCTATGTCTTTGAGTCTATTTCTGTTTCATAGATAAGTCCATTTGTGTCATATTTTAGATTCCACATATAAGTGATATCATATGGTATTTGTCTTTCTCTGACTTAGTTCACGCAGTATGATAATCTCTAGGTCCATCCATGTTGCTGCAAATGGCATTATTTCATTCTTCTTAATGTCTGAGTAGTATTCCATTGTATATATGTACCACATCTTCTTTATCCATTCATCTGTCAATGGACATTTAGGGTGTTTCTATGTCCTGGCTACTGTGAACAGTGCTGCTATGAACATAGGGATGCATGTATCTTTTCGAATTATAGTTTTCTCCAGATATATGCCCAGGAGTGGGATTGCAGGATCATATGGTAACTCTATTTTTACTTTTTTAGGGAACCTCCATACTGCTCTCCATAGTGGCTGTATCAATTTACATTCCCACCAACAGTCTAAGAGGGTTCCCTTTTCTCCATATCCTCTCCAGCATTTATTATTTGTAGACTTTTTAATGATTATTAGCCCCCAATTTAGAGATGAGAAAACTAAGGCTCAGTGAGGTCCAGTGAACTGCCTGTTCACAAAGCCAAGAAAACGCAGAGCCAGGATTAGAACCACATCTCTCAGACTCCAGAGACCACCTATAACCAAATGCTAAAGGGTGCAGTATCACCAAGTCTTTGCCTTGGCCAATTCACCCATTCATTCAGTAAATTCTTACTGAGCACCTGTGATGTTCCAAGCACTAGGAATACAGCAGGGAATAAAATCTCTGCTCCCATAGAGCACAGGTAAGAGCTCAGAACTAAGGTGAGCTAAGAAACATCCTAAGGTACGAGCACACACACCCAGCCCACATCCACGGTTTCCCCACCACCACGGCCAAGGGATGGGCGGCTGTGCTTTAGCAACGCCTTCCTCTTTAATTTGAATTTACTGGAATAAAAACATGTGCATGTACAAATGAAAGGAGCTTACAAGCTGATTTCCTCCCCCAGCTATAATCCCTCTCAGGAGGGGGACTCAGGGCCCCAAATCCCCAGCTTTCCGTGTTTCACCCAAGGTTTGAAGCACGATGGCCAGACTGGCCCAGGTCTCATTCACAGAGGGAGAAGTTAGCTACATTTTCTTCCCTTCCTCACTGCAGCCAGCTCTGCGCTGAGCCGTGTAGGGTCTGGGCTGAAGTGCATTCTCACCATCAGTCTCCACCAGCCCACTCCCACCTCCCACGATCTCCCCTAGAAGAAAGGCGGATTTCTTTACGTCCTCCAACTGCAAGTTTTCCAACTTTTGCGACAAAAGATTTTTTTTGTTTGTTGAAGGAGCAGGTCCTGACTTGCAGAGCTCTCTCCCTGCAGGGCTGGGGTAAAACAAACTTGGAAGGATAGTGAAAGAGTTGCTGAAATCACTGAACCAGAGCTGACTCTGGGGCTGGGGGCCTGGGGAAATCCTCCCTCTTCCGAGTGGTCTGTTTTATCGCTTTCCTATCTTTTAAGCTGGCTTCTCTTACTATGACTCAGCTCCCAGATTGCTCAGAAAACAATCCTTTTCTCACTCAGAGGAGCTCAGTGCTGTTTTGTTCTCAAAGATCGGGCAAGAGGATAGTTATTTTTTACTTACCCTGTGAAGAAGACTTTTATTTTACAATAACCCCATTGGAAACGTTATCCTTATCACCAACACCATACCGCCTCTACAGCAGAACAAATTAGCACTGGACACTGTATTGCCTGGTCCCATCTCTCATCACTTGGGGACCCTCAGTGAGTCGTACACCTCCAGTAAGATTCTAGGTGCCTCTAATGAGAGTTGGATACCCTGGACCAGTGGTACCCAGGGCTGTGTGGGGCACTCAGGCTGCTCAGTGTTTCTGGATTACCCTAAATAGCACATTCAGCCTCAAAACAGGAAGGAAAAGGAAGACTTTTCTGCTGCATCTGAAAATATTTTTTGTAAAAAATCTGCTCAGTCATCTCTAGAACAGGATAAAGACCAGACGTAGGCAGTGGACGTGTCTTATCTGGAGGGAAAAAGGGACTTAACATGATAAACATCTCAGGACATGATAAAACCCAGAGACTCCTTCCTGGGCCATCATTAATTTTTTTTTAAAAAATCCAGTAATATGTGACTTATCAGAGAGATTTATATTCAGTTGAAAGCCAAGGTATTTTTAGCTGAGCAAATGAGAATTCTTAAATTATAGTGGTGCAGAGTGAACCTTTGGCATATCTGTGGATGTCTCACTAAGTTTCTCAGGGACAGTGATTTTCAGTGGTGACAGGATTAAAGAGAAACCTTTTGTGATGTCATACAGGAAACATACTCTAGAGAGGGCCCAGCACCTGTAGGAACTCAGTAAAATTTTATTTATGAAAATAAATTTATTTTAAAAATTGATTATTAAAGAGACTCTTAGGACTTCCCTGGTGGCACAGTGGTTAAGACCTGCCAATGCAGGGGACACGGGTTCGAGCCCTGGTCTGGGAAGATCCCACATGCCGCGGAGCAACTAAGCCCGTGCCCCACAACTACTGAGCCTACGTTCTAGAGCCCACGAGCCACAACTACTGAGGCCCGCATACCACAACTACTGAGCCCGCGTGCCACAACTACTGAAGCCCGCGTGCCTAGAGCCCATGCTCCGCAACGAGGAGCCATTGCAATGAGAAGCCCGCGCACCACAACAAAGAGTAGCCCCCGCTCACCGCAACTAGAGAGAGCCCGCGCGCAGCAACAAAGGCCCAACGCAGCCAAATATTAAAAAAAAAAAAAAAAAGAGAGACACTTACACTGCACTTAGAATATGTCAGGCACTATTCTAAGTGTTTTACAACTGTTTACTCATGTTCTTTTCTCTTCCTGCTTTGAGGCCCAGCGTGCTGTTTAGCAGAAGCAATAGGATAAGTGGAGAAATTGAGCATCCTGGCGTGGCTAGGGCAGCCCTGGGCACACTGACCCGTCTGCTTGGGTTGACGTCTGTTCCTAAGAGTAAACTTCAGCCTCAGGCTCTGTCCAGGCAGGAGCGTCCTCTGTGTCAGGCACGGCTCTTACCATCTTATCACCTGTCCTTCACAACACCCTCGCCCTCCCAGCCCTCCTGTCTCTGACTTGTGTGCCCTCTTACCTCCTGCTGCTTTTAGGCTGAACCAGATGAAACTGCTAATCTTTGTTGCTGATGTTTCAACTGGTTTTGTTTTATTTTAAAAAATGATAATTTCATGCAATTCACCCTTATATTGCCTACCTTTTAAAAAAAATTGAGGTATAGTTGATTTACAATATAATTAGTTTCAAGTGTACAACATAGTGATTCAAATTTTTTTATAGAATATACTCCATTTATAGTTATTAGAAAATATTGGCTCTACTCCCTGTGCTGTACAATGTATCCTTGTAGCTTATTTATTTAATACATTGTAGTTTGTACCTCTTAATTCCCTACCCCTTTCGTGCCCCTCCCCCTTTCCATCTCCCCACTGGTAGCCCCTTGTTTGTTCTCTATATCTGTGAGTCTGCTTCTTTTTGTTATATTCACTAGTTTGTTGTATTTTTTACATTCCACATATAAGTGATATCACACAGTGTTTGTCTTTCTCTGTCTGACTTATTTCACTTAGCATAATACCCTCCAAGTCCATCCATTAATATTGCCTACATTTTAAAGAAAAGAAATGGCTGCTTAGAATGGTCTAAGTATCAATAACTTGCCCTAAATTCTCAGAGGTTCTCAATAACAGTACCCGGATTCAAAGTCCAGTTTGCTCCCTTCTGAACTTACTAGTATGCTACTTTTAAGAGCTTGCACCCAAGAACCAGCTGCTGGGGTTTAAACATCAGATCATCATCCTCTTATAAGGCTGTGACTTTGGGATAAAGATTTTTCGCTCTGTGCGTCAGTTTTCTCATCTGTAAAATGGGGATAATAATGCAGTACTGTCCAATTTGTAGGATGGTCTTGACAATTGGATGAGGAAATCCAAGTACAGAATTTAGACAGTGCCAGGCACTCAGTAAGCACTCTATAAAGTGAGCTATTATCTTCAGGTTGCCTTTAATACTTTTTTTCCTGCTTGAGTAAATATACCAACACACACAGGCCTCTCCTTTGTCTGCTAACATGAGGCCCTCGAACTGAGAAAGTGAATAGTAAAAACCTAATTATGACGCTAAGTAGGTAGGAGATGACCAATTAACAGCTGTTCTCACAATTTCCAGACGTCACTGGGGCTGAACCTGCAGTTTTGTGTTAGTCACTGGGGCTGAACCTGCAGTTCTGCGTTACGCTACTGGATTCTTTCCCTTGACCTTATTTTTTTAAGGAGGAAACGGGGGTTGTCACTCCTCCTAGGAACGACAGGTGTGACTTATCATTCTCGATATGAGCCAAGGAGCCTCCAGACGAGGGGAGGGAGCGCAGCCCGAGAACAGGAGGCCCAGGGCAATTCTTGTAAACTGTCCCTAAACCAGTCCTAGCAGGGGCCGGGAAATTCCCCCACTTCAAAGTCTAGGAAGCGTGTCAGGCTGACTCCAGGGGTGCCAGGTGAGGAAATCCCCATCTTCCCTGTCCCAGAAGCCGCTCGGGTCGAAGTCGCTAAGTCTAAAAAGGGCTCTGGCTTTTCTCAGGGCTGGTCACCGGGCGGAACGGGGCGGGGCCTGGGCCACGCAGTCCCTTTAAGGCTGCAGCCCACGTGCTCCGTGACGTCAGAGTAGGAAGTGTTTGAGGAAGTGGCGCTCGGCTGGCGGTTTTGAGATTCCCGCACTTTAATGTCGTCTGGGTGGCGCCCGCTCCCCGCCGCCAGGTGAGTCCCTCGGGCGGGCGCCCCCGGTGTCACCTGCCCGGCGGGCTCGCACCCCTCCTCTCCGAGGCTCGCGGAGACGCCCGTGACGGGTCCTGAGTCAGGGGTTCCTGGGCGGGGGGAGCTGGGAGGCCCCGGAGCCCGGCCCCGGCGGGGTGGTGCCGGGTGGCGGCCGCGAGGCGGGGGCCCGGGACGGGGCGGTGATTCGTCCGCGCCGCGGTGACGCAGGGACAGCGAGGAGCTGGGAGGGGAGGCGCCCCGGCCAGCGGGCAGGGCGCCCGGGCGGGGTCCCGGCTGGGGATCCCCTTGCAGGTCCTGGGCAGTGGGGCGCCCTGTCCTTTGAGGGACTCTCCTCCCTGCTGCTTCCATACAAATTGGGGAGCGGGGGGGGGTCGGTGGAGGGGCTGCGAAAGGCCGGAGTTGGCTACCAAAACCAAAACCAAACCAAGCAACCTGGGTTATGTACGAGGTGAAAACCACTTCCGATTTTTCTTTCACATGGAAGGGCTGTAGTATCTCCTGTCCATCTCCTTGCGTTCCATTCTCCCTTAACCTCCGCCTTTTGTCCCCCACCGCCGAATTGCTTACAGAGTTAGCAGGACATCAGTATGAGCTGGTCACCTTCCCTGCCAACCCAGACATGCGGGGCCTGGGAAATGAAAGAACGGCTTGGGACCGGGGGATTTGGGAACGTCATCCGATGGCACAATCAGGTAGGCCCGGTGCCGCTGGGAAGAGCTGGGGGGGCGGGGTTGGGGGCAGGCTCCCCCCTCACTGCCTCTGTGTGACCCTGCGCTCCCTGGGTGAACGGGGCTCACCTTGGCCATGGGCTTCTTGGGGGAGAGTGAGAGACGGGGCCTCCGGGCCCCTAAGCTGACTCTAGGTTAGTGGTCTCCAAGCTTTATTGACTGTGTCACCTAAATAAATAGTAAAAAAAAAAGTTTAAGCTGTCAGCTTCAGTTATATATATTGAAACTTATATATCTATGCTAACCTTAGACTAACACCTACTAATACATTGTGTAGTAATCTATTACACGTTATGAAACGTGCAAAAATAGAAAAATCTAAAGTGTGAAAATAATAAAATATTTTTAAATGTTTGAAAAGTTAATTTAAAAAATATTTGAAGTACTTACCAATTACGATGTCTTCCCAGTATTGTTTGCAATACTTCACAGCACGAATTATACAGAGACACACGAAAGTGAGAATTATCGTTAAGGATGGTGGGTGAACATCCGTTATTTCAAATAATTTTTATAGTTTTGAATTCTTTGGACCGATTTCTTTTTAGCTCTGCTAGATCTTCATTGTTTTGTTTTAAACATCTTTATTGGAGTATGATTGCTTCACGATTGTGTGTTAGTTTCTGCTGTATAACAAAGTGATCCCCGTTGTTTTTATTCCTTATGTGTCTGACGTGAGTTTCTCACCCCACAAGCGTTAGGTCTTCCATATTACTGTTTGTGTGTACCGGTGTTACATGCACTGAAATTCTCCACAGCAGTGTCTTTCAGCCATTCGTCCATTTTATGAGAGTTATTTTGTTAAAATCAGATAATACCATCCATAATTCTACCAAAGTGGGGCACACGGAACCTGCAGCACGTCCTCCATCCCCTGCCTGTGGAATGCCCATTTTCCTTGGGATCCCTCGAGTGTCAGAAGCGGCATGTGACCTGACAGATGCTCTGAGGACAGTGCTGTACGGTTAATAGCAGGAAAGCTTCATTTCGTGTTTATTTTTTGGATTCCAGTCTTGGGAAACCCCTACATATACCCAATTTGGAGACCATTGCTCGAGGAAAGCCCCTCTCACCAAATAGATAATACTAGCTTCTTGACCCAAAATTCAGACACCCCAGAGCCCCGGAGGGAAGAAGCCTCCTACTTCTTAATCAAGGGCCACGAGCATCTTTTTGGACTCAAGAGATGGAAAATTTCGTACCGCTTCCCAGGAGCCTGGCTGCAGCCGGCAGGGAGGGTCATGCAGGCTCCCGGCCAGCCACGGCAGAGGGCCGTCTCAGACAGCCACCCTCCTGTATCAACTGGAGGACACTTTAGGCCCTGCCCTGAACCCTGTCAGCTCTGAGTGGATGGGGCAGCCCCTGGAGGAATGTGAGAGCCAGAGCCGGAGGGCAGAGGACAGTCCTGCATCTGGTCATTCTCACACTCACCCAGGAGACGCCAATTCCAGCAAACCCTGTAGCTGGGACGGGGCTAGGGGAGGGGGGCAGGGGGTGCAGCCAGGGGCCTGGCATCAGGACAGGAGAGTCAGATCCTTCCACAGCCCCACGCAGACCTGGGCCGGGCTGCTTCCAGACAGGCCAGGGCTTCTGGAGTCTTGACTACAGCAAGTGTCCCGCTGCAGCTGAACTGGAGACATCTTGGTTTCCTGCAGGAAGAGTTCTATCAGGCTGTGCCGCGTGTCTGCCGTCTCTCACCCCAAGTGGCCTCCATCTGCTCTCTGGGCTTGGGATCTGCTTGTCAGATGGAGTTTGTTTCTGGCTTTATAGCTGCGAGCCCAAGAGTGTGTGTGTGTGTGTGTGTGTGTGTGTGTATGGACTTGTTTTCTAGAATTGCTACTTTCCAGTATCTTCTCCTGTTCAGAAACCTTAATTTTTAGAAAGCCAAAGGCCGAGCTCTCGTTCTCCCATTTGCGGCCCCTCCACTCCCCGCCTCTCCCCCATCGGCTCCCAGCTGAGCCCTGTGCGGGACGAGCCCCTCTCTCCTGGACATCTTTGTGTGCACTCTGCCCCTGCCTCCAGGACCCCGTGTGGACCACCTCCCACAGAGCCGGCAGGACCCCTCGTCCCGCGGGAGCTGGTTCTCACTGAACCCTGCAGCCTCGCTTGTTCGGGCAGCCTCGCGCGGTGTGGTTTTCTGCCTAGGAGTGTTCCCATCGGCCTGGGCTCTGCCCGGCTTTGGGCTTCTTTCACTCCCCACCCAGAGACTCTCCTGGTGTTACAGGTGTGTTAGGTGCACAGGGTCATCCACTCTTGGCTAAAGACCTTTCTGGAAAAGGGAAAGAGCCATTCATCAAGTGTTATAAATGTAAGCTCCCAGCTTTGATCACTGCGACCCAGGAGAGGGGCCCGGTGCAGTGAGACCTTGTACCGGAGGCCGGGGTCCGTCACGGGGTCTGGAAGGCTGCCCCAAGGAGGCAGCGCTGGATGGGAGACCTGAGGGATGGTGGAAGCTAGCTGGGCAGAGAAGGCGGGAGGAGGGTTCCAGGCCCAGGGCGCGGCCTGTTCGGAGCCCCTGCCGGGGGGGTTGGGAGGGGTAGGTCATGGCAGGTGGATGTGAGCGGAAGGGCTGCGAGGGGAAGGGGTGCTGCAGGGAGCCCCGCTCGGGCTGCAGGAACACTTGGTGGGGCCCAGGCAGTGCTGGGCTGGGAAGTCAGCTCTCCAAAAAAAATCCCTGATTCCTGCAGCGTGACGGCTCCCACTGCGACTTGTTTCTTGCTGCTGGCGGTTTAACCTCCTTTCTCACCGGATTCCTGAGTATTAGCAGTCAGCTCTCGGGAGCCGGTACGGGGACCCCACTGGCACTGCCCCGTCTGTTGGGGAGACCAGTTAAGTAAGAGGTTTCCGGAGCAGTCCGGGTGCAAGATTGGACTGGGCTGATGGTGGTGGACGTGGGGGGAAGTGGGCAGATTTAAGAGCTTTTCAGGGTGACATTGGCAGGACACAGGGGTGGAGTGGACGGTGAGGGGCTGGGGGAGAGGTGTCCAGCGTTCCCAGGTGTGTCGTGAGCACTGGCTCGGGGCCTGGCTCCGTCCAGGAAGCACTCCAGGTCCTCCGGGCGTCCCCCCCTTGGGGAAATCCCTGGGCTGCTCTGGGTGCTTAGGGGAGGGTCTTTAATCGGTGTTCGGGGTCAGAACACGAGCGTGTTCTCCGGGGGGACACCCCTGCTTTCAGAACCTCTGGAGGAGAGCAGCTGGCATAGGGTGGTGGTGGCTTAACTCCAGTCGAGCAGAGTAATTGCTTATGTTCGACATGGCAACCATGTACGTTTTCCTAATACGCCATGTACCTTGTCTGCAAGAGAGAGTATTTGTCCTTCGTCGTAGGAGAAGCATGAAGGAGCCTAAGCAGTGGTGTCCTCAGTCAGATGAGTCAGACTAATGATCAGACCCATCATTTTTTTTTTCCTCAGTATTTTTAAAATTAATTAATTAATTAATTTTTATTTTTGGCTGCATTGGGTCTTCATTGCTGCACGCGGGCTTTCTCTAGTTGTGGCGAGCAGGGGCTGCTCTTCGTTGCCGTGCGCCGGTTTCTCATTGCGGTGGCTTCTCTTGTTGCGGAGCACAGGCTCTAGGTGCGTGGGCTTCAGTAGTTGCGGCACGCGGGCTCAGTAGTTGCGGCTCGCGGGCTCTAGAGCGCAGGCTCAGTAGTTGTGGGGCACGGGCTTAGTTGCTCCGCGGCATGTGAGATCTTCCCGGGCCAGGGCTTGAACCCGTGTCTCCTGCACTGGCAGGTGGATTCTTCACCACTGCGCCGTGAGGGAAGTCCAGACCCATCATTTATTGAGCACGTCCTGTACGCCAGCATGGGCGAGGTGTTTCACATGCTTTATCTCCAGTCTGCTCAACCACCGTAAATGGAAGTACTGTTGTCTTTACTCCCATTTTATAACTGAGGAAACTGAAGCATAGAGAGGTTAACCCCTTACCCAGAGAGGCTAAGCTAGTAAGTAAAGGAGCTGGAATCTTCTGAACCTACATCTGTTTGAATCCCAGCCTCATGCCTCCTCCACTGGCTTGTGGCTTCTCCAAGGTGGGGATCCAAGGTCAGGGACACCCCGGAACAGGCTCAGTTGAAGGACTAAAGGAAAAAGCCCCCTTTGGATGACAAAATGTATAAGTCTTCCTTGCTAAACAGAGAACCCTAAAGTGAATATTTCCCAGGGAGGAAGGGCAGTGCAACAAATGACCCTACCCGTCTCCATGAGTTTTTTGGTTCTCTTACCAAGCATGGGCCTTGACAATCCTTGCTGTGTGGATACTCCCTTAAATCTTCAGCCCAAGGGTCAGTACTTTCTAGATGGGCTGATATTTTCAATAAGGTGTTTGTCAAACACAAAGGAAGAAGAAGAAGAGGAGGGGACCTCAGTGACCTCAGCTGCAGCCCCCTTCGGGAGCGAGGGGGAGAAAACTCAGGACTTGCAGTCACACAGCCTGGGCTCAAGTCCTGGCTCTGGTGTCGGCAGCTTCAGGGCTCTGGGCCACAGCCTCCCACATGGATTTGAAAGAAGCTGCAATATCGATCCCCTCTGCTCTCAGCATGTCTGGGCCAGATGTGGCGCTGCTATGCCCTGGAAGCCTCTGGACACGTCCCAGGGTACCTCACAGATACCACATACTTACTCTGTGCACTGTGATGGGAAAGGCTGGGAGTTGCTGCCCTGGTCCCTGAGGACACACCGGTTATCCCTCTAGAAGTGGCGCTGGCTCTACTTGTCCCCTCACTGGACGACACTAAGCTCACTTTAGCCTGTCTGTGTGTCTTCAGGTCTTAAAGACTTTGAGCACGGGCCTGAGGCCATCAGGGGTCCGTCAGGGAAAAAAGGAGGTGACCCTGACGTACTGTGCTCTAGTCGAGGGGATAAAGTGAATCCTCAGGAACGTATCAAGTGAGTGTAAATATGAGCACCAAATCGTGAGGAAGTAATCACGGCTCCTGTTTATCGGGAATGTCATTGCCAGTTGTGCTGGGTGCTTTACCCATGCTGTCTCGTCGATGCCCGGAGGTGACCGGAGGCTTGTCAAAGCAGGGTTTCACGGGAGGTGGAGTGCAGGTGGTGGGACGGGGAGAGCACCATCTACACGCGCCTAGGAAGGGAACGGTGCTGCGCGAATGTGCTCCAGGCCCTCAAGGATCAGATGCTGCGTCTCATTTAACTGACAGCACCGGCAGAGGTAGGGTCGCCTCTACCTTGTGGATAAAGACCCAGAGGCCCAATGGGCTCAAGGTCGCACATTTGCCAGGCGGAGTACAGGGATCATGATCTCTGACCTGCTTCACCCCTGAGCCCCTGTGGGTGGGTTTGGAGGCCGACGTGCCCGTTAGGTGTTGACTCCGAAGGGAATGGGGTGGAGTCAGCCGTCTCGGCGTAGACTGGTCACCGGCGTTGAGTCAGGGGTGAAGCTGCGGCCAGACCTCGGCCTTCTGACTCTCAGGCCTGGGTTCTGTCCCTAGGATCTCTCTGGGCCCAGCTCCGCACCTCCTTCCTGAAACACTCATCTTGGAGGGAGGACCTGAGAAGGAAAAAGGAAGGTATTTCTGACCCCCCTCTTGGACCACAGAGGCCTGTTGGGTGGTTGCCGTGGTAACAAGAGTCGGCTTTCTGACCTGAGGGTGTGGAGGGACCTCTTGGCTTCCTGTGCATGTCCCCTTGTCGTTAGAAGAACACCATCCGACGGTCTCAGAAGTCTGAGGATGCATGCCCCCTGCCGCCCTCACTTCAGAGTATACCCACGTTTATACGCGAGGTTCGTGTTTTCCTGTACAAAAGGCAGAGTTGCAGACACTCGAAGGACCTTCATAATCAACTGCCTTTGATGTAGGTACCACTTTGGGCCCCTTTCTCCATTTTATCAAAGTACACATCACTTTTAAATTTTGCCCCAACTTACTAGGAGCTGGATACTGAGATGGTTTGGGCCGAGTCTGGGTTTCCAGAGAACTGAGCTGAGAGTGGGAGGGTTCCGAGCCAAGTGGAGAAAGTCATCTGTGCCCTCGAGTGGCATTGCTGCTGGAGAACCAAGCCCCCTGCCCCCCGAGTTTCAAAAACTTCTTCGTAGTCTGTTTACAATGAATTGAATTTCGCTTTCCAGAGCCAGTATGCTTTTAGCAATGGAAGGTCATTCTCTTTGGGTTTCTGTTTCAAATGAAACATTACTCATGGAAAAACGGGAATGTTTTAGAGTACTTGCTAGAGGGCCACCGGGTAAGAAAAGTTGTGTCTCTGTGTCTGTATGGGACACTCAGGCCTAGGAAGTCAGGATTTCCCCTGCCGCTGCAGGACGAAGCTGAGCTGTCCGGAGTCAGTGTTGGTGTCTGTGCCCACTTAGTCTGTGATGTGTTCCATGTTCATATCGTTAAGTTGGCTCTTTAGGTTTGGTTTGGCTGTTGAGACCAATATCGGATCAGTCTTCAACATCAGAATCTATTTGTGGATTCTGGGATGGGCCAGGTGATGGCTGTGTGTTAGCTCTGGTGTTTGTGTTGGGCAAAAGACTACAGTTATCTACAATCACCCAGCATATACAGGTAGAGTCTATAAAATATTTTCTAAGTCACTTAATAAGTCTACCCTTTGGGTTTGATTTATCTGTTATCTTTATGAAGGAAGCATACTGTTTATGCTTGGGAGAATAATGACGCCTCCCAAAATGTCTGCGTCCTAACCCCTTGAGCCTGTGAGTATGTTAGGTTACGTGGCAGAGGGAATTAAGGTTGCTGATCAGCTGACTTAAATGGGAAGATTATCCTGGGTGATCTGGGTGGACCCACTGTAACCACAAGGGTCATTAAAAGTGGAAGAGGGAGGCCGGAGAGTCAGTGTCAGAGTGATGCAACCACAAAGACTCAGCTGGTCACTGATGGCTTTGAGCTGCAGGAAGGGGCCATGAGCCAAGGGATGAATGCAGCCTCTAGAAGCTGGGGTGGGTGAGGATGTGCATTCTCCGGAAAGGGACACGGCCTGCCCACATCTTGATTTTAGTCCAGTGAGCTGCTTGCCAGACTTCTGACCTCCAGAACTATCACGAAATAAATTTGTGTTGTTTTAAGCCAGTAAGCTGGTGGCAATTTGTTGTAGCAGCAATAGAAAACGAATACACTGTTCTGTGTATTGAAGTTAAAATAGGTGCAGATTTTTAAACTCTCAGAGACATTCTGAGGTAACACACCATGCGTGGCAGTATCTTCTTCGAAACTGTTGCATAAAACACTGTCCGTCACAACGTCACACGCTTGAGTGGACGCTCCCAGCAGCGTCACCTCCTTTTACAGCCTGGCCGTCAGTCTTCTCTCATTGGTAGATCTCGGCATCCCAGCCTGGGTCCCTGTGCGATCCCGCCCACCTGGAAACAAGCATCTAGACACATGTCAGAGCAGCTGTTGGTGAAGTTACCAGAGAACTGGGTGAAAACGTTCTAGTCTGAACGCTTAGTGGGAAGTGAAACTCGAAAGCAGATTCAAATCAGTTCGAGAGCAGAGGAATCGGGAAGTTCATGCTGTAGAGGATGGAACGTCTTGTGAGATGTACCTCAAGTCTGTTTGTACATCGATTAAAGAAATAGTGGTCTCTTGACACACACCGTAACTCTTGACAAGTATTAGCTGAACGTCCACCCAAGTTCACTCGTCCGGCTGTACTGATGGGTTCAAGAGCAACAGGACTGACAGTTTTTGAAAGAGGTCAGCTCTTCTTCAATAGGGCTTCTGAATCCAGGCCAGAGATCAGGAATCTGAGAGCAAAGTAAGTGACCGATGTGGCGCAGCCTGGCCATCAGTGCCTGCCTGGCACTAGGGAGCGCTGGCGCAGAGGCAGGCGTGGGCCACCGCAGGGTGAGCCTGGGGGCACTGTGCT
Source organism: Balaenoptera acutorostrata (assembly GCF_949987535.1). Classification (NCBI taxonomy): domain Eukaryota; kingdom Metazoa; phylum Chordata; class Mammalia; order Artiodactyla; family Balaenopteridae; genus Balaenoptera; species Balaenoptera acutorostrata. Next base: position 5,833,444 of record NC_080084.1, on the reverse strand, counting down.
GGGTGAGAGGCCGTCACGAAAGGCCACACCTTGTGTGACCGCACTTGGATGAAATGTCCGAACAGCTAAATCTGTAGAGACAGAGTGTAGATGGGTGGTTGCCTAGCGCTGGAGGGCATTGGGGAGAAACGGGAAGTGACGGCTGACGGGTGTGGGGTTTCTTGGGGGGATGATGTGCGTGTTCTAAGACCGACGGTGGCTTTGGCCACGTTACTCTGAATGTCCCCCAGCCATTAACGTGCAGGCTTTATTTATTTATTTTTGGCTGCGCTGGGTCTTCGTTGCTGCACACGGGCTTTCTCTAGTTGCATCGAGCAGGGGCTACTCTTCGTTGCGGTGCGCGGGCTTCTCATTGCGGTGGCTTCTCTTGTTGTGGAGCACCGGCTCTAGGCGCGCGGGCTTCAGTAGTTGCGGCACGCGGGCTCAGTAGTTGTGACTCGTGGGCTCTAGAGCGCAGGCTCAGTAGTTGTGGCTCACGGGCTTAGTTGCTCCGCGGCATGTGGGATCTTCCCGGACCAGGGCTCGAACCCACGTCCCCTGCATTGGCAGGCGGATTCTTAACCACTGTGTCAGCAGGGAAGTAAGTCCCCACATGTGTGCTTTAAACGGTTGAATTGAATGGTATGTGAATTATAGCTCAGTAGAGCTGTTGAAAAAAAAAAAAAGCACGTGAGGTGACTGCATGACAGAGGCTTACCCACAGCCACGTGGGGATTTGATAAAAGCCACTTCTGAGAGTGCCCTGGAGGTGTGGCAAGTACCTGCTTTGGGCCTTGGAGCCATCACGGTCAAAAGATGCCTCCGCCTTCTCCCGGAAGCTTTTGTTCTTGAATGTCGGTTTTAGGGACGGGTCTGTTGACCAGCGAGTCAGGGGTCTTAGTGGACACCGTCTGTCTCCGTCCGGGACTCCCATTTTCCTTTTCCTCCCGGGTGGGTCCTTGTTCACAGGGATAGTGGCTAGTTTGGTGGACGTGTGACCGCGGTGCGCTTCTGCCGCCCTTGGGAAGCATGTGTTCCTGGGGACCTTGCCACGTCCTCGACATGCCTCTGTGAAGTCCCGTTCTGTACCGAATGAACTCCTGCACTTACAGAGCTTATGATACCTTACAGTATGCATTTTCATAAACAGAGAAAATGGTCCGACAGGGCCAGTAGGACACCCATCCTTCAGTTGGGCACCAGTAGGATTTTGGTACCGTTCTGAAGCCTTTTCTTGCTGGATTTACACTCCGCCCGTCCCACCGGCTGGGGCTTGTTCCAGGGCTCGTGGCACGCGGGCTGTTGGGGGAAGGGGTCTCGCCGCAGGCGTGTAGGGGTCGCGGGGTAGGGGTGGGGGTCGGCTTGCTCGCTGATGGCAGGGCCAGCACCCAGGCTGCTGCCACAGAGCCGTGGCCAGGGCAGCTGCTGACCCTCGGCCGTCCTGGGAGCCCCATGGGCCAGGAGGTGGCGGCCGAGCACTGTCCTGGGTTCTGTCTAGACACCTGGGGGAAGGGAAGAGTTAATTCTCGGGGCCCAGGCAGTTGCTCATTCACGAGAATTGTAGTGATTGCCTTCGTTCACGGAGCCTGCATCGAGGGTACTGTGCCAGGTACTGCATTAGAGGTTAAACGCACGAGGAGGGACAGGCCTATAGTTTAACAGAGAAAAGAGAAAATAACCCTGTGACCCTACGGAAAGTAAGTCTTTGGTAGGTAAGTACAATGAAGGAGTGGGGGGGCCGGTGCCTGGGCATCTGCACGAGCCAGAGCAGAGACCCTAGAGCACAGGACCGGGCCGGTGGTCTGACCTAGACTTGGCATCAGACGCCTGGGGTGGAGTCGATGGGGGATGATGGAAAGGCAGGTTAGAGCCCAGCCTGGAAGGGTTTTACGTGCCAGGAGTGCCTGTGTGACATGGGTCTGTCCCCAAGAGTGTTACTGAGCACCCGTAAGGGCTGGACACTGCTAGGGGCTTAGCTCCATGACAGCCCTGAAAGGTGGGTGTCAATGTTCCCATTTTACAGATGAAGACACTGAGCCAGACCTCGTGGTCTGCCAAGGGTCACAGAGCTGGTACATGGCTGCATCGGGATTTGAATCAGCCTGTGTTCCATCTCCTATACCAGGCTTGCATTCTCTCTGGAGAGAGGAACCCCCCACAGGGAGAAGCATGAAGCCTGAAGCCAGGGCATTAACTGTTAGGTTGAAGTGCAGGGGAGTGCCCTTTGCATGGGTCGGAGGTCACGTCCAGCAGCGTTGGGGTCTGAGGAGTGAGGACCCTCTGGGGCAGGAGTGGCCGGCAGAGGTCTCGTGGAGGAGGTGGGGACGGAGCAAGGCCTCGGTGCAGACTTGGGATGGATAGAGATGAGGGGAGGGGGCAGGCTGGGAGGTGGGGCTGGTGGGGACCCGCGTGACGGGCTGGAGGTGACTGGGGGACATCTGTTCAAGTGGGCACCCATGCGGACCTTGGGAGCCTGGAGGTGATGGCGGTCTGTGCTCCAGGTCCTAGGGAGACAACTTCGGATTTGACCCTCGGCTTTCTCTGATCCTCCCGTACGTGTCCTCTGCAGGAAACGGGCGAGCAGATCGCTATCAAGCAGTGCCGGCAGGAGCTTAGTCCCCGGAACCGCGAGCGCTGGTGCCTGGAGATCCAGATCATGAGGAGGTGAGAGCCTGGGGCACGAGCGGGCCCGGGTGCGGGGTGCGGGACCGCAGGGCCGGGGGCCTGGGACGTGGAATGACTCTGGAGGGAGCTAGGCGGCCGAGCTTTGGGATGTGGAGCAACAGCCCCAGTTCTGTCTGGGAAAGAGCCGTGCATCCCAGCCCCTCAATAAGGACCCCAGCCAAACTGTCCAGAAGGGTGGCTTCTGGAGGAGTGGCAGTTACAGCCCACCACTGGGCCTTGCCAAGGGCTCTTGGGGGTTTTCTTTGTTAGGTTAAATTATTTAAAATAGCCATCACAGTGAATTTTCCTTTGTTGGCAAAAGTCCTTTTTTCTCCAGTGTTTCCAGTTCCGAGCTGGTATGTGAGTCTCCCGTGCCCTGAGCCTGTTGCTGTCCGTTCCTCCAGGGTGCCCTCCCAGCCAGGAAGGCACGTGGGGAAGCTCACAGACCGTCGGGCCCCAAACAGGGGCTCCCTGCTGGAGCTCAGGGAAAGGGGAGGCGTCCCCTTGTTTACAGGTGCACGTGCGCGCGCACACACCACACACACCACACACACCCCCCCACACACCACACACCCCACACATCACACACACACCACACACACACCACACACAGACACACACATCACACACACCACACACACCCCACACACACACACCACACACAGACACACACCCCCACACACACATACCCCAAACACACACACCCCACACACACACCCCCCCCACACACACCACACACAGACACACACATCACACACACCACACACAGACACACATCACACACACACCACACACACACCCTCCACACACATACCCCAAACACACCCCCCCACACACACACCCCCCACACACACCCACACACACACACCCCACACACACACCCCCCCCACACACACCCCCCACACACACCCCCACACACAGACACACACCTCCCCCCCACACACACACAGACACACACACACCCCCACACACACCCCTACACACACCCCACACACAGACACACACACCGCACACACACACCACACACAGACACACACCTCCCCCCCGCACACACACACAGACACAGACACACACGCACCCCCCACACACCCCCCCCACACAGACACACACACACCACACACACACCCCCCCCACACACACACCACACACAGACACACCCCCCCCACACACACATATCCCAAACACACACCCCCCCCACACACCCCCACACACACACACCCCACACAGACACACACACACCCCCCCACACACATACCCCACACACAGACACACACACCACACACACCACACACACACCCCCCCACACACACACCTCCCCCCGCACACACACACAGACACACCCCCCCCCACACACACACACCTCCCCCCGCACACACACACAGACACACACCCACACACACACACACCCCACGCCCCACACAGACACACCCACACACACCCCACACACACCGCACACACCACACACACAGACACACACCTCCCCCCCACACACACACACACACCACACACACCCCCCCCACACACACACCACACACAGACACACACATCACACACACCACACACAGACACACACATCACACACACACCCCAAACACACCCCCCCACACACACACCCCCACACACCCCACACACAGACACACACCTCCCCCCCGCACACACACAGACACACACACACCCCCCACACACCCCACACACCACACAGACACACACACACACACCCACACACAGACACACACACCGCCACACACCTCCCCCCCGCACACACACACAGACACAGACACACACGCACCCCCCCACACACCCCCCACACACAGACACACACACACCACACACACACCCCCCCACACACACACCCCACACACACACCCCCCACACACACATACCCCAAACACACACACCCCCCACACACACCCCCCACACACACCCCCACACACACACCCCCCACACAGACACACACACACACCCCCACACACATACCCCACACACAGACACACACACCGCACACACCACACACACACACCCACACACAGACACACACCTCCCCCCCGCACACACACACACACCTCCCCCCCGCACACACACACACACACCTCCCCCCCGCACACACACACACACCCCACACCCCACACAGACACACCCACACACACCCCACACACACCACACACATAGACACACACCTCCCCCCCGCACACACACACACACACCCTACACACAGACACACACACACACCACACACACACACCCCACACACACACCACACACAGACACACACCCCACACACACACATACCCCAAACACACCCCCCCCACACACAGACCCCACACACACACCCCACACACCACACAGACACACACCCCCCCCACACACACACCCCCCCACAGACACACACACCGCACACACCACACACCCCACACACACACCTCACACACCACACAGACACACACCCCCCCCACACACACCCCACACACAGATACACACACCGCACACGCCACACACACACCACACACACACACCCCCACACACAGACACACACCTCCCCCCCGCACACACACACAGACACACACACACACGCACCCCCCCACACACACCCCCCACACAGACACACACACCACACACACACCCCACACACAGACACACACACCCACACACACACACCCCCACACCCCCCCAACACACACCCCACACACAGACACACACACCACACACACACACCACACACCCCATCCCCACCCAGTGGTGTGAGATCCGAAGTCCCCCTGCTCTCTCTGCCTCAGAGCAGTGTGGAGATACAGGGAGGACTTGCCGGGGGCCCTCTGAAGAGAGCGGAGCTCTGCACGGGGCGCCCAGAGCCGGGGCTACGGTGCTACAGTAGCGCTGCCGGGCCCTGGGCGAGTGGTGAGCCCCGCGTCTCCCCGCCGCTCACCCTCCAGGGCCCTCAGCGCCTGCAGGCCGTGGGGGGCTGGGGTGGAGCCGGAGCCCGGCCCTCCCTCACTGGTTCCCTCCCCCCAGGCTGAACCACCCCAACGTGGTGGCCGCCCGGGACGTCCCCGAGGGCATGCAGAGCCTGGCTCCCAACGACCTGCCCCTGCTGGCCATGGAGTACTGCCAGGGAGGGGACCTGCGGAAGGTGAGGCTGCGGGGGCCGGGCAGGGCGCTCGGGAGCCTGGGGCGGGGTCGCGGGTGCACGGAGGGCAGGGAGGGGCTTGCCGTGCACCCTGTGCAGCTGTCCCTGACGTGTCGCGGAAGACCCACCAGGTCCGAGCGCAGGGAGAGGCCGGACAGACTCCAGGACGGGCCTTCCTCCCTCGGCACGCTGGGGCCACTTGAGCCCTTGGGTGTCGTCGTGGCCACTGTCCCGGTTCGGAGGGCTTCTCCCAGATGTGGCCGCCCGGGGTCCTGGAGTGGGGCAGGAAGGGACTGGCTCGGGCCAGCCGGGCTGGGGACCTAGAGCCCCACTGACTCAGCTTCTGGGCTCCTCTCCCTTTCTTCCCGCCACGTCCACTATGTCCCTTTGCCAGAACGCACGCTGCAGGGTGGGTGTCGGGGACCGTTGTGTGTCCCCCTCCCCAGCGATCTCCGGAACAGTGTCACGACCCGCTCTTACACGTGGCCTCGTGTGATTCTCAGCAGCCCGTGACGTGGGTAAAACGGATGGGATCCCGTGTGAATGGTGGGCCCCGCGGCCCCGAGGGCCCACGTGGGTGTCCGGGCCTCACACAGCTGCAGCGGCAGAGGCTGGGTCACGGCCGGTGGGTCCCAGCCGCGGGCCCCCCTCCGTCTGTGAAGGGAATAGCGCCCAGCGCACGAGGACCGTGAAAGCTCTGGGCAGAAGCTGGCTTTGTATTGAAGAGAGGTTGCCTGTTCGTCTCCACCCCCCTCACCTCGTGCTCTGGACAAAGGTCTGCATTGTTCGGGGGCACGGTCAGGATAGCCAGGCGGTTCTTCCATCCGTACTCAGCACTTTCCGGGACCCGGCATCGCGTGCTTTCCCAGCACTCTTCCGGCCCCTCCTGCCTTCCCTCTCCAAAGGAGGCTCTCCATGAGGGCTGGTGTGCCCGGGTGGCTCTCCCGTCCTGGGAGATGGGCTCGTCCTGGGGTTCAGGGCAGGATGTGAGCACAGTCGTCGGCAACCCCCAGGCCGGGGACTGATAACCGATGACAAATGGGGAACTTGACAACGCTTCCATTTTCCTCTTTATCTTCCTAACCTTTGACAGCTGATTCCTAACTGCAGCTATTTAGTGAGATAAAGCTGTGTCATTGTAGTTGAGTGGACAGTCCTTAGAGGGCAGCGTGGGAGGGGTGGGAGGTGACCAGCTTACAGAGGCAGAGGATTTCGGACATCATCTTGTAGGCAGCAGGGAGCCAGTTGGCCAGGGAAGAAGCTGACACAGACTTTGGTGTGATTGACCTGGCACGGGGTGCAGGATGGTGCAGGGGACGTGGGAAACGATTGTACCCCACGGGGCCTTGGCCCACGCGGTCACCAGGGGACCTGGGAGGAGGGCGCTGCTGCCCCGGTGCCCGCGGTCTGTCCTCTTTGTTCTCCAAATGAGGTGGCTCGTCTTTCCCACCTCTAGAAAGTTCAGAATCCGCACCTGGTCTGGGGAGACAAGTTTGGCCAGCACGGGAGCGAGGGTAAAAGCCAGAGCTGACTGAAGGAGTGCCGTGTGTGTGCCTGTCGCAGGGAACGGCTGGCGGACGTTCGTGGGGGTGGGTGTGAGTTAACGACGGGGCACCCTGTCGGGAAGTTACTTCCTGAAGTTGAGGCCGGCTTCCAGCAGCAGACGGAGCCCCTCGACAGGCTTGCCAGGGCCAGGAGGGCACAGGGGCTGAGCGTTTGGGCACGAGCCTCAGGTGGACCTGTGTCCTATGGCAGCTCTGCCGCGCAGCGGCCGTGGTGGCAGACGGATGGCTGAACCCCTCCCGTCCAGCACCCTCACCTGTGAAGTGGAAATGCCGCCAGTGCTGGCCTGGGGTGGGGGGGTGGGCGGGAGGGAGGGTGAAGTGAGACGGGGCAGGTGAGGCTGCACTGAGCCCGTCCACGCAGCTCTGCCGGGTGCCCGGCATGTACTAAGTGCTCCCTGCCCGGTCCCTGCTGTCATCCCCACCCCACAGCAAGGCCGCGTCGGGGAAGGGGTCGGAGGGAGGTGTTCAGTGGCTCCTTTGGGCTCGGGAGCAGTGGACCAACTGTGGCTGAGCTCAGATGGGCCTGCTTCCCCTGGGACCGGCACAGGTGAGACTCTGAGCATGACTCAGGGTTACACACGGGAGCGCTTCTAGGAGCTCTCAGGTGCTTCCTCCTTCCCCGCCTGGGCCGACCCTGCCCGTCCTGCCTGGGCTGGCTGTCCGCCCAGGTCCCCAAGGCCCAGGGCCCGGGGAGTGCTCAGACGGCCTCGGCTGGTGAAGGACACTTGTGGGCGCATTGGTGGCTGGTGACCGCTCCCCCTGACGCCTCTTTCCCCTTCTTGACAGTACCTGAACCAGTTTGAGAACTGCTGTGGCCTGCGGGAAGGAGCCATCCTCACCTTGCTGAGCGACATCGGTAAATCCCAGCCCTGGAAGTCAGGCCGTGCCCTCCGGGGAGAGGCCTCTGGGGGCGAGGAGGGGAGATGACTGGTCCTCCGGTCTCTACGGAGGTGGGGTTGTCGGGGGCAGACGGTGGTGGAGGACTGGGGACGGTGGGGATGTCAGTAGGGCCTAGTCGGGCCGGCGCTGAACTCAAATAGATTTCCCTTCCTTCCGGACTAAGTCATGAAGTGAATGATGGTGTATATAGGGTAACAGATTTCCTTTCCCATTAAAAGCTCCACTCACTACTTTCCCAGAACAGCCAGTGATGGAGTAGGTTATCTGTCCTTTGAATGAATTTCATCCCTTGGCAATGAATTTTTCCACTTCCACACTGGCGGTTCTTTTGCTGGCCGCAGGCTTAGGAAAAACGGGCCTTGTTTATCCCTTTGGTGCCCTTGGTGTCCTCCGAGGAGGGTGTCCATGGCCCTCGGAGAAGGCCTGGCTGGTGGCCCGGCTGGCCTGGGGAGCGGGAGCCTGACCTCAGCCTGCAGGGGTCAGATCCAGTCTCCTCCACCCTGGCACCTGCTATTATTTAGGGGTAAACCTCCAAGGTTGGTAGTGCAAGGATCTAAAGTTTAGAGGTACCCAGAGTTCATCACTGAGCCTTTGCCCCCAGATTTGGGGAATGACATCATTTTCACCCCTCTGCCACCACAACCTCTTCGAAGCTGTATTTTTCTTTTTTCCTTCTATGCGTTCAAACTTTCTTTTTAGGAAAATATCAAACATATAGGAAAGTCGGAAGAGTAGTGAAACCCACACACCCGTCACCCAGGTTCACCAGTTGTTACCGTCTCGCCACGTCTGTAAAGCTGTGTTAGCTGACGCTTGGCCTGGGAGGGCAGGGGGCCTCTGGTCCCCGCGGCTCCGGGCCTGCCTCCCTCTCACTCTGGGCAAGAAGGAAGTGAGCGGAACCGAGGGATGACATGCTTAAGGTTAGGATCCGAGCGGTGGGACATAGAAAATCCCCTCTCCCCCTGTAGCCGGTGTCCCTGTCCTGTGGATGGGGTTCACGGTGAGGGCAAGTCGACCTGGCGCCAGTTTGGGGGTTTTTTCCAGCTCTACTGAGGTATAACTGACAGGTGACACGTGTAAGTTTCAGGTGCGCAGCGTGAAAACGTCGCAGCGGTTTTACGTGACCAGCACGGCCGTCCGTCACTGGCCAGACTGCTTCCCTCGTGTGGGTGTGTGGGAGGTGCCCTCTCTGATTCCCTAGGGCGTCCAGGCCTTCGGCCGAGATCCCACCTGTCCCCTCGACACCTTGCCCCACCCTGGCCCGTCCACGCTGTGCTTACACGTTTACCTGCTTTTTGCCCCGGTGGCCACGTCATCAGTTTATTCTCCGTCGGGTTGAAGGCAGGTTAGAAGGTTGGGGAATATTCTTTTGCTCTTCATGGGCAACTTTGATTTTGTTTCTCTCTGGTTAGAGCTGCTTCAAGTCATTTTTTTGTACATTATTCCCTCCAATATCGTGCTTCCCCTCATTAGATTATTTGTGCATTCAGGAGATCGTTATTAAGAAAGTCTTTAAGTTATTGGCTCAAGCACACGAAACTGTCTACTTCCTCATGCAGCCTTCTACTGCCTCGGGTGACTGTGGTGACATTCATGGAGCCTCTGCTGGTCACGTGTCCCTTGGTGTGGGCACGTGTCACATCCAGTTACCTTGGCCTCCTGCGGTAGCTTTCGTGTGATGCATTCAAGGTGTCTGTGTGTAAGTTACATGTAAATCACAGTCATGAAGACAGGAGACAGGTTCACTCCACGTGCTTATGTGGCTCTGTTCTCCTGTCGGTGGATGAGTATCAAAGGTCCTTAGGTCGCTGATTCCCTATCTTTCCTCTCTGTGGCCCCAGGTTGGAAATAATGAGGCTTTGAAGTACTAGTCAACTAGACTTAAGTCCGTGAAGGCCGAGACTTAGTCACTGCTGTGTCTCTGGCATCTGGAACAGCAGTAGTACCTTATGTAGCAGCTTCTTTGTAAATATTTGTCAAACGAATGAAATAAATCCCAAAGGAAATTAGAATAAGGACCTCTTTTTTTAATTGAAAAGAACCGCTGGGCTTCCCTGGTGGCGCAGTGGTTGAGAATCTGCCTGCCAATGCAGAGGACACGGGTTCGAGCCCTGGTCTGGGGAAATCCCACATGCCGCGGAGCAACTGGGTCCGTGAGCCACAACTACTGAGCCTGCGCGTCTGGAGCCTCTGCTCCGCAACAAGAGAGGCCGCGATAGTGAGAGGCCCGCGCACCGCGATGAAGAGTGGCCCCCGCTCGCCACAACTAGAGAAAGCCCTCGCACAGAAACGAAGACCCAACACAGCCAAAAATAAATAAATAAATAAATAATTAAAAAAAAAAAAAAAAAAAAGAACCGCTGTCCACATATAATTAAATTAACACTCCCAAGTCAAATACCAGCGCTTCCCCCTGTTGGCGGTGTGACCTAGGGCACGTTATTTAATTCTTAAGGGCAGCAGCTTTATTTGCTGTGAGGTGGGAACATAACTCACCACGTGAGAACCGTTAGAGGAGGGTGGAGTGAGGGAGGTGGGACACGTAATCCCAGCACGTGCTCTGCTTGCCGTGTTAACGTGCAGTCAGCACGTGCTCGCCCCTTCCTCCTGTCCTTCCTCCCGGGTTTGGGTTCGTAGCACCCCTTTTAGAAAACCTCCGTCGCCCTCCTTTGGGTTGTGACCTGAGGCTGGGATCCAGTGAGCCAGGCGGGTGGCTGTCTTCTGAGACGTCCCTTCCCGGAAGTGGCTGCCTCCGGGATGCCATCAGGCCCCCTGATTCGGGGGCTTCGGTGGAGGTAGCTGATAAGCCTGTGTGGTACTTTCAGTCCCTTTTCTGATTTGTGTATGAGATCCATGAAGTTTATTTATTTTGCACGGATGTCGTCACAGAGCCCGAGTCCAAAAGTTTTTCTGGGAGTTCATCTAACATAACTCTTTTGTATTCTGGAACATTTCCTGAGCCTGTTTTGTTCCAGTTTGTCCCAAGGGCCGGCCGCACGTCCCCTTTGTGGAGCTGCCCTGCTGGTCCCTGCCAGGTTGACTTCAGATAAGGGCAGAGCCCCACCCTTGCCTGCCAGGTCAGATTCACGACCTTCTCCTCTGGGTGACACCTACTTGCCTTTAACCTCTTCGGTGTCACTGGCCTCCCAGAGATGCCCACTCACAGCAGCGTCAGGATGATAGATGTAGGCAGGGTTTTTTCCAGTGAGCTTTACGTTGCCCAGGAAGATCTTGCAGAGTACGCATGAGTGAGGGAGCAGACGCCCGGCAAGCACGTGGGTGAGCCCGTTTCCTGTGCCAGGACGGACAGGCCTGTTAGAACATTGCTCTCAGGCTAGTAAGAGGTCTGGGGACAGGTGGCAGAGGCAGCTGGAAGCGATCTGTCTTCCACATAAAGCGACCCTAAAATAGCTCCAGGAAGTTGTATCTCAGTGGACTCTATTTAAGCAGTGTGCTCATCATCCTTTGGAAAACGTTGCCATGTGTTTCCCTCTGCCAGCTGACAGCAAACCCCTGTGCACTCTGGAGGCCCAGGTCTCTGCTGCCCAAAGAGCGGGGACCTGCCCACACCCAGGCCAGCTGGGCAGGACGGTGAGCGATCACCATGGCCTTTCCGGATCTTAGCTCTGCACCCATCTTGACTCTCCAGGTGGCCGGGGTACCGTGGTGGCCGACCGTCCTGTCCTCTAAGCATTCAGGGCCCCCTCTCCCTGTTTTGTCTGTGCTCCGTTCTCTGAGTCACCATCTCCGTCCCTGTTAGAGCTGCTCCTGGCAGGCGTCCAGCCCTTCCGCCTTACAGGACAGGGAGGGGGTTCCAGAGGGAACTCAGGGCTTTAGGGAATCAGAACACTGGGCTCTCTGCTTTGTGTTTATGTAATTGTGGATTTCCTTGCTTATTCTGTTGAATACTTACATTCTGACTGCACTGCTGATTATAATAAAAGATGACTACCTGGTCTCAGCAATCCAGGTCATTTGTATATAAAATACATGGAAAGGCGTAAATAACCAGATTAATGAATGTGATCATAATAAAAGAGAAGACAGCTGCTCTCAGTCCTGGCCTCGCTGCCTCTCCAGCTCTGCTGCCTCTGACGAGGGCCTTTCCTCTCCGGAAAACCAAGGTGACTTTCTGGGCCTGCGCGTCTTCAACTTTAAATGAGGCATTTGGGCTGGGTGACCCCTAGGGGCCCTTCTGACTCTGAATATTGCTTTTTCGTGGTTCAGGTTCTGATTTTCAGAAAGGTTGCCCAGCATGTCTTTGACATCCGCTGCACTGCCCCAGCCTGACTGCTTCCCGCGCTCCTCACGCATCGTCTTCTGCCTGGAACCTTGTCTTGATGCTGTCTGTCTATTCCTGCCCCAGCCTGTGTGTCCCTCTCTGCACCTGGGTGACCGCCCACTGCTTCCAGTATTCTGTGTGCCGGGCCATCCTCACGACATCTTTATCCACCAAATCTTTTCCGAAGTCTGGATGTTGAACGCTGACCTCCACCCTCAGCTCCATATCCACGTCTACACAATATTTCTCCCCAAGTCACTTCCAAATTGAAGTCCTAGACGTTTTCCTTAAAGCTGATCCCTTCCTGACGTCCTCTTTCTTGTGTCACTGGCCCTGTCTTTCTGCCAGCTACCCGACACGGGTGCCGACCTCGAATCTCGTCTCTTCTTAGAACCTGCCCTCCTCCTGCTCCGCACCGTCCCACTTAAAGGGCCTCCATCCTTTCCTTCGTGCTGAGCATCCCACTTTCCCTTTCTGTTCCCACCACCTCCGCTCATTCAGTGTCGCAGCACATCACTTACCTGGAGTCCTGATCCCGTTTTACTAATCCATCTTTCATGCTTCTGAAAGGATGCTTTCGTCATAATCCACCACTAGATCAAGGCCAAACCTCACAGCCTCGCATCTCTCCTGATCCACTCTAGCCAACCTCAGAACCCACTTGTCGGTCCCCCTGCGAGCCTTTGTCCACACGCTCCTTTCTAGAATGCTGCTCTGGCCGCTCCCCACGACCCTGCGCTTTCGACCTGACCCTCCGTGGGGACCGCCCTGGCCTGGCGCGCACAGTGGTCTCCCTCTCGGGATTCTTCTGCCCTCGTGGCCTCCTCCACTCAGGACTTGGTTTCCCTGCTGTTGTTATGTGACCTCTGCCTGTGCTTGACAGTAGGGACTGACTTCTGGGTTTGGGGCCCACCTACCAGACAGTTTGTGCAGTAAGTGACGAAAACGGTTCGATCCAGTGGCACGTTTTCGACAACACCTGGCACACTTATGTATGAAGACACTTCCTGAGGATGGTTGAATGAATGAGAGAATGATTTTGCACTTTTCTCTCAGCACTTGGTGTGACTGCCTTGCTACCTTGCTGATGAGTCATAGGGACTCTTTTTTTTTTTTTAATTTTTTTAAAAAAATTTTTATTTATTTATTTATTTATTTATTTTATTTATGGCTGTGTTCGGTCTTCGTTTCTGTGCGAGGGCTTTCTCTAGTTGCGGCAAGCGGGGACCACTCCTCATCGCGGTGCGCGGGCCTCTCACTATCGCGGCCTCTCTTGTTGCGGAGCACAGGCTCCAGATGCGCAGGCTCAGTAGTTGTGGCGCACGGGCCCAGTTGCTCCGTGGCATGTGGGATCTTCCCAGACCAGGGCTCGAACCCGTGTGCCCTGCATTGGCAGGCAGATTCTTAACCACTGCGCCACCAGGGAAGCCCCCATAGGGACTCTTTTAACCAAGAAACCATTCGCTGGACTAAAATCTCCACGTGTCTGCACCTGGCCTCCCGGCCTGTCTCGCTTGGAAAGCCCAGTGACACCACAGCGACTGGCACATAGTAGGCGCGCGGCCAGTTTTTATTGCGTGAACGAACGTCCTCTTGCCCTTCCCCCGCACTGGCGACTCAGACCACCAACTGGTAACTGTCTTTTCTTTCCCTTCTGATCTCTGCGTCAGCTCTCTGGTCCATTTATCTTTCCATTTCTTCCATCGTTGCTCGGGACTGTATCCCGAGCAACAGTATTCTCAAGAGAGCTTAGTAATCTCTTTCAGTTCAGGGTATGGTCAGTGGGCTTCATGGACACGATCCTTACACAGCTGCTTCTCGACACGGGAGTCTAGCTGGTCCTGTCTGTTCCCTAATTTGTGGAGTGTGGTTTGGGATTCTGACTCATCAGTAAGAACTCCAGGAGTGCCGCAGTCTTCAGTTTTAATGTTTGTGTCTCCCTCTTGAGCTGAGGGAAAGCTGGGGTCCAGACCTGGGTGCTGTTCCTGACGAGGACAGCAGGAGGGGGCAGGTGCGGACCCCTCTGAGCAGCGTCTGTCCGAGGAAGTGCCACTGCGTGGTGTACAAGTTCACACGGAGTACTGCCTGGCAACACTTTTCTGTCACTGGAACATGAGAAATTAACCTGCAGGCTTTTCTGCTTTGTGGTGTGCTTTTCCGTTTCTGTACACTTGTAGTACCTCTATTGTTAGGGGCTTCGATTTTTAAGAAACTTTCAGACACAAAGGTATTGGTCTTCATCTCAAATTCTTATGTTCCATCCAACTGAAATCAAATTAGATACTCTTGGCTTGAGACAATTCCGATTCGTGACACTCTCCTGAGGTACCGTTGTGTAAAACAAGGCACCGTCAGACTGAACTAAGCCTATTAAGGACTGATGCCGTAAGGGGAGCTGTCTAAGAGCTCCTGCCCATCAAGGTTTTGACCGTTTTCACTCAGTCCAAGAAACCGTGTATAACAACACCTATAGGATTTTTTAATTCCGGGCTTTATTAAGTTGACAAAAAAGCATTTGAGAATAAATGACTCCCCTGAAATGAGGACTCAAGTTTTTCATGTGCAGTTGCTTAAGCATAACAAGAGACAGCTGTTAATAGGTATCACTGGCTTGGTCACCAGCTTGCCCTCCGTCCTCCCTAAAGACCTGGTGACAACTCTCAATCTTTGTAGTGTCGAGAGCAGCCCTCTCCGTGTGATCTGGATGCTCTCCCTGGGGGCTTCTTGGGACACCTCCCCTGCTCGTGCCCCGTGTCACTGGCTCTGAGAGGTTCACATCTAGCTTCAGAGGCCTTGCCTTAGTCTGTGTTTCTACTTGCTCTAAATACAGTGAGTGTCAACGTTCATATATCCTGCTCTTGAACAAACTGACCCACGCCTTCATGTATTACACCCCGACACTGTGTCACATACCCAAGCAGGCCTTTGTGACTCAGTCACTGAGCAGGCAGGCCCGGTCTTCTCACATGGTGCTCCCGCCGGCCACTCGTTCACATGCAGCAGTAGCAGCACCCTGTGTGCAATGTCGTGTCTGTGCCATTATTAGTACTTGTTATTACACGTTGCTTTGATTCTTTAATAAAGATTAGTAAAATAAAAATGAAAGTACTGGTAAGAAGCATGTCTTTCAAAAATTACCGTAACCGAGAACAAGGTTTGTGGGGATTTGGGGGGCACACTTGGAAAGCAGCGAGTATGTTCCTTCATTTGGACGTTTGTTGGACCTAAGCCAATCACTGTACCCAGTTATGAAAGAAAAGAAAAGAGGGAACAGGTGTGAAATGTTGAAACTCTGTGGTCAAAGGCTGGGTTTAAAAGGGCAGATTTAAGGAGAGGTTTTGCGATTTGACTTAATGTGCAGATGGAACACCCCCGAGAAGATGGAATTTGGGTGTTTATTTATTTTTAAATTAATTTATTTAATTTATTTATTTTTGGCTGCATTGGGTCTTCATTGCTGCACGCAGGCTTTCTCTAGTTGCGGCGAGCAGGGGCTACTCTTCGTTGTGGTGTGCAGGCTTCTCATTGCAGTGGCTTCTCTTGTTGCAGAGCATGGGCTCCAGGCACGTGGGCTTCAGTACTTGTGGCATGTGGGCTCAGTAGTTGTGGCTCGCAGGCTCAGTAGTTGTGGTGCACGGGCTTAGTTGCTTTGCGGCATGTGGGATCTTCCCGGACCAGGGATCGAACCTGTGTCCCCTGCATTGGCAGGCAGATTCTTAACCACTGACCCACCAGGGAAGTCCCTGAAGTTGGGTGTTTAACTCTCAGTTAGACTTTCTCCAGTGTTTACAGGAAACATTCAGCATGAAAGTCTTTACACAGCATATCTGATCCCTTGGTTTCTGCGGAGGGCTTCTCTCTTGCTCCCTCCCTGCTGTGCCCTGGCCGAGGACCCGTTAGTAAACCTCTCTTAGTGTTGTGATCACTTTTGCTTTTTACCTTTTTTTTTTTCCTAATAAAAAAAAGGTTCATACCATTACATCATTGATATCCCTCTGAGCTGGGTAGTATAAACCTAAATAATTTTTGATAATTGCCTGTTATATTATGGATCTCCGATAATTTGTTCAGCCGTTCCCTGATTGATGACTTTCCATTAGTTTCTAATTATTTCACTCCACACTATGCAGTCCACATCCGTGTTTGTACGTGATAGTGCTTTTGATTTTGTAAGCTGGATTACCAGAGGCGGAAATGAAGGGTCAAATGATATGTATGTCTAAAAATTTAATAGCTTTTGCCATATTTCTTTCCCCCAATTGCACAGCAGTTATTACTCCTTCCAGCAACGTAGGGAGTGCCTTTTATCTCTCATCTAAAATTCCTGCCAGCTGAAGAGGTGAAAGGCATTTCATTATGGCTTTTTTTTTTAATGTATTTTTTTTTGGCTGCTTTGGGTCTTCGTTGCTGTGCACAGGCTTTCTCTAGTTGCAGCGAGCAGGGGCTTCTCTTGTTGCGGAGCATGGGCTCTAGGCGCGTGGGCTTCAGTAGTTGTTGCCCGTGGGCTCAGTAGTTGTGGCTTGCGGGCTCTAGAGCGCAGGCCCAGTAGTTGTGGCACACGGGCTTAGTTGCTCTGCGGCATGTGGGATCTTCCCGGACCAGGGATCAAACCCGTGTCCCCTGCATTGGCAGGTGGATTCTTAACCACTGCGCCACCAGAGAAGTCCCTCAGTGTTGTTTTAATGTGCACTTTGTGGATGGCCAGTAAGCTTGAGCGACTTTGTGCATAATTGCATAATTGTTCACGGTTTGCATTTCATTTCTACTCCTGTAAGTTACCGCTTCACGTGTTCTTTGCCCTTTTTTCTACTGGGTTGCTTTCTTTGTGTGTATGTGTTAAAATGGTCTTTCCTTTTTTAAATTATTAATTACTAAATTACGTTGATAGTAGATAATATTTATTATTTTTAGATGAACTTAACCTGGCAAAATAGAAATATAGTAATCTTCTCTTGGACCCCATCCTCAGTTTTTATTCTTAGTTTTACTGGTCTGAATCCAAAAACCTTGGAGCCACCTGTCTAACCCACCTCTTTGTTTTTTATATGTTCCTTTAAAGTAAAAAGCTATGTATTTTTTTTCATTAGAAAAGTAACGTAACATTATGATTTTGAAAAATAGAGGTTCAAAAAAGGAAAAACAAAAGTTTTCTTGCTACCCTAACATCTGGGTTGCTTTTTTACTGATTTGTAGTAGCTTTTGTCTGTTAGGTATATGCTTTTTGGCATATGTGCTGCAGATATTTTTTTCCCTTTTTTTGGTCTTTTGCTTTGTGTATAGTGTCTTTTGCCATAAAGCTTTCTTTCTTTTTTGTTTAATTGAAATGTAGTTGATTTATAGTATTTCAAGTGTACAGCAAAGTGATTCAGTTATACATACATGCGTGTGTGTGTGTGTGTATGTGTGTGTGTGTGTATATATATATATATATATATATATATATATATACACACACATTCTTTTTCAGATTCTTTTCCACTGTAGTTTATTACAGGATACTGAATAGAGTTCCCAGTGCTATACAGTAGGTCCTTGTTGTTTATCTGTTTTATATATAGTAGTGTGTATCTATTAATCCCAACCTCCTAATTTATCCCTCCCCTGCCTTTCCCTTTGGTAACCATTTCTTTTCCATGTCTGTGAGTCAATTTCTGTTTTGTAAATAAGTTTTTACATTCCACATATAAGTGATATCATATGATATTTATCTTTCTCTTTATCTTTCTACTTACTTCACTTATTGTGATAATCTCTGGTTCCATCCATGTGGCTGCAAATGGTGTTATTTCATTCTTTTCTATGTCTGAATAATATTCATTGTATATATGTACCATATCTTTTTCATCCATTCGTCTGTCAGTGGACACTTAGGTTACTTCCATGTCTTGGCTATTGTATATAAGCTGCTGTGAACATTGGGGTGCATGTATCTTTTTGTTTGTTTTTAAATTTATTTGGTTGCACCGGGTCTTAGTTGCAGCAGGTGGACTCTAGTTGCGGCTCGCCGGCTCCTTAGTTGTGGCATGTGAACTCTTAGTTGCAGCATGCATGTGGGATCTAGTTCTCTGACCAGGGATCGAACCCGGGCCCCCTGCATTGGGAGCACGGAGTCTTAACCACTGCGCCACCAGGGAAGTCCCCTGGGGTGCATGAATCTTTTTGAATTAGAGTTTTCGTCTTTTCCGGGTAAGTGCCCAGGAGTGGGACTGCTGGATCACATGGTAACTCTATTTTTAGGTTTTTAAGGAGCCTCCGTACTCTTTTCCGTAGTTGCCATAAATTTTTAAAACCTCTTTATGTTATTTGTATTGCTTTTCTTTATGCCATATAGTTTTCCTCATATGACACTACTTTTTTTGCTGAATTTATCGCGTGGTGTTTTAGAATTTTTGTTGCTAATGTGAATGGGATTTTATTTTCTTTTTCCTTTCAACTGGATCTATGACAGGGAGAAAAACTATTGATTTGTATATACTTGTTTTGCTTCCAGACAACTTACTAAATTTTTCCCAGTTTTCAGTCTGTTGAGTCTTCCTGGCATATAGTCAGATCATTTCCAAATAAAGGTGATTTTATCTCTTTCCAATACTTCTTCATTTTCTTCTTTTGTAGTACAGGTTGTTAGGACTTCTGTTGAAGTTATTAAACCTCTCTTAGGGGTAAAAATCACGTCCTGCTTGGAGTCTTAGCCTTGGCCGTCCTGGGTCAGTCGCATCGTCATGTTTGCTCTTCACGGCAGAAGCCGTGGTATCAAGTGACTTCACAGCCAGGTTGTGCAGGCTCCTTCCTTGCCAGCTAGATTCTGAGCCCTGTAAAGTTGGGGACCGTGTCCTCCCTGATTTCATGTCCCCCAGAACCCAGCAGAGAACGGGGCGCGTAACGGGCACGCGTTGGACTGTCAGAGGTATTGAAGGCGCCCCCATTCTCTCCTTCCAGAGCCCCCCGCTTCTTCCTTGGGGCCACCTCTGCCCTGCGGACTCTACATCAGATGACCAAGTGCTCTCTGTCCAGGGGGCCCTTCTCCCTTACCTGCCCAGCAGAATTTAGATTTTTTTTGAGCCTCTAGACCAGAGAAGTTCCCCTTCTCAGTCTTTATCAGCATCAGCTGGAGGGCCTGGTGAAACACACATTGTGGGGTAACCCCAGGTTTCTGATTCACTTCGTCTGGGTTGGGACCCAAGGGTTTTGCATTTCTAACAAGTGTGCACGCTGCAGGCCCAGGCAGTGCAGCTTGAGAACCGCCGCTCAAGACTGGAGTTGGTGACCTCGTGGGTGGAAGGTTCAGAGTTCTTTGCGTGAACGAGGCAGATTCTGGTGCTGGTCCAAGTTCTGCTCACCTAGCCGGGTCCCCTTCCCTTCACCGGAGGGTTGTGTGCCGGACCCCATCCCTCCACTGCGATCCCCTGCACCGCGTCAGGGTGTGTGTCGGGGGCACGCGGTAATCATCTTTCACTGGGTAGGCGATGCCAAGTGAAAAGCATTGTCCAGGCTTAACGAAAACTCACTCCCCTTTCCACCCTGTCAGCCTCTGCACTTCGATACCTTCACGAAAACAGGATCATCCACCGGGATCTAAAGCCAGAAAACATCGTCCTGCAGCAAGGGGAGCAGAGAGTGAGTGACCTCCAGGGCCTGGGGAGGGCGGGTGGCAGCTGGGCGGGGGAGGAACCCGCTTTGTGTGTTTGCGTTTCTTTGCTCACATATTTGCTTTGATCCTCTGGGAAGGCTTTTTGATTTGGAACGAAATTCAGCGAAAAGTTCTCGCTTGCAGATTGAGGCAAGTTTGAATGGACCACATTGTTAGTCATCCAAGTTGCAGGAATCTGATAAGAAAAATAATGTTTGTCTTCCAGCTGACACCCCCAGCCTTTGGGACTTGCACTTCTTGGAAGTGGACTTTTTGTTTTCCATCTGTTTGAGAGCCTCAGCTTTTGAAGCTGACAGGGAGACCATCTATAAGTTGGTTCTGGACGTGGCCGAGAGGAGGCATTTGGAGCTGGCACCTGCCCATGGGGCCTGGTCCAGCCTGCAGTTTCCCCAGAGCTCTCAGGGACCTTCTCCGGGGCCCCCTGCTCAGGTGTGGGGTAACCTCCCCTCAGGGCTCGGCCCTGTGCTCTTCCTGGCCTTGTTTGTTCAGCTGGGTGACGGGCAGGGGCTCAGCGGAGTGGAATGCAGTAACTCAGCTCCCGGACCGTCTGACCTCTTCCACGCAGCTTCCTCCAGCATCCTAGGCGTGACCCATGCCTGTCCTAGCTCTCACCTTTGGCCCAGTTCACGCTCATTCCTGCCAGTTCTAAGATTTGAGAATTAAAGGTATTTACTGAGAAGGAACTGGCCTGGTCCTCCTTTGCGTCTAGGTTTAGCAATCCTGAGGGCTGGTGCGTGGTCTGCTAATTTTGACCTTCCTCTGGCAGTTGGTCGCAGAGCAAGGGGGAACATGTGCCTGGCGTTTTTACATTGTTTCCTTTTGCCCAAATCTACCATGTCTAGGGCATTCTCCTGTGTATTTGGTGGTCCTTTGGAACTTAGGGTCTTAGGATTGGGAATTCAGAAACATCCTCTGCTCTAACAGAGACATTCAGAATTTGTGAAGGACAGTGCACTCTCATAACCATCAGGTTTCTCCTCCTCCCTTTTTTTTCAGTTAATACACAAAATTATTGACCTAGGATATGCCAAGGAGCTGGACCAGGGCAGTCTGTGCACTTCATTTGTGGGGACCCTGCAGTACCTGGTAAGAGACGGGGTTTCCATGTTTGTGTGTCAGTTTCTGTCTGATGGCCGTGTCTGTGGCTCTCTTCCTCCATCCTTGCCTTCTGCCATCTAAGTTTGCTGGCTCTTTGGATGTTTCCTGGATGCCTAGGAACTGTTGTATGAGGTCAGAATCATAATCCATTCAAGTCAGCACGTTTTGCCAGCAGAGGCCTTACGGAGGGACGTGGTCGTCTTCTCATATCAAAAGGACTCTGCTCCTGGGCCCTCGCACGAGTCCCATAACCTCTCATGCTGCAGTATTTTATCTGAGGACAAAGAGTTTAAACCAGGTTCTTGCTGGTCTGCAGGGGGCCTCAGTTTCCACGCAGCATGTCAGGGGCCATGGAGGAGAGGGCTGAGCTTCGAGCTCCCACCCTTTCTTTTTGTTATTTGGTCTTAATACTGCGGTTCTATTTGTCACTCATTCATCCAAGAAATATTGGTCAAGTGTAGTTTTAGAGTTTAGGAGGAAAGCAGGCATCACCCTGATAACACAAATAATGAAGAAATTACAATTGTGTTAAGTACTGTAAAGGGAAAGTGCAGGGTGTTATGAGAAAATATTTTAGGAAGACCTAGCCTGGTCTGGGACCTGAAGGATGAGGGGGGGAAAGGGGGACTGGGGGAGGGGGAGAGAGAGGAAGTTCCAGGTAAAGGGATAGGACATGGGAGACCAGAAGGTGTGGCAGGAACCAGAGAAGAAGGAAGAGGGTATCTCGAGTTGAGGCTGGAGAGAGAGATAGAGGACAGATTATTCACAGCCTTGCTGGCTGGGTTAGAGATTTTAAACTTTATCCTGAAACCTCTGGAGAGACATGGAAGGTTTTTAAGTGTGAGAGGGATCGGGTTTACCTTTTGAAGAGACCATGCTTGGTACCGCGTGGAGGGTGAATTGCAGGTAGTGGGGGAGTGGTAAGGAGGCTGTTGTGCTGAGCTGGTCCGAGCTGGTGGAGGGCCTTGAGGATGTAGAGGATGGTTCAAGAAATGCCTGGAAGAGACCCAGCAGGACTCGGTAGTAGATTGTTTGCAGATGATAGCCAGTACATGTTGATTAAAGGAGTCTACAATTTAAAAAAGAAAAACAAAAAAAAGGTTGAAAGCCACCTGGGCTCGACGAGCTTAATTATCCTACGTGGTTCTTATATAGAAAGAGAGAAAGCCATTATTGAGGTCCTTTTGAGTGTATCCATACTTTGCACTAACCCCACAACCGGGCAGTGGCCTGCCGGTTTATCACCTGCCCTGGGGAGTAGGGGATTCAGAGCGGGAACTCGAGGCTGTGACTCAGCACGTGTGTCCACATCACGTGACCCTGTAGCTCCTGCCCGGCGTCCTCTGGACCCCTCGTCAGCTCAGCAGCAGTTAGTGAGGACCCCAGGCTCTGACAAGGGTGCTCGGCCAAATTGTTCACTTGCGGGCCTAAAGCTTCTGTCCGTAACCGGACACAGAGGCTGACCTGTGCGTCCCCACGTGTTTCCTCTTGGTTGGGACTCCGTGGTCCTTCATGAGTGTCATGCCCCCAGCCAGCCCGGGCGCAGTCCTGCCTCCACGCCTTCGCTTGTCATGGTCCTCCCTGCGCTGTCTGCCCTGAGGCACTCTGAGCCGTTCTGTCCCACCTGCGCTGGGAAGCTTCCCTCGGTCGTCCCCGCCTCTCTGCTTGGGCAGCAGCCACGCATCTGGCCTTTCCTACCTGACTGCAACAACCCGTCCCGCTGTCCGACCGCATGCTGTGGACCTCGCCACTTTAGGGGACTGGCTGACATGCAGTGCGTGTGCTGTGAACAGGTGTGCATGGCCGGGGTCACTCCCCTTTGTTGTCCGTGCCCTGTCTTCCCCTCCCTGCACAGTGCTGGGAAAAGGGTACACGCTGCACTCCGGTTCACCTGAAATACCCCCAGGCCATTGTTTCAGCACCGGGACTGAATGAGGTCCAGAGAGATCCTAGGTACCACCTGCTGAACACGTGGTCTCCTCCTCACCTGGAGCGGGGCCCAGGGAGCACGGGGCACGATGAGAGGCTGGGTGCCCCGCTCCGTGGTAGACCCTCGGATGGGGAGCAGCTCAGGTATGTCCCGCCATTGTCACCGCAGGCCCCTGAGCTGCTGGAGCAGCAGAAGTACACGGTGACCGTGGACTACTGGAGCTTCGGCACCTTGGCCTTCGAGTGTATCACGGGCTTCCGGCCCTTCCTGCCCAACTGGCAGCCCGTGCAGTGGTGAGTGAGGGCTCGGGGCGGGCCGCCCACCCGAAGGGGCGGTATCCCCCTGTCTTTGTCAGATGTCACCTCGCCTGTCCTGTCTCACTGGGCGCCCCAGGCTGGGCCTGAGACACCTGTAACCTGTTGCCCAGAGGAAGTCCCATTAAGACCTGGCACGTGGGCAGTCTGAGCTCCAAAAGCCTGGAAAGATGGAAGGTTGTTAAGTGTCAACCTGGGTTCTGAACCTTAACAGCTTTAAATCCAGTACTGTGTAAATGCCTGCTCTGTGCAGGGCAGGAGGTCATTGTGTTTACAGAGTGTGTGTGTAGTGTACGCTTACACCGAAAACACTGTGCATTAGTAAACAGCATGTTCACATGACAAATTATGAGCTGTATTTACATGAAAATTTATTGTTGACAAATTTTACTGTTTTTAAAAGCATCAAAAAGTGGCTTAAAATGTGAACTGAATACATTTCCAAAAAGAGATTTTCTAATAAAACAAGTCAAAGGATACAATTAAGTTTTTAAAAATTACTTTATATTTTGAAACTTCTTTTCTGATTATAATACTAACGTGTGGTTCATTGCATACATAAAAGTTAACCATTACTGAAATGCATCATTTAAAAACTAACACCCCCCTAAATCAGTTAGGTTGAGAGACCACACACTAATTGAAATGATGCTACTGTTGTTCAACATTATTTTTTTATCTCCAGTTTTTATTTTTTGGAGCAGTGGTAAGTTCATGTGGTTCAAACTTCAGAGCATAAAAGTGAAAAGTCATGGTTCCTCCCCACAGGCATCTGGTCCCGTTGATTTTGGGTCCACCTCTGAGGATGTCTTGTACGTGTACAAGCAAATGGGCATGTACCTGTTTGTTAACTCATTTATGTATGCCACCACATTTTACCTCAGTGACAGTGTAATACGCACACTGCCCTGTACGTGCTCTTCCAGGATTTTTACACTGAGAATTTCCTCCGACTGCTGTGAACATGTCTCTGTGTCTCCAGATTCTTCATTGTGCCTGTGTTTATTTAAAAAACAAAGTAGGTTACCATGCATACTCTCATAGAACCTGCCTTTCAGACTTGCTACTGAAAATGCTTTCTGTTCTTCCATGGTCTTTGTCACATCTGTTTGCTGTTCCACTGTAGTTGGTTTAACCTGCTCCCCATTACTGGAAGAATCAGTGGTTTATAATTTTTACTTCTTAAAATAACACCAAGAATAACATCATTGTAGGGAAATCCTTGTACGTCCGCAGTTATTTCCCTGGGATAAATTCCTAGAAATGGGATCAACAGATCAAAGATTATCCGCATTTTAAAGGTCTTCCATGTGCACTAACAAATTGCTCCACAAAAAGTTTGTATAAATAACGTTTCCACCAGGAACGTACGAAGCTGCCCCTTTGTGGGTCCACAATGGCTGTTGTCACGTTTCTCAGTATCTTTCTGGAAGTAGCGAAAACATTGACTTTTTCAAGGGACAGGTACTTACATCATGAGATTGTTTATTTATAAGAGTAAGATGTAGCCTTTGAAATCAATTCCAGAAGAGTAGTTTTGTGTGACGCGGTCCAGTTCAGTCACCATTCACATGCCAGACACTGGAAGAGATGAGCCTGGCACGGTCCCAGCTCCTGAGGAGCCTGGTGACATGGCAGAGAGTGCCCTCCTGTGGGGACTGACTTTAGGAGAGGCAGCGCTCCTGAGCTGGGTTCTGGAGTGTTGAATTAGCTCATTACATGAGAGTCACACCTTATCATGTAACCATCACGACAAAAACTTTAAATGTCTGTACATCTATAGCGTTTTTAACTAACCAAGGAATTACTGCATTTTTTTCAGTTCAAATGTCGAGCGTTTCCATTATTTATAACAAGATGAGTTAAAGTCCATTAGAACTAGAAGAAGAAATGCTATTTGAAGCTATCCCTAATGGCCTGGCATCTTCATAGTAAGTTTTTTGTCTTCAGAGCCAGCCTCCTGTACAGAGCCGGGAGGCCGGGTGACCACTTGCAGGCGGACATCTCTGAAACCCAGTAGCTGTGAGACATGCCTGTCTTGTCTGCCTTGTAATGCCTCAGGCAGCTTTAGCAATTTCACTCTCATCTCAGGTGGCAGGTAGATAGTAACTTCAGGACAAATGCAATTTGAGCTTTATTATCCTACACTGAGCTACTGTGAAGTGCATTTTAGGACTGGCCTAAGCAGTAAGCATTTCACTTACTGTGTCCTTTTCTTTATCTATATAGTTTCCCGTTGACAGACCGAGTTTCTATCAGAGGACCATCCCATTGTGTGTAATGACAGCCTGACTTAGAGCAGGCAGGTTCCAGCTGGACCCCAGCTCTTCCAGGCTACGTGTGCTCCACATGGTCCGGTTCACCCCTTGCCAGTGAGGCTTCAGGGCTAAAGCATTTTTCATTTGAATTTCTTACGTGTTTTTGAAAAGGAAGGATGTAGGCATTTAGACAGGGTAGAAGGGGCACCAGACTTTGGATCTGAGTCCCCGGTGGTGTGACCTTGGGCAGGTCCCCTGATCTTCACTTCCTCACCGCTGAATGGTTGGCTGAAAACCGTCTACCACATGGGGTCATCAGGCAGAGAAGGGCGTGTTCGCAGTCAGTGCTTGGTTATCTATGAAGCATTATTCAGACTTACGTCATCACCCTTGTCCCCGAGAAGATTTGAAACCAGTGTAAAAATTTGCTTCCTTCAAATACTATTTCAGATACATCAAAAGGGTCTCTAGGTTGGGAAATGTAACCGTTCATTCACCATCAGAAGTAACGCTTAGCCACACGCGTTAAGAGGGAAGCGTGTGGTGCCTGCAGGTTTCACGGGAACAGGATCCTTGTGCAGCAATCTTGGTGTGCACGCCCTAATTTCATCCTCTACCAAACCGTGAGAGTTTGGTGTTCGATGAAAAGTAGAAGAAAGATAAGGATGAGCCAGGGTGAGGCCAGGAGTCAGCAGGACAAGCCTGAAGGTCAGTCACACTCACCGGGCAGTGCTGACGGCCTTAAACGCTCAGAGAAGCATCCTAGCAGGACGCAGACGCACTGGCCGGCATCCCAAGGGGTTAGCTAGCGACCCGGGGGCATCCCGTCCGGTTGTCAAGTGGAAGGCTACCGGTGTAGAGGGGCTGTTGGCTGCTGGGTGACGCAGGGTCATCACGAGCGGCGTGACGGACCAGGCCCTGCGTCCGCAGGCACTCCAAAGTCCGGCAGAAGAGTGAGATGGACATCGTGGTGAGTGAGGACCTGAACGGAGCCGTGAAGTTCTCCAGCTCGTTACCCCAACCGAGCAACCTCAACAGGTACGGCCCCAGGCCTTCCCCTCCGCGTCGTGTCCGTCCTTTTTTAGAAGTGGAGGTCAGAGCCGACGTCCTGGTAGCTCTGATGTGGGGACGTCCTGCTGTGGCCAGCACCTGGCATAATCCGTCTCAGTGTTAAACTTAGAACGCCTTCCCCCCGACCCCATCTAGAAGTCATCTCCTTCCCGAATTCACACAGCAATCTGTCTGTACTTCTCATCACTCCAAGAAGCTTCTACCTCGCGTGACATTTGGTTTTGCAGAGGGTTTACCTTCTGGTCAGCTGTAAGCCTTTGACGGCCAGGGGATTACGCTTTATTTCTCTTTGCCTGCAGCCTAATCGTGTGTTACTGTCAACAAACAAACCTTTTCGGTGTGAACGGCACTGCCGTCTGGTCTTAGAGCCAGAATGTGAGCAGTCAGGTAATCCTATCAGAACTGGGGGCTAGTACAGAGGAAAGCTGCCAGGCGGCTACACACAGCTGAGGAGCACGGAGCACAGTGACCATGAGTGTTTGGAGGACGGGGAGAGAGGTACCGAGTGGACTAGCTGCGCGGGATGACTGGGCGGGCTGGAACTTTCTGGAAGGATCTGGAAAGACGTGCAGGACAGACATGGGAAAGATGGGGGGTGGGGGGGCCCAGGAGCGGCAGCTCGTAGCGGTGCTGGCCTCTGCAGGGCTTTCTTGGGGGCGCGGCGAGGGCCACTGAGGGTGCCGGCGGGGCCCCGCCGGGCTGGGAGAAGTGAGAACTTTGTCGTGTGGACCCCGCGAGGGGTCCCCGGGGCGACCGACAAAGCGAATCGGCAGCGAGAGGTCTGGATCGTGTGGGCGGTTCTCCTGAGGTGGGGCGGGCCTGGGAAGCACATAGAAAGCTCCCTGAGGTTCTTGCACAGCCACCTGCCGAGACAGCCCTGCTGTGAGGGTGTTGGCGCGGATCCGGGGGCGGGGGGGGTGAGCGCCTGAGTGAGTCGTTTTGTTGGAAAGGCTCGTCTTTCCTCAGGTTAGTCCATCCTCAGGGATCGCTTTGGCCCCGTCTGCGTGATGGTCACGTGCGTGTGAGGTGTGAGTGCCTTTCAGCGTCCACGCGGGGCCTTGAGGCTGGCTCTGGGCCCGCACGCACGCGCGCACGCACACACACGCACGCACGGCCCCCTCTTCTCAGCGTCCTGGCCCAGCGGCTGGAGAAGTGGCTGCAGCTGATGCTAATGTGGCATCCCCGGCAGAGGGGCACCGACCCCGTCTACGGGCCCAACGGCTGCTTCCGGGCCCTGGACGACATCTTAAACTTGAAGGTGAGCCTGCGGGCCGTGGGCTGCCCGACCGGTGGGCAAACGCAGGCTCCCGTGAGGGCGTCTCCGCCTGAGAGGGTGATGGGACCCCTCGCTGACCGACGTGGGTCACGAGGTCGTAGCTGTGGCCGGACAGGAGTGGGAAGACGCCTCCTGTGTGTGGCCCAGCGCTGGCCTTCCTCCCCAGGCCGGGCCTCTGGGAGGCTGGGAGGTGTGGGGAGTGGCAGAGGATCCGGGCCAGCAGGCGGGAGTCCGTCAAGTGGTTTGTCCTGGCTTGTGTCGCAGCTGGTTCACGTCTTGAACATGGTCACGGGCACCATTCACACCTACCCCGTGGCAGAGGACGAGAGTCTGCCTAGCTTGAAGGCCCGGATCCAGCAGGACACAGGCATCCCCGAGGAGGACCAGGAGCTGCTGCAGGAAGCGGGTCTGGCCTTGACCCCCGACAAGCCTGCCGCTCAGTGCACCTCCGACGGCAAGGTGAGACTGGCCTCCTGCAGGCGCCCCAGCCCCACCCGACCCCGGGAAGCTGCTCGCCCATCCCATCCCACTCCGTCGTGCCAGGCAGTCTGTTACCACGCAGGGCAGGCGCCTGCCTGTTTTGAGGTTGGAATGCGAGATCCCGTGAACCTGATAGGAGATCTGAGTCACCCCATGCTTCACCTGTTCCTTCCAGACCACTGGGAGTGCCTTTCTTTTGCCTTTGCTGCTAAAGTGATGCTTCATTTTTCCGAGTCAACCAAAACTATTTTTGACACACCTCGTGTGTGCAGAACCGTGCTGATAGCTGCACAGAAAGAGCTGGAAAGTTAACGCAGGAGAGAGAGTCACTGGACAGTAAAGCAAACCATCTAAGTTGCACAATAAAGACAATCAGAGAATAAAACAGAACAGAGTAAGTTGTAGATAAGGTTTGCATTTGGGAATAAGTGTAAAAGGAACAGCCAAGGGAAGCAGAGGCCGCGGCCCCTAGGAAAGGCTCGGTGGGCGCCCGGCACCTGCTCTCTGAGGACGGTGCTGTCGGGACCCTCTGGAGACTCCCCCCGTTGTTGCTTGAGAAAAGGAGGGGCTGGGTCCACGAGGCCTCATTTTGCTCTTGTCCCTTTGCAGCTGAACGAGGGCCGCACCCTGGACATGGATCTCGTTTTCCTCTTTGACAACAGCAGGGTCGCCTATGAGACCCAGATCTCCCCACGGCCCCAGCCTGAAAGCGTCAGCTGTATCCGTAAGAACAGCGTGATCTTTTAAAAGATAATTACTTACAGTGCTTGGGACGAGGCTGGAGGGAGAGCCCTGGACCGAGGGAGGGGTCCCCCCTGAGAAGATGAGTCCCTCCGGCCCTCAGGCAGCCTTCCTCATTTGCACCCGCGAGGAGTAGCCCAGGTGAAGAGAGGAAAGGACATCCATCTTCAATTAATGTCAACCTCATTTAAACAGAGGACAGACAGTACTGCCCACAGGCCACTGAACTTGACCCACGTGACCATTTTCTTGATTTTTGAAGTCGTCTTCATATTTTAACAATCGATACGTGCACGCGATACCAAAAAGTCAAAAAGATTGTACGGTAGGCAGTAAGTGCCTCTGGCTCCCCGGCTCCCCAGGGGAACCACTGCTGCCTGACTCCTGGGTCAACCTTCTGGGGTGTTCTGTGCGTCTGTAACTTTTGACGTGCCTGTGCTCTACCAGGGCACAAAAACGTCTGCAACCGTAACCAGGCCCGGCACCCGACACGGTTGTGCAGCAGCAGAGCATTACACAACGGAGCAGTGTAGACGTGCCTGCGAGCCCCGCGGGCAGGAGGCGGTCCGTCGCAGGCGCCGCTCCCTGACGGTCGTGTGTGTCTCTGGCAGTGCAAGAGCCCAAGAGGAGCCTCCCGTTCTTCCAGCTGAGGAAGGTGTGGGGTCAGGTCTGGCACAGCGTCCAGGCCCTGAAGGAGGACTGCGGCCGCCTGCAGCAGGGCCAGCGCGCCGCCATGTACGTGCCCGGCGGTTCGCCTTCGCTTGCTCAGAGCTGCCCGGTGGCCCGGCCGCAGGACGGTGGCAGAGGCGAGGGCCCGGGGGTGGCCGCTGGGAGAGCGAGCAGGGGAACGCTAGTCTGGAAGGGTGGCATGGAGGGAGGCTCCGTCAGACCCGACCAGGCCGGTGTGGTCGGCGGGCGGGCGGCGCAGGGGCGTGGACAGGGTGGGGCTGCCGGACGGAGGGCAGCACCGGGACCGCGGAAGGGCTCGCTGCGGCGTGGGTTGGCCGCCCTCCCCTGACCGTCCTGCCAGGCCGGGCTGACTCTTTCCCCGGGTTGTGGCTGGTTTTGGGTCGCTTCGTGTGGTACTTGGCCCAATTCCAGTTTGGGAGCAGAACCTCAGCCATTGCCGAGGGCCAGGAGATTGTTGTTACGGTTATAGGTGGCTGCTCTTGTTGTGGTTATGCTAATTATAGCAGGGGCCTGCCGTGGTGTTCAAGGTGGTTTTGTTATTGTCCGGGAAATGGTACTTGGACGCCAGAGACGCCCCACAGTTCTGTTTCTCGGGGCCCCTGCAGGATGAATCTGCTCCGGAACAACAGCTGCCTGTCCAAGATGAAGAATTCCATGGCCTCTATGTCTCAGCAGCTCAAGGCCAAGCTGGATTTCTTTAAAACCAGCATCCAGATTGACCTGGAGAAGTACAGTGAACAGAAGGAATTTGGGATCAGTGAGTGTACGCTTTGCGATGAGTCTCGAGAGAGCGTCCCTTTCCTCTTCTTTCCGAGGTGTCTTTTGTCCCCTTGCCACTGAATCGCTTGTTTTCTGTTTTGGTTTGGGGATGTTTTCGTTTTGCTTTTAATTTATTTTCCTTCCATTTTTTTCCAGCGTCAGACAAGCTGCTGCTGGCCTGGAGGGAGATGGAGCAGGCCGTGGAGCTCTGTGGACGGGTAGGAGGCGCCCTGGGGTCCCCAGCCCGGCCGAGGGCGCGAGGCTCTTCACTGCCGTCCTCCCCTTTCTCTCTGCGCGCTCGGTTGAGCTTGTATGTCGAAAATGAAATTTTCCTCTCCCAGCTCTCTGCCCTCAGCTAGGACTTGCTGGAAAGAGGGGGAGAGGCAGGGGGTGGGGGACAGTGCAGGGGGCCCTGCCGTGGCAGGTCCGGGACCTGCACAGATTGGAGTCAGGATTACGACGTGAAGTGTCCTCTTTCCACGAGAAGGGGCCTTGGATGAAGGAGCAACACGCCGTCTTGTCGGAGGTTGTCCTAACCTCCTTGGGACATGAAATCCCCAGGAAAGAATGGGTCTAAGGGGCAAGTCTTAGGACAGTGTAAATCAGATGCCACTGAAAAGTGTCGATTATGAGGCCAGGGTGTGACGTGGCAGACCTCACACAAATGGAAGACTGTGGACTCCAAGGCTTTTTCCTGGGCTTTGTCACCATTTTCCCTGTGAACTTGGGCAGGGAGTTTCACCTCCGAGTCTTAACATCTGTTCCGATAAATCAGTGCCGACGTGCCTTCTTAAAGGTGGGTGCCCGTCGGCAGTACCTTGTTCAACCACGGGGACACGGGCGCACCCCCAGTCTGGGCACTCGTGGGTGTAATCCCTGAGATAGCGGACGAATCTGGAGAAGAGAAGGTGCCCCGGCCGCTTCTCCACGCCAGGACCAGGCCAGGCCCCCACCTGCTCTGTCTCCTCTCACCCTAACGCAGCCCTTTGAGAGCCTAGTTCACGGTGGAGGAAACTGCAGCGCAAGGTCAGGTGACCTGCCTGAGGGCCACGCAGCTGGCAGGTGGCCGACCCCAGATCCGACTGCAGGGCTCCAAGTCCGTGTCCCTTCCGGCTGGTCGGCTGAGGGTCTGCGGCGGGGCCGGAGGGCTCCCCCGAGAACCCCGTGTCCCAGGAGTTTCTCGCTGCGTCCTTGGCCTCAGCACCGCTCTTCCTTCAGGAGAACGAGGTGAAGCACCTGGTGGAGCGGATGATGGCGCTGCAGACGGACATCGTGGACCTGCAGCGCAGCCCCATGGGCCGGAAGCAGGGCGGGACGCTGGACGACCTGTGAGTGTGTGTGTGCGCGCGTGTATATGTGTGTGAGTGCGTGTTGTGTGAGAGTGAGTCTGTATGTGAGCGTGTGTGTGTGTGTATGTGTGTGTGAGTGCGTGTTGTGTGAGAGTGAGTCTGTATGTGAGTGTGTGTGCATGTATATGTGTGAGTGCGTGTTGTGTGAGAGTGAGTCTGTATGGGAGCGTGTGTGTGTGTGTGTGTTGTGTGAGAGTGAGCCTGTATGGGAATGTGTGTGTGTGTGTCTCTCTCTCTTTGTGTGGGCATGAGTGTGTGTGTCGGGCTGGTTCGAGTGCGGTCCCAGTGGAGCCCCATGGGCCCACTCCCCCCCGGAGCTCGGCCCCTGGGGGGTCATCTCGGCACGTGCAGAGATGAGCACGGACACACCTCCGTCACTCTGAGCCTCACAGGATAGGGAAGCGCTGTCTGACCTCACAGTTACGGGGACCAGTTCAGATAATGCCCCCAGTGGTGGCTCGTGAACTACAGAGGCTGCCGTCCCAGGAGCCTTTGCTTGACCAAAGTATCAGATTAGACGCCAGGGCCGCCCAGCCCATCCTCACTCGGCGTGGCCCGAGGAGCAGAAAGTAGAACAGGGGAGGAGCCTGGCAAGTCTTAGAAGGTGGGATGTGGAAACTTCATCTGAGTCTTGATCAGGAACTTGGCCTTGGCTCCGGGGGCGGGGGGAGGGCAGGGGGGTGCCTAGGCAGAGCAGCCCCGCCTGCAGCCCTGGGAGCGGACAGGAGGGGCAGGTGAGCCTCGGGGCCCCTCAGGAGCTACCTCCTTGGGGCTCAGCCGTGTCCTCTGACGCTTCTACTAGGATTCTTAGGACCAGATGCCGAACATCAGAAATTTAGTTATTTGTAGTCCATATTTTCTCAAGTCATTTAACCCTTTATTCTCCTCTGGTTTTCAAACGAAAGTCACCCCTGAAAATATCAGCCCGTCTCACTGTGTTAGGGGCACTGGGAGGGCGTCTGTGTCTGCTCCTGGGCTTGAGTTTTTGGGGGCCGCGTTCTCCGGGCTCAGGTCCAGCAACAGACCGCACCCAGAGTCCCGGTGGCAGGAGCCGGGCGGGCAGGGAATTCAGAGGAGACTCCTGTCCTGAAGATTCTCACTAGGCCTTGGAGGTGTTTGAGTTTTGATAATGAGGCGAGCCTTCCCTTGTCATGGATGTCACCTGTAACATCACCAGGAACGATCGTTTGCTCCAGTCGGGATGTGCTGCCCGTCTGGCTTCTAGAAATCAGTAGTGCTGCCGGCAGGAGTTGGCCCCGGCGCTTCAGGTGAGCTTGTTGACCTCTGCTCGATGCTGACGAAGCTGCTGTCTCGTGTGTTTCAGAGAAGAGCAGGCGCGGGAGCTTTACCGGAGGCTGAGGGAGAAGCCCCGAGGTGAGTGGGCCACCTCCCGGGTCCCTCGCTACCCGGGCACCTAGGCCAGCCCCCCGCGGACCGTGCGACACCGTCCCTCTTTGCAGACCAGCGAACCGATGGCGACAGTCAGGAAATGGTACGGCTGCTCCTGCAGGCAATCCAAGGCTTTGAGAAGAAAGTGCGAGTGATCTATACGCAGCTCAGGTATCAGGCCGCCTTCCCTCCGGCGGGGCGGAGCGAGGAGGGGCGGCGGGCTGTGTGTGAGGCCTCGCCCACTCACCTGAGCCCCGCGGGACCTCCACCTGCAGCGGCCGAGCGGAGCCTTAACTGCCGGGGCTGCGTCCTGCTTCCTGCGACCCACGTGCCGCTGGAGCTTGTCACGTTTGTTCTTCACAGCAAGACTGTGGTCTGCAAGCAGAAGGCTCTGGAGCTGCTGCCCAAGGTGGAAGAGGTGGTGAGCTTAATGAGCGAGGATGAGAGGACTGTGGTTCGGCTGCAGGAGAAGCGGCAGAAGGAGCTCTGGAACCTCCTGAAGATCGCTTGTGTGAGTGACCCTCGGCCGGGCCCTGTGCTGCCGGCCCCCGCCCACACACCTGGCGTGGGGACCGCGGGGCCCCCGCCAGCGCTCCGCTGCTGCCGCTCACTTTCTACTTCTCTGCTCCGTGACTTGGTGTGAGTGGGGAGGGGCGAGGTGGGTGCCTGTGTCCTTGTGTTACTTGTGCGTGTGGCGGCTGTGATAAATCATCACAGTTATTCTCACGGTCCTGGAGGCCAGAAGGCCGCCCTCAAGGTGTTGGCGGGGCCGGGCTCCCTCTGGAGGCTGGAGGGGAGAATCCCTCCTCCTTCCTCGCCTCGTCTTCGATTTCGGCGGCTCCCAGTACTCCTTGGCTTGTGGCAGCATCCCTCCCGTCTCTGCCTCTGTCTCCACGTGACCCTCTTCTCTGCGTCTCTTTTCTGAGTATCTCTTGTAAAAACACTTGTCGCTGGATTCAGGTCCCACCCAGATAGTCCAGGGTGACCTCATCACAGGCTCCTTAGCTACACATGCAAAGATCCTTTTTCCAGGCGAGGTCACACGCCCAGGTTCCTGGAGATCTGCATGCAGCCCCCGCGGTGCGTGCCCATGTGGCCGGAGCCGTGCCTGTGCCGTGCAGCACTCAGCCCGCACTTTCTGTGCCCGCCGTCTCAGCGTCGCTGCGATCCCACTGAGTGCTGCTCAGAGAGAACCCTCAGCACAAAAGAGAGCCCCGGACAGAGAAGGGAGACGAGCCGGGTAGAAGCCGTGTCTTGGAAGCGAGCTGGTGGGACAGACCCCGCCGCCGTGAGGGCTGCAGGGAAGTTGAGGAGGTGACAGCAGAGCGACTTGGTCACGGATCAGGGGCGCACGGCTGCATAAGGTGGAGTGGCCGCCGCAGCCTGGGGCGTCAGAACACCTTGGTCTCCTTCTGTCCCGCGGATGGTGCAAGTCACAGAAAGTCACTTAGGACCGTTGTGTGTCTGTCTTCTACTTGGAAAGAGTAAACACACCTTCCTTCTAATTTCCTTGTAAGAGTTTGTTAAGCGACCCGACTAATGAAATAGAGCCCTCAGATCTCTCTGTATTTAGAATCTTTTTTTAATATAAATTTATTTATTTATTTATTTATTTATTTATTTTTGGCTGTGTTGGGTCTTTGTTGCTGTGCGCGGGCTTTCTCTAGTTGCGGCGAGCAGGGGCTACTCTTTGTTGTGGTGCACAGGCTCTAGGCGCAGGGGCTTCAGTAGTTGTGGCACGTGGGCTCAGTAGTTGTGGCACGTGGGCTCAGTAGTTGTGGCACGTGGGCTCAGTAGTTGTGGCACGTGGGCTCAGTAGTTGTGGCTCGAGGGCTCTAGAGCGCAGGCTCAGTGTTTGTGGCGCACAGGCTTAGTTGCCCCGCAGCATGTGGGATCTTCCCGGACCAGGGATCAAACCCATGTCCCCTGCATTGGCAGGCGAATTGTTAACCACTGCGCCGCCAGGGAAGCCCCTAGAAACTTTTACCAAAAAGCACACCTATAGATACAGAAACAGTTTCTAAACTGAAATGCAAACCATCGAATAGCGATGTTGACCTATCTCTCCAGGAAGAGCCTGTGTCTCATGGCCAGTTGTCTCATGAGAAAATACCCTGGTGTGGTGACTGGGACTTCCCTGGCGGTCCAGTGGTTAAAGACTTCACCTTCCAATGCAGGGGTGTGGGTTGATCCCTCGTCGGGGAGCGAAAATCCCACATGCCTCTCAGCCAAAAAACCAAAACATAAAAAACAGAAGCAATATTGTAACAAATTCAATATAGACTTTAGAAAGGGTCCACATCGAAGAAAAAAAAAACTTGAAAAAAAGAAAATACCCTGGTGTGAATGCAAAATTTGAAACATCTGTTTGCTCCAAAACTGCTGACTCTCTTCCTGGTTTTATCATCTAGAGCAAGGTCCGAGGTCCCGTCAGCGGAAGCCCGGACAGCATGAACACGTCCCGCCTGAGTCAGCCCAGCCAGCTGCTGTCGCAGCCTTGCTCAGCCCCTGACAGCTTACCCGAGGCCGTCAAGAAGAGGTGCGTCCCCGTTCACCGCGCCCAGTGCAGGAGTCAGGGCGCGTCGGTCACCCGTCGGCGGGTCTGTGCGTGTTCCTCGGTGTTTGTTCCCTTTGCCGGGTGCTGTGGGGACAGATGTGGCGTTCTGCTCTCAGAGCTCCTCCTGACTTGCTGACTAAGGCTTCCTCGTCTGAGGTCAGGTTGCTCGTTGCTGGACGGGAGCCTTGGAAGTGCTGGCCATTCCCCGCTTCCCGCGAGTCCACCCATCGCGGTCTGCTCGTAGAACCAGGTCCCTGAGGGCGTGCCCTGGCCTCCACGCCTGAGTCGAGTGTCACTGGTCCCTCCCGTGGCCTCTCCCTGCCCCACTCATCACCTGCACCCCTGCCGCAGAGCTGGGAGCAGAGCCCCAGAGCCCTTCTGGTGAACTTTTCCCTCCCTGCTTCCCCCCTAGTGCTGCCTCCAGGCTCCTCTGGTCAAATCAGTCTTCACAGGAGACCATTTTGATCGAGTTATTCCTCAAGTTATTTAGGGACCAGCCACGGCTTCCTGCTGCCTCGGGGTCCAAGCCTGAGCCTTCTCAGGCCTTCACGCCACCTCCCCATTCTGACCCACTGCTCCCAGGCAGACTCTGGCTCTGCCGTCAGGGGTCTTAAAGTCTGGTCCAGACCAGCAGCATCGGCGGTTCTGGGTACTTGCCAGAAATGCAGATTCGGGATCAGGAGCTCGGGGTGGGGCCGAGCAGTCCTGTTGAACCAGCCCTGGCTGACCCTCCCGCACCCTGAAGTTCCAGAACCTCGGCTCCGCTGACACCTTTCCCCAGAGCCATCCTCCCTCTGCGCCCACCTCCTCCCCGGCCCTGACACACGAGCACAGGGATCCTTCTCCTCCTGGACATGGTTAAAATCGGTTCCTGTGGGCAGATCTATAGAAGAGAAAACAGATTAATGATTGCCGAGGGCAGGGCGCAGGGCAGGAATGGGGAGTGACTGACGACAGGTACAAGGTTTCTTCTTGGGTGATGAAAACGTTCCAAAACTGGATGACCAGGATGGTTGCACAACTCCATAAATGTACTCGAACTATGGAATTGTGCACCTTAAATGGGTGAACTTTATGGTTTGTAAATTTATCTCAATACAGGTGTTTTTAAAAATCCTGTTCCTGTACTTGGGGGGTTTGTAGCCTGTACTGTTTTGGATTTTTTATGTTTAATTTTTTTTAATTTTTTATTTTTTTTGCCGCTTGGCTGGCGGGATCTTAGTTCCCTGACCAAGGATTGAACCCGGGTCCTCAACAGTGAAAGCGCAGAGTCCTAACCACTGGACCTCCAGGGAAGTCCCTGTTTTGGATTCTTAATTCTCTCGCCAGCTTACTGTTAGCTCCTTGAGGATGGTAACCAGGTCCCGCGCCTCTCACGGGGCCTCTGGGGCCGGCCCGGAGCCTGGAGCCTGGTTAGTAGCCCATGGATGAGTCTGGGCAGCGCTGTGCTCTGTTCCTTCCATCAGTGCCCCCTTCACAGTGAGAGGAGGGGATCGAGGGCCCTTCCTCCTGGATTTGTCACTCTCTTTCCATGAGATCCTCAAAGCTCTGGAGAAGTCATCCCGGGGGCCCAGGCCGCTGTCTGTGTCTCCACGCCCTCAAGCCAAGGTTAGAAAGGACAGACGGCTCGCTCTGCTCTCCTGTTTCTCACCGCGGCCGGTTCTCAGGGGGACACGTGCATTTCTCATCAGAGAGAAGGAGAGAGCGCAGTAAACAAATCAGTTCCCACAACTTGCTTCCCCCAGATCTCAGCGAGCTGGGGACACCTGAGGAAATTGCATGGTGTGTATATTTTTGTCCAATTCAAAAAGTGGAAAACAGGTGATTTGGGAGAGATCTTCAGATTGTGGCAGTTTGGAGAGAATCTAGTTAAGTCAGAAAGAGCTTTGGTATTAAGCCGGATCGCTGCTTTTCCACGTTGTGAACAGCGGTGCTCGTAGCTGGATTCGAGCTTCTGTAACAGCACTCAACTAGATGGATGAAATCACTTAGGCAATAACATGGTGTTTTAAGACACTCAGCCTCAGAATAATTATTTAATTTTTAAAATCTTTCCAGAAGCTCTTTAGCATATTTGCAAACACTTTTGAAAAGTTAACATTGACCACGTTCTAATAATTCAATCATTTTTCTTAGTGAAGACCTCGTGGCTGAAGCACACACCCTGTGCGCCCAGCTGGAAAACGCCCTACAGGACACCATGAAGGAGCAGGACCAGAGCTTAAGGGTAATGGCCCGTGGGAACCCCCGCTGCTCCATGTCCTTTCTTTCTGCAGCAAACGAGAAAAAGCAGATCGAAAGGCGATGCCGTGCTTCCTCGATCTCAGTGTACGCTTAGGATTTTCTAGTGCATACTTCTTATTCCCCATGGTAACAATGCTGATGACTGTTGAATGTGTGCAGGTACTTTATGTGCTTTATCTCATTTCATCCTCACTATACTTGATCCTTACGAGGAAGGTAGCATCACTGTGAGAAGGCCTCTCCCCTGCTGCACCTTCTGTACAATTGCCGGGCGTCTGTGTGTGTGGTGCAGTGCTGGGCTCCGGGAACAGAGCAAGAGCCCGTCACCACCCCGCCTCTCAGGGACTCGGGGCTTAGCAGTCCTAGTTGTAGGGAAGCTGACCTAAAGAAAAACGAGTCCAGATGCAGGTACGTTAAGACAAAGCTGAAGTTGCTGAGAGGATGCTAAATCATTCGCTTGGCTCTTTGGCCTTTTCCTGCCGATACAGTCACATGCTAGCGTCTCCGGAACTTCTTATTTTGGGGAAGAATCGGAGGGGATACTGGTCGTTGTAATCACTTCTTATTTATTCAAGTGTCCTTCTCTGGTTTGGGGCTCTCTGTGTCTCTTCTTGCTGTTCTTCCTCCTCCGAGCCGTGTATATTCCGATCCTTTCACTGCCCATTTGCACTTCTGTCAGAGGAAAAGGAAGTCTGACCAGGCCATTTCACCTGGCGAGGTTGGAGGTCGAGAGCTGAGATTAGCCCAGGGTACCAGCTGCCCGCAGTGAGCATGAGTCGGTGCTGGGAGCTGCAGTAATAATACTTGAATCGCCTTCCCGGAATCTCAGGGCTCCAAGCCCATCCGAAGAAAAGCTCCAGCACGGTTTTGCAGACGTAGCTCTAGCTCAGGGGTACCCTGCAGAAACAAGAATGTCTTAATGAGAGGCATTTAATTTCCTTCTAAACGGTGCTGGTTGCCTCCCGAAGAAGGCGGATGTCTGGGTGGCCTCGGTGTCTTTAACGTGCCCGTTGACTTTCAGTCTCTAGACTGGAGCTGGTTGCAGTCGGGGGAGGAAGAGCCGCACAGCCTGCAGCGGGCCTCCTGATGGTGGGCGGCCCCGACCCCGCTGGGCTGCCCGGCCCGAGGCCCCCGGGGCCCCGCTGCATCGCGCCCGGTGTCCTCGGCACCCAGATGGAGACCTCGCTTCCCCAGCAGCCGTGACCGCCGCCGTGGACCGAGGGTGCAGCCCTCCGTGGCAGTGCCAGCAGCTCGTCTGCACGCCGGACGTCCTCCGCCACAGAGGCCCAGCAGACGTGGATGCCGAGCGCGGCGTCTGGGGAGATAGAGCCACGGCGGCCGCTGCCTCTGCGCGGAGACAAGTGCTCCAAGTACGCTGGCTGCACAGACCACTGGCCGCACGTCTAACTGACTTTCAGGACGAAGTGTGAACGGCACTTGGTGCTAGCTGTGCTCTCCTGACCCCTCCTGATCTCCAGAGGCCTCATCCACCTGTCTTCACAGCTAAGGTTTCATCGGGATCCGGCTTCTCTCGAAACCGTGGCTTCGGCCCGGCCCGGTCCTCCCTCCTCTTCTGATTTCACGGCTGCTAACGTTTTCCTTCTGCCTACGACCTTGGGCCAGGTTGGGTGAGTGCTGCTTTCCCCGTCCGGAGTCTCTCCAGCCAGAGTGAGTCGCTGGTGCCAGGAGGGGAGAGCATCTCCCTTCCTGTGGGTCCCAAAGAGTCCCCGGGAGCCAGCTGCCATGGAGAAGAGGGAAAGAAGAGGAAGGTGTCTGTCAACCACCAGCTTGCTGACCCCTGTGCCCACACCCCCTGTCCATGGGTGTGGCGGGGTGGACGGGGCAGTTCCCATCCCTCGTATCATCCAACGGTATTATTAAATGGATTTATATTTAAAAAGCAGATTCTCTATGTTGTAGCATGACTCAAATCCCACAGTCTATTTTTATAATACCTCTGGTTGGGACTTCTGAACTCAAAGTCCAACTTTAATGGAAAGTTTTATGAAATTGAAGGGTGCCTGATCAAACAGTGCCAGAGCACCAGCACTGCCTCTTTGACGTTTCACAAAAGCTGCTCCTTCCTTTAACAGCAGGAAAGCAAAGTGAGTTCACATGATAACAAACAGGCAAGTTTGGTTGGAGAAGAAAGTGGGACGAGAAGAGTTTCACAGAGTGCCTTCCATGGAGGCGGTACAGTGGGTTCTGTGTCAGGGAAGTTTGGGAAACGCTTCATGCTTTAACTGCCTCTTGGAGATTCACCTTGTGCACTGGTTTATTAAAGAATCTGAAAGATCTATAATAAAAAACTGGCTTAAATCTGCCTAAATCCACTGTTTACCCAACTCATTTGACAGTAGAGCCTTTTTTTTTTCTCCCGGGTGCATGTAACATTGATTAACGTCCCAAAGAACTGAGTTTGATAAAGCGTGATTTTGGAAACACCGGTGAGGAGCACAGTGGGACATTATTACCAGAAAGGTAGGCTGGGACGGGGTCAGATTAGGGAGGGAATGAATGTGGAGTTAAGAGTCAGGGGCTGATTTTATAGGCATTTGGGAGCCACTGAAGAATTTTGAGCAAGGAAGGACATCACCAAAGCTAATGTTTAAAACGAGTGATGTAACTGGAATATGCTAATTGGTTGAAAAAGTGAAAATTCTGGAGGTAAGACTTCCACTTCCAAAAGGTGGAGCAGATGTACTTTTTTCCTATTCCTCCTGCTAGTAAAGCTGAGATCCTTGGACGTTATTTGTAAACAAAGATAAGAAGACCCCCAAGAGGTAGTGAGAAGGAGGCAGACCAGCTAGGGACCTTGGCCCTGAGCGGTGAGGTGGTGGTGAGTTCCCTGGGTTTTCCTCTTGCCTCCTGTGTCCCTGACGGAGGCTGGAGATGCCGACCAATGGCACAAACAAAGAAGCTGCTCTCCAACTGTGTTAGATTCCTAGGTCTGCTGTAACAAATCACCACAAACTACGTGGCTTAAAACAGACATTTATTCTCACAGGTCTGGAGGCTGAAGTCTGAGATCAAGTCCTCCAAAGTCCCTAGGGGAGATTCTGTTCCTTGCTTCTTCCAGCTTCTGGTGGGTCCAGGAGATCCTTGACTTAGTGACTGCATCTCTGCCTCTGTGGTCACATTGCCACCTCTTTTTCTATCTGTCAAATCTCCCCTGTGTACCTTTCATAAAAAACCCTCGTGATTGAATTTAGGGCTGAGCTGGATAATCCAAGATAAGTGCCTAAGAGGCACATAATTTGATCAAGACCCTTAATTCGATCTCATGTTTTACAATATAAGGCGATATTTATAGATTCTGGGGATTAGGATGTGGACATTTCTTCCTGGGGGGCCACCATTGAACCCACTACGGTCCACCATCTAGCCCCCCAAAATTCACATTCGTCCCACATGCAAAATACACTCACCCCATCCCGAAAAGTCTCAACCCACTACAGAATCAACACTAAGACCAAAATCTAAATATCATCAGCTCAGAAGTCTTGAATCTCATCATCTACATCAGGTTTGGCAGGCTCTGGGCATGATCCATCCTGTGACAAAATCCCTCCATCTGTGGGCCTGTGAAACTAGAAAACAGTTTATCTGCTTCCAAAATACAATGGCGAGATAGGCATGTGATAGACATTCCCATTCCAAAGGGGAGAAATTGGAAGGAGTAAAGGAGTCACTAGCCTGAAGCAAGTTTGAAATCTACCAGGGTAAATTCCATTAGGTTTCAAGTCCTGAGAATCATTTTCTGTCACTTGAGGCTCTGTCCACCAAACCCAAGGCAGCTTCATAGGCCTCTGCCTCTGCACCCACTGCCTCTGTAACTGCTCTTCCAGTCTCTTCCTTTGCACCCATGGCTCTGCCCTCAGAGTCATTCCTCCTTTGTCTTGACAGCTAGCACATGTTTACAACCAAGTAACTCTGTCAACCATTTCCTAGCTCTTGAGTTTTAGAAGTCCAATAGACTTATTCCATCCTCCCTCTGTCCTTTTCAGACCAAGCTTGTTTCTGCTGATATAACATTCTTAATAATCTTGTGGGTCTCCTGTGTATGTCATGGGAGTCCACACCGTTAACAAAAGATCCACAGGTCTTTCTTTAACTCCACAGAACTCCACTTCTGTTCCTGGCTTCTGCTGAGATGAGTGAGTGGGTCTGTGAGTCACACAAATAATCTCTTCAGCAAAAGGTTGTCCAGCTGCACTCTTGGACTTCTCTCCAACAGTGAGTTTTTTAATTTTAGCATCCTTTGCAATATGGATAGATGGAGAATCTCCTAAATCATCAAATGCTGCTGCTTTTCTTCTTAACAGTTCTTTCTTCAATTTATTTCTTTTGTCTTGCATTTTACTATAAGCAGCAAGGAGAAATCACACTGCACCTTCAACACTTTGCTTGGAAATCTCTGCAGTAAAATACTCAAGTTCATTGCTCACAAGTTCTGCTGTCCACATAATGGTAGAACACAATGGCAGAGCCAAGTAACATTCGCATTTACCAACATTCTGTTCATGACAATGTATGTATTCTCTGAGACACTAGAAACTTTTTCTACCATGCTTCTCACTTTCTGAGCCCTCATCATCAATTTCTTTAACACTCATTTATACCAATAGTCTGTTTAAGGCAACCTAGGCTTTTTCTCTCATGCATCTCAGAATTCTTCTAGCATCTAACCATTATATAATTTGAAAACCATTTCCACAGTTTTAGAGTTTTTTAACAGTAGCACCTCACTTTCCAGTACCAAA
Source organism: Balaenoptera acutorostrata (assembly GCF_949987535.1). NCBI lineage: Eukaryota > Metazoa > Chordata > Mammalia > Artiodactyla > Balaenopteridae > Balaenoptera > Balaenoptera acutorostrata. The sequence goes on along the minus strand of NC_080084.1, from coordinate 5,790,363 downwards.
CTATAACAAGTTGCCACAAACTGGGTGGCTTAAAACAAGAGAAATGTGTTCTCTCACCGTTCTGGAGGCCAGAACTCTGAAATCAGGATGCTGGCAGGACTGTGCTCCCTCCAGAAGTTGTAGGGGAGATATGTTCCTTTCCTTTTCCAGCTTCTGGCGGCTCCAGGTGGTCCTTGGCTTGTGGCTACATCTATTCAGTTTCTGCCAATGTGATCATATTGCCTTTTCTTCTATCCGTCAAATCTCCCCTGTGCATCTCTTATAAGGACACTTGTCATTAGATTTAGAGCCAATCCAGATAACCTAGGGTGAGTTCCTCCTCTCAAAGTCCTTAACTGAATCACATATTTTGCCGTATAAGGTAATGTTCACAGGTTCTGGGAACTAGGACATGGACATGCCTTTAGGGGTGTGCACCCAACTCACTACATCAGGTGAAGGGTCAGGACGGGGCAGCCTCGCAAAACAGGAGAAATGTAAACGATAACCACTCTATGGCAGCCGAACATCACAAAACATACTGCCCCACCTCTGCTTGCAAAGACCAAGGGGGAAACTTAAACTTCCACACACATCAGGCCATATAATTAAGTGCCCCACTGGAGGGATGGGGTGAGGAACTGGGACTTTCATTGATGCTGGACAGTAACAAGGCCTCTCCTGCTGGTATCAGGGGAGACCACGTGGGGAATGCCCAGCAGGAACGAGGCTTTCCTGCCCCCAGGTGACAGCAGACCTACTGGGGAGGTGGGACTCCTATTGCCACCCAACAGTGAGGAAGAGCCCTTCCCACTCGGGAAGCCTGGGCTTCCACTCCCACTTGGTGGTGATGAGACAGCACCCTGCTTCCCCCACTGGGTATCAGAGGAGGCCTGCTAAGACAGGAATTAAATGAAAGCCAGAGTCTCATAACCTGAGACTCAGATGTCCAGGTCTTATTCCAAAATCACTCATCATACCAAGAGTTAGGAAACCTCAACTGAGAAAAGGTAACCCAACAGACACAGGCACCCAAGTGGCAGAGATTTGGAATTATCTGAAAAGGATTTCAAAGCAGCCATCATTTAAACATGCTTCAAACAATAATTATGAACTAGCTTGAAACAAACAAACAAAAAATAGAAAGTCTCAGCAAAGAAACAGAAGATGTAAAGAAGAACCAAGTGGAAATTTTAGGACTGAAAAATACATGAAGTAAAATAAATGAAGTAAAAATATCAGTGGATAGGCTCAGTAGCAGAATGGAGGGGAACAAATCAGTGAACTTGAAAATAGAACGATAGAAATTTCTCAGAACAACAGAGAGAAAACATTGGGAAAAAACAACAACAGAGCCTCAAAGGCCTGTGGGGCTATAACAAAAGAGCTAATATTTATGTCATCTAAGTCCCAAAAAGGAGAGCAGAAAAGAGGTGTAGCTGAAAAGTATTCAAAGAACGAATACGTGTAAATCCTTCAAATTTGGCAAAAAATATAAACCTGTATATTCAAGAAGCTGAGCAAACCCCAAACAGGATAAACTGTCACAAAGAAAGAAATGTATATGAAGACACATACAGTCAAACCCCTAAAAGCTGAAGATAAAGGGGAAAAAATGTGTAAAACTACAAGAGATACACCTTAGTTATGGGGGGTGGGAAACTATTTGAATGATAGCAGATTTCTCATCAGAAACCATGGAAGTCAGAAGAAGTGGCACATTTTTCAGATTCTGGTAGAAAAGAACTGTCAACCCAAAATCCTGTGTCCAGCTAAAATATACTAGAGGCATATTCAGGAATGTCTTCTGAATGAAGGGGGAAGTCACGACATTCTCAAATCAAAGAAAATGAAGAGAATTTGTAGCCAGTAGACACACCCTAAAAGAATGGCTAAAGGAAGCTCTCTAAACAGAGTGAAAAGGATAAAAGAAGCATTCTTGGAACTTCGGTAAGTTAGGAAGAATAAAAGAAAGACTAAAAATATGGATAAATGTAATAGACTTTCTTTTCTGGAGTTTTCTAAGTTATGTTGGTGGTTGAAGCAGAAATTATAACATGGTTTGATATAGTTCTCAGTGTATGTACAGGAAGTATTTAAGACAATTTTACTATAATTGGGATAGAGTAAAAGATACAAAGAGAGGCAAGGTTCCTATACTTCACTTGAATTCAGAGGGAATTCATAAATTAACACTTTAGGCTCAGGTATCAAACTGTGATAAGATATGCATATATAATAGAATACCTAGAGCAACCTGGAAAAGGTATACAAGGAGGTACACTCAAAAACACCATAAATAAATTGAAATGGAATCCTAAAAAATGTTCAAGTAACTTACAGAAACGGAGAAAAAAGAAAAAGAGAAGCTAGATGCACAGAGAAAAAACAGAAAGCAACAAAAAATGAAATGGGAGACTTGAGACTTAACACATCAATAATTATATTAAATGTAAATGGACTGAAATGCAGCAATTAAAAGAGATATTGGCAGAGTGGATCTGAAAGAGACCCCAATATATGCTGTCTACAAGAATCTCATTTCAAATATAATGATCAAAGCAGGTTGAAAGTAAAAGGATGGAAGAGATATACCATGCAAACATTAATCAAAAAATGCAGGAGTGACTATATTAATATCAGATAAATTATACTTCAGAGCTAAGAAAATTACCAGTGACAGGGAAGAACATCATAGTAATAAATTGCAGCAGTCCATGAAAAGACATAACAATCCTAAATCTATATGCACCAAACAACAGAGATGCAAAATATAGGAAGCAAAAACTGACAGAGCTGCAAGGTGGAAAAGACAAGTCCACAAGTATAGTTGGGGATGTTAACAATTCATAGAACAACTGTATAAAATCAGCAATATATAAAGGATATAGAAGAACTCAACAGCACCATCACCCGACAGGATCTCATCAACATTTATAGAGCCTTCCCCCAACAACAACAGAATACATATTCCTTTCAAGCACCCATGGAACATATACTAAGATAGACCAAATCCTGGCTCATAAGACAAACCTCAAAAAACTTACAAAAATTGGTAATACAGAGTGTGTTCTCTGACCACAGTGGAATCACGCCAGGAATGAGTAACAGAAATATAGCAGGAAAATCCCAAACATATGCAAACTAAAAAACATGCTTCTAAATAGCTCATGGACCAAAGAGGAAGTCTCACAGGAAATTTTAAGAATACATTGAACTGAATGAAAATAAAAATACAACATATCAAAATTTGTGGGATATGACTAAACCAATTGAAAGAGAAATTTATAACACCAAATGACCTCAAGGACTTAAAAAAAAGAAGAGCAAAATAATCAAAAGCAAGCAGAAGGAACAAAACAAGAAAGACAAGACCAGAAATCAAAGGCATTGACAAAAAGGAAAACAAAATCAATAAAACAATGAGCTGCTTCTCTGTTAAGATCAAAGAGAGAAGACACAAATTATCAATATCAGGAATAAAACAAGATGATATTATCAATGTTGCAGATATCAAAAGAATAGGAAAGGAATACTGTGAACAACTCTATGCAATAAATGTGACAGCTTAGATTAAATGAACCAATTCCTTGAAAAGCACAAGCTACTGCAACTCATCAAATATGAAATAATTTGAATAGCCTCATAGCCATGAAGGAAATTGAATTTGTAATTTAAAAATCCCTGAAAAAGAGATCTCCAGGCCCAGATGGTTACATTGTCAAGTTCTACCAAACAATGAAAGAATTAACACATGCTACGCTATCTCTTGCAGAAAATAGAATAGGAGGAAATACTTCCCAATTCACTTTGTGAAGGCACTGTTAACATGGTACCAAACTAGACAAAAACAGTACAGAAAATGAAAGTTAACACATAAACATCCTCATGAATATAGATGCAAAAATCCTTAACAGAATATTAATGAAAATTCAGCAGTGTTATAACCCGTGACCAAGTGTGGGTTTTTTTTCCATGGATACAAAGCTGGTTCAATATTTGGAAATCCATCAGTGTAATCACATATTAAGAGGCTAAAGAAGAAAAATCACACAATCGTATCAGTTGATGCAGAAAAACTCTGTACAGTATTTAACACCCATTCAAGATAAAAGGCTCAGAAAAATGGAAATAGAAGGAAACTTCCTCAACTGAATAAATAGTCATCTACAAAAACCCAGCAGCAACCACTTTACTTAATGGTGAAAGACTGAGTGCTTTCCCCTTACATTTCAAATAAAGCAGGGATGTCCTCTCTCACCCCTGCTGTTCAACATAGTAGTAGAAGTGTTAGCACAATAAGGCAAGAAAAGGAAAGAAAAGACATAGGGATGGGAAATGAAGAGATAAAACTGTCCCTATTTGCAGATGACATGATGGTTTATGTAGAAATCCCAAAGAATCTACAAAAGCTCTCCTAAAACTAAAAAGTGACTTAAGCAAAGTCACAGAATACAAAGATAAACATTCAAAATTCTATACTAGATGAGCACATGAAACCCCAAATTAGAAATACACTAGCATTTATAATTACTCAAAACCAAATTAATACTTAGGTGTATTAATATCCAATATATATAAACAACTCATACAACTCAATATAAAAAAAACAAACAACCTGATTAAAAAATGGGCAGAAGAACTGAATAGACATTTTTCCAAAGAGGAAATGCAGTTGGCCAACAGGCACATGAAAAGATGCTCGACATCGCTAATCATCAGGGAAATGCAAATCAGAACCACAATGAGATACTACCTCACACCTGTCAGGATGGCTATCATCAAAAAGAACATAAATAACAAATGTTGGCAAGGATGTGGAGAAAAGGGAACACTTGCACACTGTTGGTGGGAATGTAAATTGGTGCAACCACTGTGGAAAACAGTATAGAGATTCATCAAAAACCTAAAAATAGAATTACCATATGATCCAGCAGTTCCACTCCTGGGTGTTTATCTGAAGGAAATGAAAAGATACATTCACGCCACTATTTGTAGCAGCATTATTTACGATAGCCAAGATATGGAAGCAACCTAAGTGTCCATCAACAGATGAGTGGATAAAGAAGATGTGGTACATCTATACAATGGAATACTACTCAGCCATAGAAAAAAAGAGTGAAATTTTGCCATTTGCAGCAACATGGATGAACTTGGAGGGCATTATGCTTAGTGAAATAAGTCAGACAGAGAAAGACAAATACTGTATGATATCACTTATATGTGGAATCTAAAAATACAACAAACTAGTGAATATAACAAAAAAGAAGCAGACTCACAGACGTAGAGAACAAACTGGTGGTTACCAGTGAGGGGGGCAGTGGGGAGGGGCAACATAGAGGAGGGGGAGTGGTAGGTACAAACTACTGGGGGTTAGACAGGCTACAAGGGTGTGTGTGCAACACGGGGAATAGAGCCAATACTTTGTAATAACTGTAGATGTAGTGTAACCTTTAAAATTGTATAAAAAAATGAGAATAATAAGAAATTTGAAAATCATAAAATAAAAATGGATCCAAAGGCAAAAAAAAAAAAAAAACTTAGGTGTAAACCTAACAAAACATGTATAGGACCTGTATGCTGAAAACTATAAAATGCGGATGAAAGAATCCAAAGAACTAAATAAATGGAGAGAAAGACCATGTTTGTGGATTGGATGACTCAACATTTTAAAGTATCAGTTCTCCCCAAGTTGATAGTCAGGTTTAACACGATTTTTATCAGAATCCAAGCAATACTTTTGGTAGATATAGGCAAGATTATTCTCAAATTTATATGAAGAGACAAAGGAGCTAAATAGCTAAAATAATTCCGAAAGAGAAGAGTGAACTGGATTAATGACTCTACCAGTTTCAAGACATTCTAGTGGTTAGAGGAGTAGACACACAGATCAACTGAACAGAAAAGAGGAACCGGAAATAGACCCACACAGGTACAACCAACAGATTTTTGACAAAGGTGCAAAAGTAATTCAATGGAGGAAGGCTAGTCTTTTCAACAAATGGTTGGATATCCATTAGCAAAAAAAAAAAAAATTGACCTGTCTCACACTTTATATAAAAAATATCTCAAAATGGATCATAGATTTAAGTGTAAAATGTAAAACTATAAAACTTTTAGGAAAAATACAGAAAATCTTCAGGGTGTAGAGCTTGGTGAAGTTTTCAGACATTATATCAAAATCATGGCCTGAAAAATTTTAAAAATCAATAAAGTAGACGTCATCAAAATTGAAAACTTTTACCCTGTGAAAGATACTTAAGAGAATGAAAAGACAAGCTCTAGATTTGGAGAAAATATTTGCAAACCATATATCTGACAAAGGATTCATCTAAAACATATAAAGCATTCTCAAAACTTAACTTTTTTTTTTTTTTTTTTACTAACAATCTGATTAGAAAATGGACAAAAGCCATGGAGAGAGATCTCACGAAAAAAGGATGCACAGGTGGCAATCATGTAAAAAGATGTTCAATAGAAATTCAAACTAAAATAATTAGTGATACAATATCATTATCACTTACAAAGGAAGTAAATTTTAAAATGGTGACAATATCAAGTGTTAGTGAACCTGTGGGGAGCTGATTCACTCAGACATTGCTCATGGTGTATAAAGTGGTGCCCTGGAATAGTTTGGCAGTTTCTTAAAAAAACTAAATAGATACCATATGACTCAGCAATCACATTCCTGGCATTTATCCTAGAGAAATGAAATCTTACGTCCACACAGAAAGGTGTTCATTGCAGCTTTATTTTTAAGAGCCAAAAACTGGAAGCAACATTTCGCACAACCGGTGAACAGTTAAACTGACTGTGATACATCATAGCGTGGAGTACTACTCAGCAATAAAAAGACACAAACTACTGACACATTCAACAATTTGGATAGACCTCAAGGACATTATGCTGAGTAAAAAAAAAAGCCAGTCTCAAATGGTCACATACTGTGCAGTTCCATTTATATAATGTTCTCAAAATGACTATGTTATGAGTTGGAGAATAAAGGGAAATTAGTGATTTCCTGGAATTAGTAATGCTGGAGGGGTGGAGGGGGGGTGTTTAAGGGATAACCCGAGGGAGATATTTCTGGTAATAGAATGGTTCTGTATCCTGATTCTGGTGGTGGTTACACAAATCTGCCTGTGATGACACAGAGCTATACGCACACATTGAATCAGTGTCAGTTACCTGGTTTTTACAAGATGTAACCATTGAGAAAAACTAGGTGCAGGGTGTAACCATTGAGAAAAACTAGGTGCAGGGTGTGTGGGACCTCTCTATAGTGTATTTGCAACTTCTTGTAAATCTGTAATTGTTTGGAACTTCCTGTGAATCTATAGTTATTTTAAAATTAAAAGTTTTTTTAAAAAAGAGCAAAAAATCCCCGGAGGTAGAAGCCCAGTTTTGTGGATGGGTGTTGGGCTGGGGCTTGGGGAGAAGAGGAAGGTGTGGGCAGAGAGAAGGTAATGGTAGAAATGGAAAGAATGTGAGTGACATGGACACTTAGAAATATATTCTGTGTATATAAGAAGTGTATGTCTATTGCAGCAACATGGATTGACCAGGAGGGCATTATGCTTAGTGAAATAAGTCAGACAGAGAAAGACAAACACTCTGTGTTATCACTTATATGTGGAATCTAAAAACAAAACAAACGAATGTACATAACAAAAGAGAAACAGAAACAAACAGAAACAAATGTACAAAACAAAACAGAAACAGAAACAGAATGTACATAACAAAACAGAAACAGACTCACAGATATAGAGAACAACCCAATGGTTACGGGGAGGGGGGAGGGGAGAGGGACGGTGAGGGGGGGAATGTGATGGGGGTTAGGGGATTAAAAGGTACAAACTATTATGTATAAAATAAATAAGCTACAAGGATCTATTGCACAGCACAGGAAAATATGGCCGTGATTTGTAATTACTTTAAATGGAGTTTAATCTTTAAAAATTGTGAATCACTATGTTGTACACTTGAAACTAATATAATATTGTAAGTCAACTATACTTCAAAAAAAAAGAAGTGCTCAATACAAACTGACAATCTGTTTTCTAGTTAGCAATGCTGGTTTTATCTTATCCTTTTCTTCTATACCCATTCTGATTAATAAATAATAGGTAGCATCCTCTTTACCCTCCTCACCCCGTGTCATCTTGACGCCAATCTCAGTGAGATTAAAAATTGTTAAAAACAAAGATATGCATTTTTGCCTATTCCAAGTTGCTGAAGATATTTTCATAATCTACATTTACTTTTAGAAGCTTTCTATATTTAGCATTTAATTTAAAATAATATCTGCATATGTTATGAAGAATAAAGTTTCAATTTTATCCCCCCCCAAAAATTATATATATATATGTCCGTATTAATAGAAGTTTCTAGAAAAGTGCTCCTCAATAGAACTTCGTGTGGCAACAAGAGCCATCTAATCTGCACTGTCCAGGTAGGGGGCAGCTGAGACTTGAAATGTGGTGAGTGCAACTGAGGAACTAGATTTTTCTTCTTACTTTTTATTTAATTTCATTTTCAATGTGAATAGCCATGTGCAGCCAGTGACTACTATATTGGACAGTGCATTCTAGAAGGAAAACACTGTCTTTGAAAGATGTATCTGGAGCAGGACCAGCATGTGTAGACTGGTTGAAATATGCCGGGCACTGAACTAACTTTACTTGAAATAATATGTTTCATCAGCGATAAAAAGTGTGTAATTTTTTCAACGTGGGACATGTTTTTGGATCAATGTCATGTCACAGTTATGGTTGTTGACTTACAGTTGTCATTTGCGTGTGTGAACTTGGTCATAGCTGTCATTCAGTTGAGCCATGTACACTTGGTACTACCCACGTTGAATCTAATTGCCTTTAAAAATCTCTTCAGAAAGATTACCCTTTTTCTTTTTTTTTTCCTTTGGCCTCGCCACATGGCATGAGGGATCTTAGTTCCTCAACCATGGATCGAACCCGCGCCCCCCACAGTGGAAACGCGGAGTCCTAACCACTGGACCGCCAGGGAAGTCTCAGAAAGATTACCCTTTGATTCAACTTGACACAGAAGTGTATTGTGTACGCAGAAACGCATAGGAACAGCAGTGAGCATAAATCTGATATGGGTCAAATAAATATTTCATGTGGAGATATGACCATAATTCTACCAAATTCTAATGGGTCATAAGAACAGAATATACCTACAAAAAGGCAAGACTGTCTGTCACTGAAACACAAGCCAAAGGACAAAAGTCTATCTCGCATGCCAAGCAATGCAACGGAAGGCAAGAGAAACTGCCAGGTCCCTCAGGGTAGCTGAAAAAACTCAAAGCAACAAGAGGCTGGTGTGACTCATTCATTTGTCATGGCGATTACTGCTAAGACGTGGTGCCAAAGTTTAGTTGACGGCAATTTTTTCTTACCGGTACATAAAATCATGGTGTTTCTTACAATTCAGTGGGTTTAGGTTGTTAAAATACAGCCCTTGGTAGCCCTCACAATTCTGATGTGGTTAAGTGCTATCATTATCCTCATTTTATCCATGAGGAAACTGGGGCTGTAATCAGCTTAAATTAAATGTGATCTTCTTTTGGGGCCCAGGACGTCTCTCAGAAGTGGCTCTCCCTCTCCAGGAAGAGCTGGCTGTGGGGTGAGGGCAGCAGTCAGATTTTTCCCATCACAGACTGTCTCCCAGTTTGTTGGAATGATGCTGGCTCTCACGGGATGTGGCATTCCTGCGTGGATCACCGCACACAACTCACTGAGAAACTGCCTCCGGGCGTGGGCCCCCAGTAGGAGCACATCCAAACAGCAGGAAGAGCCCCTCCTCCTCCGTGTCCCTCCAGTGTTCCCGGTGACAAAGCTGATAACCGGGCCAGCCGGCAAGGCGGAGACGTTCCAGCATCAAAAACAGGACCATGAAGGGTGGATTTGGGATGAACACGCAATAAGCCGGTGATGCAGAGTCCAGCCCTTTGGCCATCAGCTTCCATATCTGTCCTCCCACATACACTTAAACTTCCTTCCAACAACAAAACAACTGTTTCCACCTAACAAGATATGACCATTCTGCACGGAAGTGAAAATGTTCTCACCCTTCCCACCAAATCAAGAGATACAGTCACTGTATCCATCACCAGCTATATGAATGACTCCCCAAATTCAGTCACACTAAATTATAAAGTTTTATTTCCAACAACCTGTATATGAAATAATATTGGGAAGAAGGAGAGAGAAGAAAATGGATTGCATGTACAAATAAGCACACACGTAACAAGCAAAGAGAAAATGCACACAGCCCCTGTGTCCTTGTTTCTGTACTTGATACCTTTGTCTTCCATGAGGCTGGAATTGACCAGATGGCTTTCTTTCCCCACTACACGTTCCATATTTCCCTCAGCCAGAGCCTCAGCTGGTCGGGATTCTTTGCCAGGTGCTGTGATCCAAATCTTCATTCCTAAAAAATCCAAATCCAAAATCATACAGCCTTTTTTTTTTTTTTTTTGCTGTAATTTTACATTAATCTTAACTATTGCACATAAAAGTGCCAAGAGACGCTCCAGAGAAACCCCTGGGTTCCAGACACAGTTCTCACTGCCCCGATTGTATAGCAGCAACTCAATTTCTTCCTGGCAATCAGGATCAATCCTTCTAATCAGTAGAGTAAACACTTTCCTGGCCTGTTGGCTCAGTGGCATCAGGAACCCAGAATGGGCAGGTGGCAGTCTCATGCTCCAATTCAATGGAACGCTGCTGGTTGAAGTGTTCCCTCCTTGGGCACTAAGACCTCCAGACCAGCAGAGCTCAAGACTGTCAGTGTGGGAAGCAAAAATTCTGCAAGGCTTTTTTTTGTATATATAGTGAGCAAAGTCTCTCCCTTCACCCTTTCAATCCCAGACCCATGCATTCTCACTATGGCAGAGGTAGCATCATATAATGTCCTTTGATTCAATGCATAAACTGTATCCTATAAGGCAGAATCCCATCCTTTCAGGATGTTGTGTCCCAACTGGTACTGAAACTGTGTCTTCATTAAGCCCCTCCAATTTCTGTTTTCCCAGCCACTTCTGGACGATAGAGTATGTGGCTGCACTTCCTTTGCTGTGAAATGAGCTCCTTCATCAGAAGCAGTGCTGTAGGGAGTGTGGTTCTGTGGGTCCGCAGACGGTGGTGCTGACAGAGGCAGATGGGGAGAGCAAGTCCATATCCCGAATGCGGAGCTGTTCCAGTGGAATGATGCCCAGGATGAATCTCTGCCTCTTCCACTATAATCAAGCTGCCGTCATTTGGCTGGCTTGTCTCCCTGGGAACAGTGCCACGCTGGGGGCTCGTGGGAGTCTCTGCTGGCCGGTTAACAGCAGCATTATCCAGCTCTGCCTTGGTCAGAGGAAGGTCATACTATTGAACAAACAGTGTGGTGGCCGGGCAGAGAAACTGACCAGCATCCACTTACCATGTAATTTTGCCCGCCTTGTTATTAACAGGCTCCCTGCGGTGGATGTCCTTTGTGGGCGTTTACAGGAGACACAAGCATCTTCAGTCTCTGCCCATCCTGGGAGGTTCATCCACGTGCCTCTCCTCCAACCCCCCTTGCCCACTCCTTCCACGTCCCTTATCATCCAGCCACCCATGAGTGATAGCCCAGGAATCAGAGTAGATCCATACTTCTGGCCATTTCTTATTCCAGACAAAATGGGCAAGAATTGTAATGCTCAGAATTGTAATGCCCACTGAGAGGCTTGGCCTTCGCTTCTGTGCTTCTGAGCTACCCAAGTGGGGCTGTAGTGCTGCAGCTATTTACTTCCAGGTGGTATCAGCATGTCATGCAGAGCCATCCACAAACCAGGCTTCAGTATTTTCTTCTTTAGTCCACTGGCCATAAAGAGCACCCCCAAGAGACCATAGGCATGGATTGAGAAAGAGGAAGAGGAAGCAACATCGGTTAGTGTTGAAGGGGTCTGAGCCACCACTCCTGCAACTTAACACCCTCTGGACCTTCCCTCCCAGGCAATTACCCCCCTCACCAAAAAGAACCAGTGTTCTGACCTCTCTCACTGTAGATTAGTTCTGCCTGTTTGCACTTCACATAAATGTGGTCACATAGTATATACGTATATATTTGTAGTCACATATATATATGGTCACATAGTATATACTCTTTGGTGTCTGACTTCTTTCCCTCAACTTATGGCTGTGAGATTCATCCATGTATTGTATCTGTCCATTTATTCGGGTCTTCCGTAAAGCTTTAAATAACTTAAATATTTTCCCCATGTAGATGTTGTGCATTAAAAAAATTTCTAGACAGTTTGTTGTTTTGTTCTATTGTAACTTAGGCCATTTTTTCCAATATATTTTATTTCTACAATTTTTTGAACACTAATCAATAATTTATTCATTTCTATATCTACTTACATCTTTTAATTTTTAAGACATACATTTATGGTTCTTTCTCGATTATACTGACAAAACATTTTTCTTACTTTGAATCTGGTAGGTCCCTTTTGCTATATGTCTTGTTCTTGTACTTGGACTATAGTCAGTTTCTGGCTTTATCCAGACTCACTTTTCAGAGTGACTTTTGCGTAGAAGGGTTTTGAAAGATTAAGAAGAGTTTGTATAAGGAATCTCATCTTTTCTAGGAATTATGAAAAGGGTATAACCCTCATTGGGCTTATTCTGTTGTGTTCAAATAAGGCTCTACTGTTGAGGCCATAGTGTAAGGCCATCCTCGTCAAGGTAGACATGATCTTCTCTGAAGACAGTGAGCATCCCTGCATCAATCATCTGGAAGGGGCAGTTCCTCAGACCGATGTCAAGATCTTGGAAGGTGGGTCTTAGACTTGGGTGAGAACTCCTGACTTCCTGTGGGACCACACTCTTGCTGGGCTTTTAGGTGTACTGACTATTTGATGATGCTCCCTGGTGGTATGGAAAAATGGCTTCTCCCAAGGGCTAGGCAGGAAGGCAGTACCCCCCTGTAGGGGATCCTAAGATGAAGTGATACACTTTCAGATTATCAAGCATTACGTTGCTCTCTGTGTTCATTCCCATCCAGCTATGCCTAAGTCTTTAGCAAAGCCTTATAATAGTTTCACCTGGCTCAGGTCTCAGTTGTACACTAAGGACCTTAGGTGAGAATTTGGAGCTAAAGAAGAGACAGTAACTTGTTAACATAGTTATATGTGGTTATAGTTATTAATAAGGATAGTAACTATCAGGTATCGAGTACCCTCTCAGTGCCAGGCACGTTACATATGCTATCGCATCTAATCTTCACAACAGTCCTCAGAGGTAGGTTCTATTTGTATCCTATGTGGACAAGGAAATCGAGACTCAGAGAGATTACAAATTTGCGCACATCCCATAGCTACTGGGAGGTGGGATTTCAATCTAGGTTTCATCTGACTCCAGAGGCCAAACATACTCTTGTCAAATTACTTAACTTCTCAGAACTTAAGTTTTTCTGTTTGAAAACATCTACCTTCTAGGGTTGCCATAAGAATTCAGTGAAATGATGTATATAAAGGTCCCAGGCCATTCACTAGAAGACAATAGGTATCCCCCAAAATGGTGCTTACCATTATGTTTTCCTTCTGCCTTTCTGGACATTCCTTCTTAATATCTTTCAAGGCTTCCTCTTCTTCTGATGGCCTGCTAAGTTGGTGTTCCCTAATTTGTTTTTTAACTAAGCACTCTCCTTAACCCAGGGCTTCAGCTACCACTTTTATTCTGGTGACTTCTAAGTCTTTATCTTCAACCCTTATCACTGCTGAACTCCAGACCCAGATATCTATTTATCTGACATCTGCACTTGGATGTCTCATAGACACACCAAATTAAATATGTCCCAAACCAAACACATCGTCTTTCTGTTCCAATTCTGGCTTCTCTCTCAGTAGATGGCATCATCCAATCTCCAGATACCTAACCTAGAAGCCTGGGAATCTTTCTCTATTCCTCATTCTCACTCATCCCTCACACTCAATTAGTCATCAGTTTCTCCCAAGTCTCTTTTTATTATCTCTTGTATCAGTCCCTCCCTCGCTCCCTGTCCTCCCTCAATTTCATTTCTACAGCCACTCTCACTGCCTAAATTCAGACTCTCATCACCTCTATCAGGCACTACTGCAGTAGTCTTCTAACTGGTTTCCCTACAATCTACTCAACCCTCCTATGTGTCCTCAACATTACTGATAAAATGATCTTTCTAAAAAGCAAATTGTATCATCTATTTCCTACTTAAAATCTTTCAAGAGCTTCCCATAGCTTTCAGGACAAAGTTCAAATTCAGCACACAAGGCCTTTCAAGATATAACTTCTTCCTGCTTCTTAAGCTGTATTTCCCACTATTCCTTTATTTTTCATCTTTACCCTTTGTAGCTGCTTTAAAGAATTACTTGGGACTTCCCTGGTGGTGCAGTGGTTAAGAATCCGCCTGCCAATGCAGGGACACGGGTTCGAGCCCTGGTCCAGGCAGATCCCACATGCCACAGAGCAGCTGAGCCTGTGCACCACAACTACTGAGCCTGCGCTCTAGAGCCCGTGCTCCGCAACAAGAGAAGCCACTGCAATGAGAAGCCCGCGCACCGCAACAAAGAGTAGCCCCCGCTCGCCGCACCTAGAAATAGCCCACGCACAGCAACAAAGACCCAACGCAGCCAAAAAAAAAAAAAAAAAAAAAAATCATTGCTTTTTTTTTTTTTTTTAAAGAATTACTTGAACTTCTCTAAAAGAAGCTATTTCTAGCCTTGGGCCTTCAGACATGTCCTTTGGAGGCCCATCCTTCCTCCCTCCTCCATCCTCCTCCCCTGCCGCCACCTTGCCCAACTGCCCCCCTTTCAACTCCTTCCTTAAAGCTCAGCTCAAGGGGCACTTCTCTGGAGAGCTTTTCCTTGAGCTTGACTCTGGTGTTTCTTCTTCTTTTTTTCTTTTAATTATTATTTTTTATTGGAGTATAATTGCTTTACCATGTTGTGTTAGTTTCTGCTGTACAATTAAGTGAATCAGCTATAAGTATACCTGTATCCCCTCCTCTTGGACCTCCCTCCTACCCCCACCCCATCCCACCCCTCTAGGTCATCACAGAGCACCGAGCTGAGCTTCCTGTGCTTTATAGCAGGTTCCCACTAGCTAGCTATTTTATGCATGATAGTGCATATATGTCAATCCTAATCTCCCAATTCGTCCCACCCTCCCCTTCCCACCCTGTGTCCACACGTCCCTTCACTACATCTACGTCTCTATTCCTGCCCTGCAAATAGGTTCATCTGTACCATTTTTCTAGATTCCATATATATGCGTTAATATACAATAATTGTTTTTCTCTTTATGACTTACTTCACTGTGTATGACAGACTCTAGATCCATCCACCTCACTACAGATGACCCAATTTCATTCCTTTTTATGGCTGAGTAACATTCCATTGTATATATGTACCACATCTTCTTTATCCATTCATCTGTCATTGGACATTTAGGTTGTTTCCATGTCCTGGCTATTGTAAATAGTGTTGCAATGAGCATTGAGGTACATGTGTCCTTTTAAATTATGGTTTTCTCAGGGTATATGCCCAGTAGTGGGATTGCTGTGTCACATGGTAGTTCTATTTAGTTTTTTAAGGGACCTCCATACTGTTCTCCACAGTGGCTGTATCAATTTACATTCCCACCAACAATGCATGAGGGTTCCCTTTTCTCCACACCCTCTCCAGTGTTTATTGTTTGTAGATTTTTTGATGATGGCCATTCTGACTGGTGTGAGGTGATAACTCATAGTACTTTTGATTTGCAGTTCTTTAATAATTAGTGATGTTGAGCAGCTTATCACGCACCTCTTGGCCGTCTGTATGTCTTCTTTGGTGAAGTGTCTACTTAGGTCTTCCACCCATTTTTTAATTGGGTTGTTTGGTGTTTTTTGATATTGAGCTACATGAGTTGTTTGTATATTTTGGAGATTAATCCTTTGTCTGTTGCTTCGTTTGCAAAGATTTTCTCCCGTTCTGAGGGTTGTCTTTTCGTCTTGTTTATGGTTTCCTTTGCTGTGCAAAAGCTTTGAAGTTTCATTAGGTTCCATTTGTTTATTTTTGTTTTTATTTTCATTACTCTAGGAGGTGGGTCAAAAAAGATCTTGCTGTGGTTTATGTCAAAGAGTGTTTTTCCTATGTTTTCCTCTAAGAGTTTTATAGTGTCTGGCCTTACATTTAGGTCTTTAATCCATTTTGAGTTTATTTTTGTGTGTGGTGTTAGGAAGTGTTCTAATTTCAATTTTTTACATGTAGCTGTCCAGTTTTCCCAGCACCACTTATTGAAGAGGCTGTCTTTTCTCCATTGTATGTTCTTGACTACTTTGTCATAAATTAGGTGACCATAGGTGCGTGGGTTTATCTCTGGGCTTTCTATCCTGTACCATTGATCTATATTTCTGTTTTTGTGCCAATACCATACTGTCTTGATTACTGTAGCTTTGTAGTATAGTTTGAAGTTGGGGAGCCTTATTCCTCCAGCTCCGTTTTTCTTTCTCAAGATTGCTTTGGCTATTTGAGGTCTTTTCTGTTTCCATACAAATTGTAAAATTTTTTGTTCTAATTCTGTGAAGAATGCCATTGGTTATTTGATAAGGATTGCATTCAATCTGTAGATTGCTTTGGGTAGTATAGTCATTTTCACAATATTGATTCTTCCTGTCCAAGAACATGGTATATTTCTCCATCTGTTTATGTCATCTTTGATTTCTTTCATCAGTGTTTTATAGTTTTCTGAGTATAGGTCTTTTGCCTCCTTAGGTAGGTTTATTCCTAGGTATTTTATTCTTTTTGTTGCAATGGTAAATGAGATTGTTTCCTTAATTTCTCTTTCTGATTTTTCCTTGTTAGTGTATAGGAATGCAAGAGATTCCTGTGCAATAATTTTGTATCCTGCAACTTTACCGAATTCATTGATTAGTTCTAGTAGTTTTCTGGTGGCATCTTTAGGATTTTCTATGTATAGTATCATGTCATTGGCAAACAGTGACAGTTTTACTTCTTCTTTTCCAATTTGTATTCCTTTTATTTCTTTTTCTTCTCTGATTGCCATGGCTAGGACTTCCAAAACTATGTTGAGCAAGAGTGGCAAGAGTGGACCTCCTCGTCTTGTTCCTGATCTTAGTGGAAATGCTTTCAGTTTTTCACCATTGAGAATGATGTTTGCTGTGGATTTTGTCATATATGGCCTTTATTATGTTGAGGCAGTTTCCCTCTATGCCCATTTTCTGGAGAGTTTTTATCATAAATTGGTGTTGAATTTTGTCAAAAGCTTTTTCTGCATCTATCAAGATGATCATATAATTTTTATTCCTTAATTTGTTAATATTGTGTATCACATTGATTGATTTGCATATATTGACGAATCCTTGCATTCCTGGGATAAATCCCACTTGATCATGGTGCATGATCCTTTTAATGTGTTGTTGGATTCTGTTTGCTAGTATTTTGTTGAGGATTTTTGCCTGTATATTCATCAGTGATATTGGTCTGTAATTTTCTTTTTTTGTGATATCTTTGCCTAGTTTTGGTATCAGGGTGATGGTGGCCTTGTAGAACAAATTTGGGAGTGTTCCTCCCTCTGCAATTTTTTGGAAGAGTTTGAGAAGGATGGGTGTTAGCCCTTCTGTAAATGTTTGATAGAATTCACCTGTGAAGCCATCTGGTCCTGGACTTTTGTTTGTTAGAAGATTTTTTTTTTAATTTATTTATTAATTTATGGCTGTGTTAGGTCTTCATTTCTGTGCGAGGGCTTTCTCTAGTTGTGGCAAGTGGGGGCCACTCTTCATCACGGTGCGCGGGCCTCTCACTATCGCGGCCTCTCTTGTTGCGGAGCACAGGCTCCAGATGCGCAGGCTCAGTAATTGTGGCTCACGGGCCTAGTTGCTCCGCGGCATGTGGGATCTTCCCAGACCAGGGCTCGAACCCGTGTCCCCTGCATTGGCAGGCAGATTCTCAACCACTGCGCCACCAGGGAAGCCCTGTTAGAAGATTTTTAATTGCAGTTTCAATTTCATTACTTGTGATAGGTCTGTTTATATTTTCTAGTTCTTCCTGGTTCACTGTTGGAAAATTGTACCTTTCCAATAATGTGTCCATTTCTTCGTGGTTGTCCATTTTATTGGCATATTGTTGTTTGTAGTAGTCTCTTATAATCTTTTGTATTTCTGTGGTGTCAGTTGTGATTTCTCCTTTTTCATTTCTAATTTTATTGATTTGCGTCCTCTCCTTTTTTTTTCTTGATGAGTCTGGCTAAAGGTTTATCAGTTTTGTTTATCTTCTCAAAAAACCAACTTTCAGTTTTATTGATCTTTGCTATTGTTTTCTTCGTTTCTATTTCATTTATTTCTGCTCTGATCTTTATGAGAGAACCAGTATTCTGACTTCTCTCACTGTAGATTAGTTTTGCCTATTTGCACTTCATATAAATGTAGTCACATAGTATATATACTCTTTGGTGTCTGACTTCTTTCCCTCAACATATGGCTGTGAGATTCATCCCTGTATTGTATCTGTCCATTTATTCAGGTCTTCTGTAAAGCTTTTTTTTTTTTTTTAATTTATTTATTTATTTTTGGCTGTGTTGGGTCTTCGTTTCTGTGCAAGGGCTTTCTCTAGTTGTAGCAAGCGGGGGCCACTCTTCATCGCGGTGAGTGGGCCTCTCACTATCACGGCCTCTCTTGTCGCGGAGCACAGGCTCCAGACGCGCAAGCTCAGTAGTTGTGGCTCACGGGCCTAGTTGCTCCGCAGCATGTGGGATCTTCCCAGACCAGGGCTCGAACCTGTGTCCCCTGCATTAGAAGGCAGAGTCTCAACCACTGCACCACCAGGGAAGCCCCCAGTAAAGCTTTTAAATAACTTAAATATTTTCCCCATGTAGATGTTGTGCATTAAAAAAATTTCTAGACAGTTTGTTGTTTTGTTCTATTGTAACTTAGGTCATTTTTTCCAATATATTTTACTTCTACAATTTTTTTTTTTTACTGGCTGTTGCTCATGGGAAAGTATTAATTAATGTTTATAAGTCAATTGTGTATCTGAAACCTTACTGGACTTTTATGAGTTATAATAGTTTATCTTGACTCTGTTGTGTTATCTGTATAAAAGTTATTTTTAGCTGCAAATAATTATGGCTTTGTCTTTTCCCTTCTAATTCTGATGCCTTTTATTTCTTTCTCCTGTCTTACTGCTTTGGCTAGGATCTCCAGTACTGTTTGTACAGTTGTGATGATAGTGGACATCTTTGCCCTCTTCTAGGACTAAAGTTTCCCTGTCAAAAAGAATGTTTACCCTAGGTTTTTAACAGAGAGTCTTTGTCAAGTGAAGGATATTTTCTACTGTTCAGTTTCCTGAGTCCTTTTAAAACCATAAATTGGTTTGAACTTTATCAAATGCTTTTTATTTATATATTGAGATTATCATGTGATGTATTTTTTCCTTTATCCCATTATAGTGAGAAATTGCATTGTTAGATTTTTCCGGTGTTAAACTGTTCTGGTATTGCTAGGATAAACTCTACTTGCTCAAGAGTTTTAAAAATAGACTTTACTTTTTAAAGCAGTTTTGGGCTCACAGCAAAGTTGGGCAGAAGGTGCAGAGATGTGCCACAGACCCCCTGCCCCCAGACATGCGTCACCTCCCCTGCCACCAACATCCCCACCAGACAGTACACTTGTTACAACTGGTGATCCTACGCTGACACATCATTGTTATCCAGAGGCCATAGGTTACATTAGGGTTCACCCTTGGTGTTGTACATTCTGTAGGTTTGGACAAATGTATAATGACATGTATCCACCATTATAGTATTGTACAGAGTAGTTTCGCTGCCATATAATTTTTTGTTTTGAAAATCAGCTAATATTTTATTTGATATTTTTACATTGTTTTAATATCTGAAATGGGCCTATACTTCTTCCATGGGCACTCAAAGTAGAATGTATATTTTATGAAATTGAAGGGAAATCCATTTTTTTCTCATGGTTGATGTACATGGACTGTCATCTTTATGTTGATGGCTCATAAATCTACATTTTTATCCCTGAACTTCAAATTTGTATATCTACCTGTGGTGAACATATCCCATTACCTCAGAAACACTGACTTTATTATCTCCCCTCCCCCAAACCTGTTACTTGTATATTTTTGATTTCAAGTATTAGCATTGCCTTCCACTAAGTCCTATAAACTGGAGGTTAGTGATCGTGCTGGACTCCTGCATCTTCTTCACTCCCTCCCTATTTTCTACATTTTAATTTAAAAAAAAATTTTCTCTCTCATGTTCTCTTGCCTTAGTTTTTAAAATAGTCTCCCTGCTTTCAGCCCACTTTCTAACACCTCCCACAAAACAAAAATTCATTCTCTACAGTGCTGCTAGAGCGATTTTACTAAAGGAAAATTGAAAAATGTCACTTGGCTGTGTGAAATCTTCCAGTGACACTACAGCACCCAAAGATTAAAGTCTAGTCTCCACAGTCTGGCATACATGATCCCATCTTGGTTTCTTTTTTCAATCTTCTAATTAGAATTTTTTAATTGAAGTATAGTGTTTCAGGTGTACAGCAAAGTGACTCAATTTTATATATATATATATATTCTTTTTCAGATTCTTTTCCATTGTGCGTTATTGCAAGATATTGAGTATAGTTCCCTGTGCTATACAGTAGGTCCTTGTTTATCTATTTTATATATAGTAGTGTGTATCTGTTAATCCCATACTCCTAATTTATCTCTCCCCCCCTTTACCCTTCAATAACCATAAGTTTGTTTTCTACGTCTGTGAGTCTCTTTCTGTTTCGTAAATAAGTTCATTTGCACTCATCTTTGTTCCTGACTTCACATTCCTCTGTATACACCAATTGTTTCTTCTTTATGGAAGGTTTTTCACATGCATCACCTAATTTAATCCTTTTCATCCTCATTGGTGGCTCTTCCTGTTTTCTTGGTTGATTCCATGACCTCTCCCTGACCTCTAAACTAGTTGCCCTCCCCACATCCCGCCAGGAGTTCTCTTCTGTAATCTATCTTTACTCCCAAGATGATTTAATCCTGCCCCATGGCATTAAATACCACACTATGCTGTTTCTTTCACCTCAACCCTGAACTCCAGAATAATGTAGCCGACTGCCCCCCTTCAGCATTGCTGACCGGATGTGCAACAGGCATCTCACATTCCAAAGTCAGCTCCCGATTTCTCCCTTCCAGTGTGCGCTCCGTGGTCTCCCATCTCCTTACATGGCAGCTCTACTCTTCCAGTGGCTCAGTCACGGAACCATGGAGTCATCCCTGACCTCTCTCTCTCTTGCTCACATCCCACCTCCCATCCATCAGTGAATCCTGTTGGCTCAACCTTCAGCCTAGAGCCGGAATATGAGTACTTCTTACCATCTCCTTCAGCCTCACCTGGCCCAAGGCATCATCACTTCTTGCCTGCATTACTGCATTATCCTCCTAACTTGTCTCCCCACTCCTGTTATGTCCTCGCTCCCCTACATCAGCCAGAATAAGTCTTTTAAAACCAAGTCAGATCCAGTCACTCCTCTGCTCACAACACTGAACGGGTTCCCACCCTACTCTTAGTAAAGCCAGAAGTTCTCACAGTGGCCCTGTAGGATCTGGCCCTGCTGTTCTCTGACCTCACCTCCTACCATCCCTCTGAGGCTGTGCTCTGGCCACGTCCCTGGCCTTGGGCTGGCTGCATCCTCCTCTGAACACACCTCTGACCTCGTCATCTGTTCCCCTCATCCTCGCTCACTCTGCACCACCCACACTATCCTCCTTGCTGGTCCTCAAATAAAAGAAAAAGATTTCGTTCCAAATTTGGTCTCATTAGTATCACCATTTGTTAAATGCCTGGATCACTTTCTCCCCAGATATCCTCCTAGGTCCCTTCCTCTTCACCTACATCTCTGTTCATTCGTGGCCTCATTAGAGAGGCCTCTCCTGGTCATCCTCTGTATCCTGGTACCCATCCCCTTCCCCACCTCCCAGGCACTGCCCTGTAACTCTGTTGTCTTGACTTCTTTGTTTTGTTTCTTTTTAAGATTTATTTACTTATTTATTTTATTTTTTTGGCTGTGTTGGGTCTTCGTTGCTGCACGCAGGCTTTCCCTAGTTGCGACGAGCAGGAGCTACTCTTCGTTGTGGTGCGTGGGCTTCTCATTGCTGTGGCTTCTCTTGTTGCAGAGCACGGGCTCTAGGCGTGCGGGCTTCAGTAGTTGTGGCTCGTGGGCTCAGTCATTGTGCCTCATGGGCTCTAGAGTGCAGGCTCAGTAGTTGTGGCGCACGGGCTTAGTTGCTCCGTGGCATGTGGGATCTTCCTGGACCAGGGCTTGAACCCATATCCCCTGCATTGGCAGGAGGATTCTTAACCACTGCACCACCAGGGAATTCCGACTTCTTTGTTTTTATGCCACTTATCACCATCTGATATATTTATTTGTCCCTCCACACTCCCACTAAAAAGCTCCACAAAGCATGGGATTAACAGATACACACTACCATATACAAAATAGATAAACAACAAGGATTTACTGTATAGCACAGGGAACTATATTCAATATCTTGTAATAACCTATAATGGAAAAGATTTCAAAAAGAATGTATATATATCTTAAATGTATATATATTTTAAAAGAATGTATATATATTTGGTTATATATATATATTTTAAAAGAATATATATATTTAAAAAGCATGTATATATATTTGGTCAAAATATATATATATATATATATATATATATATATATATATAACCAAATCACTTTGCTGTACACCTGAAACTAACACAATATTGTAAATCAACTATACTTCAATTTAAAAAAAAAAAACCTCCACAAGATGGGACTCGGTCTGTTCATTGCTGTATACCCAAGACTCCAGAGCAGTGCCTGCCTCTTAGTAGGTATTCAATAAGTGTTTGTTGATTGAATGAGCACTTTTTACCGTAGAGAAACTCCCTCAATCACATTTATCTCAGAAGTACCGAGCGCACTCTCTTTAAAGGGTTCAGGCTTTGGGAATCCTAAAACGAGAGACAGGGGCTTTTTGCTGTTACTTTTTTCTCCTGAGCAAATGAAACAACTACAATTATTGTCTTGGAATGGGTGGAAGGGAGGAGAAAATTGACAGATCAAATTTCAAAAATATTATCCCCTACAGCAGTTCTTATGTCACATTTTCCCAAGAGAGTCCACAGACTTGTAGGTTCTAAAGTAGAGAATGGTTTTTTGGCCAGAGCCAAATGCTATTTCCATGTGGGGCCCTGAGGCCCTGCTCACCACTTGATTTCCTCTCCATCCCGGCCACCTCTGGCTCTCTCCTTTGTACTGTGTGTGAACCTTTCCAGTTCTCCCAATGAGTACTGTGGCTTCTATAGCTCTCAATCCTTCTTCCTCCTTTTCCCCTCCTATGATCAATTTTATAGACATTCAATAAATATTTATTTTTAAAATTGCTCCACTTAGGAGCCCTGAAAGAGTGCTCAGTGTTATATTCCAAATTGGGTTTTGTTAGTGTCACGATTTGTTAAAATGGTGACAAAACTTAGGATGACCCACTTGTCTCGGTTTGCCCAGAATTTTCCTGGTTTTAGCCTTGAAAGTTGTATCTTAGTAAACCTCTTGTTTAGTAAACCACTTGTATCTTAGTAAACCTCTCAGTCCCTGCCAACCTGGGATGATCAGCCATCCCACATCATAATCGGTCAGTATCCTGTGTAATTTGAAATATCTGACACTTCACTTCAGCAAGATTACAATTTAGGATATTCATCCAAGTTTCCTTGAGCACCTCTATGTGGCGAACAAAGACGAAGCCCCTTCTCCCATGGAGCTTACAATCCATGTTGGCGGGAGGGAAGGTCGGGCAGGGAGCGGGTAATAGGCAACTAACATGTTTCAAATAGTGTTCATACTAGGAAGAAAATAAAAGGCGGTAATGGAACAGAGAGTGCCTGAAGGTTGTTCAGGACTGTGGCTCAAACGATGAGCAGAAAGCAGCCAGGCAGTGGCCGGAACGATGAGACCTGAGCCCTGAAGCAGGTACCTGTGTACACACCTGTGTCCTAGACAAAGGGGAAAGTGGCAGGAAGTGAAGCAGGGGAGTTGGTAGCAGGCGGACACATGAGGCCTTGAAGGCCATGGAAAGGAGCTTGGATTTTATTCTAAGTGCAATGAGAGGGTATTTTTTAAAATTAATTAATTTACCCATTTATTTTTGTTTTTGGCTGCGTTGGGTCTTCGTCTCTGTGCAAGGGCTCTCTCCAGTTGCGGCAAGCGGGGGCCACTCTTCATCGCGGTACGCGGGCCTCTCACTATCGCGGCCTCTCGTTGCGGAGCACAGGCTCCAGACGCGCAGGCTCAGTAGTTTGTGGCTCACGGGCCCAGCTGCTCCGCGGCATGTGGGATCTTCCCAGACCAGGGCTCGAACCCGTGTCTCCTGCATTGGCAGGCGGATTCTCAACCACTGCGCCACCAGGGAAGCCCCAATGAGAGGGTATTTAAGCAAATGAATGACATATGCTGATACACGTTTTAAAAAACTCACTCTTGTCCTATTTGGAGAGTGGCCTTTAGGGTAGAGGTCCCCAAACCCCAGGCCACGGACTGGTACCTGTTAGGAACCAGGCTGCACAGCACAGCAGGAGGTGAGCGGCGGGAGAACGAGCAAAGCTCCATCTGTATTTACAGCCGCTCCCCACCACTCGCATTACCGCCTGAGCTCCACCTCCTGTCAGATCAGCGGCGGCATTATATTCTCATAGGAGCACAAACCGTACTGTGAACTGCGCATGCGAGGGATCTAGGCTGCGTGCTCCTTATGAGAATCTGATGCCTGATGATCTGAGGTGGAGCTGAGGCGGTGACGCTAGCGCTGGGGAGCGGCTGCAAATACAGATTATCAGTAGCAGAGAGGTTTGACTGCACAGAGACCATGATAAATCAATTGCTTGCAGACTCGTATCAAAATGCTATTAGTGAGTGGCAAGTGAAAACAAGCTCAGGGCTCCCACTGATTCTACATTCTGGTGAGTTGTATAATTATTTCATTATATACTACAATGTAATAATAATAGAAATCAAGTGCACAATAAATGTAAAGCACTTGAATCATCCCACAACCATCCCCTCCCCCACCCGAACCCAGTCCATGGAAAAATTGTCTTCCACGAAACCGGTCCCTGGTGCCAAAAAGGTTGGGGACCACTGCTTTAGGGGACAAGAGCAGAAGTGGGGAGGCCACTAGGAGGCTATGGTAGTAATTGGGAAGCAAAATCATGGTAGACTGGACTAGGGTGGTGGCAGCAGAAGCGGTGAGAGGCGATCCAATTCAGAATAAATATTCTGGAGACAGACCAGACAAGACTTGCTGACAGATTGGATGTGGGGTGTGAAAAGAGAAATTAAGAATGACTCCTAGGGGGCTTCCCTGGTGGCGCAGTGGTTGGGAGTCTGCCTGCTAATGCAGGGGACACGGGTTCGAGCCCTGGTCTGGGGGGATCCCACGTGCCGCGGAGCGGCTGGGCCCGTGAGCCACAACTACTGAGCCTGCGCGTCTGGGGCCTGTGCTCCGCAACAAGAGAGGCCGCGATAGTGAGAGGCCCGCGCACCGCGATGAAGAGTGGCCCCCGCACCGCGATGAAGAGTGGCCCCCACTTGCCGTAACCGGAGAAAGCCCTCGCACGAACCGAAGACCCAACACAGCCATAAATAAATAAATAAATAAATAAAAGTAGAAAAAAAAAAAAAAGAATGACTCCTAGGATTTGGGCCTGATGGCAGGGTGGATTAAATGTCATTAATGAAGATGGGGAAAAGTTAAGGAGAAGCTAGTGGGGCAAGAAGCAAGAGTTTGTAGGATATTTTGTCTTTGAGATGATATATGAGACTAGAGCTCAAGGGAGATCAGGGCTAGAAATATAAAAGGAGTCTTCAAGCTAGACTTCGTGTTTAAAAGGGTGAAACTGGACAGAGTGGAAAAGCTGGTTAAAGGATCAAGGCCTGAGGCACTTTCCCACAAGGCTGGAGAGTGGAGGAGGAGCTGGGAACCAGCACACACACAAACAAACCAACACTTGAGAAGGGGTGGCTAGTAAGGAAGAGTGAGGAAGAAGGAAAACCCAGAGCATGGGCTAACTTAGAAGCCAAGTGAAAGCAAATTGTTTCCAGAAGAGAGTGAATGAGTGAATCAAATGTTACTGGTTTATCCAAGAAGATGAGGATAGAGAATTTATCATTTTCCTTGGATTTTCTGGCACTGATCTTTTAAAAGTTGACATAACTCATATAGGGATCCCACAATTCCCTAAAGTTGTAACTTTCATTATCGAGAGGTGAATAAAAACTTTTTTTTAAATGAGAAATGATGATTCTTCAGAACAAAATAATATGAACATAACCTGCAATAGAGATTGCATAGGAAAAAAGGAGAACAGAGAACATCTAAATGAAGGTGGGAATCAAGGTGTTAAGAAGCTTTAGAATAAAGTTAAAAGGCAAGGGACAAGAGGATAGTGCAAATATTTACAAAAAATTTACAAGTAAAATATACAAAAAAGTGTTAGTAGTAATATTTTAAAAATCTAACAAGTTCATAACAGATAACTACCCCATTAGAAAAATGAACAGGACTTCCCTGGTGGCACAGTGGTTAAGAATCCACCTGCCAATGCAGGGGACATGGGTTCAATCCCTGGTCCAGGAAGACCCCACATGCTGTGGAGCAACTAAGTCCGTGCGCCACAACTACTGAGCCTGTGTGCCACAACTACTGAAGCCCATGCGCCAAGAGCGCAGCAACGAAGACCCAATGCAGCCAAAAATAAATAAATAAATAAATAAGAAAAATGAACAAAGGATATAAATAGGAAATTCAGAAAAGAAGAAATACAAATGTCCAAGAAGCATAACTTAAGATGTACACTGACAGTGTAAATAAAAAAAAAAACAACCAAAAAAAACCCCACACAGCCTAATCACAGAAACTTATTATATCTAAATAATTATTCTATTATTGAAAAGGATTTAGAAAGGACTGGATTAGAAGACTGGAAGTATATGTCCCAAAATATTAATAGTGGTTAAACTGGATGGTGAGATAATCATTTATGTTACTTTTCTATTCTCCTTTTATATATTTCTTAGATTTTTCTACAGCAACCATGTATCATTTTGTCAAGCTTTTAATTTATTTATACACAAAGCAATTGCCTGGAATTGGCAGTTGAGTATGAACCCCAGGAGTTACTCTTGTAAATAAAATATTGCTGATGTCACATTTCCATTTCTTAAGCAGAACTGTAAATTTCTCAGATATAGGTCATCATGTTGTAATGACAGTTGCATTGCTCATTATCTAGGTTAAGGGCTTCTTAGTGGTTTTTTCACTTTGGCCCCTGCCGCAAAAGGAGGGGAATAAAACATAAAATATCTTTTGACACTGGTTGGCATATCTGTTAAAAAGTTTAGTATGGGAGGCATTCCTGTGATCGGCAGATTTCATTCCAGGCTCCTGCCGCAGCCTTACAGAACTCCTCTGCAGCGTGGACTGCATTGCGGTCTATGTACTCTACTCGCACCCCATCATCTTACATACCCCACCATCTGAAGTTTTGACTTCAGAGTCAAAACCAGACTTCCCTTCTAGGGAGACGACTGCAGAAAACGTTATGCCTGGGAAGACAGGTACAACGCCTTAGGTTAGGAGTCCAGGTTTTCCCATAGGAACCCCACTGGGTTGTAATCCTGAGGCTCCCATTTCCCGTCCGCCAAATCTAAGCTTGGGTCCACCATCCTTCTCCCGGTCCTGCGCGCTCCGGGATCCTTTTTCTCTCTCGCCATTGAGGCCCCGCCCCGGCCCCGCCCCCTTGCCCCTGGGGTCCCGGCCCCGCCCCGCCCCGAGCGCGTGACGTCACTCGCGCGCCGCGCGCCGCCCCACCCCGTCAGACGCCCTCATTGTTCAGCCAGTCGCTCTGGTTTCGCCGCTTTGGGTTGGTCCTGCGTCCTCTTCAGGTCCCAGCCCCTCCCGAAAGCTGGGCGAGGGGACCGTCCCTGGCTGTGAGCTCTCTGCGGTCCTCGGGTGCAGGCCACCATGAGCAAACGGAAGGCGCCGCAGGAGACGCTCAACGGGGGCATCACCGACATGCTCACAGGTTAGCCCGTCCCGGCGCTGCTGCCTTTCTCCTCTCCTCCCTCCCCGCTGCTTTCCCTTCCTTCTCTCGCGTCCCGACAGCCCAAGGATGGGATTGGCCCCTCGCAGCCCGGAGTCCTCCGTGCGGATCTTCCTCCGGCGCCGGTGGCAGATTGTCAGTCCTGCTGGGGACCCTTGAGTCACGCTTGGACTGCCCTTGGCCTGGCCGATGTACAAGCGGGGGTCCCTGTCCCTTAAGAGGTCGTTACGCCCCCTTCCAGGAAACTCAGTTCTCGTTTGTTTACTCGTGGTTCTTGTTCACCCGAGCCTCTTGTTGCCTTTTCAGAACTCGCAAACTTTGAGAAGAACGTGAACCAGGCTATCCACAAGTACAATGCCTACAGGTGGGACGGGGCGGCATTCTCTGTTCGTATGCGTTCTCGGATGTGTGGCAATTAACAGGGCCGAGGGTCCAGTGGATATTAGGACCGTCTGTAGGAGGAGAAAAAAAGCAAGAACTGAGGGTATTGACTCTGGTGGCACTTTACTGCGATATTTCTGGGAGAATTTGGGCAGAGTTCTGTAGGATTAGTTTTGATTAGTTGCCAGTTCTGATTGAAAATAGGCTAATACGTATTTTTCCCATCATCGAACGTGAATTACTGACAATGCAGTTTGATTTTAAGTCATAATGAAAGATAGTGGGTGAGGTCTGTGCTGTGAGATAGATGTGGTTCAGGGGATTCTTTCCATCTGGTTGGTGTGTGGCTGATCTGTCACCTTTTGGATCTCATCCTTGTCCATTTCACCAGGGCCGTTATCCTAGCCGTTAATGCCATATCCGCTTGCTTCCGCCCCTTTAATCTGTAAACATGTCCAAGTCCCTCAGCTCTTAAGAGCGAAAACAAAGCAGTCTTCTTCACCTCCCTCTGCCCTCTAGCTAGCACCTTTCTCTTTCCTCCACTTTACAGTTAACCTTGCATAATCTGTATTCCTTGCCTGGATTTCCTCATCCCCGGTCATTCTTTATCTCATGGCAGTGTAATTTCCATCCCGCCATTCCTCTGAAAAGGTTCTCACCCATGTCTCATCTTACCGGGCTCTCCGTGGCATTCATCTTGACTCCCATGATGGCACTACCTTCTGTCCTTTCTCCTCTTCTATCTTACCTTTTAATGTCGGTAGTTCCCAGAGGTCCGCCCTTAGCCCTCTTTTCTCACTTTTTTTTTTTTTTTTAAATGTTTTTTTTTAAAGTTATTTATTTATTTATTTATGGCTGTGTTGGGTCTTCGCTTCTGTGCGAGGGCTTTCTCTAGTTGTGGCAAGCGGGGGCCACTCTTCATTGCGGTGCGCGGGCCTCTCACTATCGCGGCCTCTCTTGTTGCGGAGCACAGGCTCCAGACGCGCAGGCTCAGAAATTGTGGCTCACGGGCCCAGTTGCTCCACGGCATGTGGGATCCTCCCAGACCGGGGCTCGTACCCATGTCCCCTGCACTGGCAGGCAGACTCTCAACCACTGCGCCACCAGGGAAGCCCTCTTTTCTCACTTTTATACTTTCCTTGGCAATCTTACCATTCTTGGCTTTGAATACCAGTCAGTGACTCCAGATCTGTGTTCACTGGGCTTTTCTCCAGATTTTCAAACCTATTGTTACCTTTGTCTCTACCCTTTCAAAACTAAACTCAACTCCCATCTTTCCTTCTCACTCACCATAACTAAAAACTGATTACACTCCCTTTCTTTACCTCCTGTGAATTCCTCTGTAAAATATTTGTACTGTTGTCCACACATTTGATGATCTCAAAATCAGAGAGAGATTCAACCCCGTATTCTACTTGAGTCTTAGGCGGCTTCAGAGAGGAGGTGTTTAGTCTTCAAGGAGATAAGGGAGAGGAGGAACAATCTAGAGAAAGGAAACAAAATGAGCCAAGGCACTGAGACATGAAGGGGTATTGCATTTTCTAGGAAGTCAGTAATTCAGTTTGCATAAGGGGTATAGTCTGAGTGGGCCGTAAGTCTGGAAAAGCAGGTGATGCCCTACCACCCCTGCAGGCTCCTCCCCACCCCCCAGTCCCCATATACGTTTCTCTTGATGTGACCAAAGTATTCTCTTGAATTAAATACTTCCTCTTTACCTTGATAAAACCCCAAAGCATCTGCATACAAAAGGCCTTTCCTGATTTAATTCTTCTTCCCTTTCAGGCTTTGTGCCGTAGTGCCAATTATGTGGAACTGCTTGTCTTTGCTGAAACAGTTTCCTCCACAAATTGCCCTCAGCCTGCCTTTCCAGACTCATCATCAGTAACATGCTAATACAGAAGTCGAAATCCAAATCTCGAGGTTATATGTGCTAGAACAGAGTGAAAAACTAAGGCTTCAAAGACTATCCAAAAACTACATTTAGCATTGAAATTATAGACAGGATACCATCAGTGAGCTCCCAGGGTGGACCCAATCTGTCACCAGACTACTGAGCTAGGTATGTGTGGAGATGGCAAGGATACAGGTCACTGCTTTATGTGGAACCGAAATGAGAGCAATGAAAAAAAAGAACTGGTACAAGGACATAGGGGAATACAGTTTTAAGCCATGAATTTAAAAATAACCATCCATAAGCCAGTTTGGTATGTAGTAGTTTGAATACTTCTAGGTGGCACATTTTTTATGAAAGAGAGTTATGAACAATTTCTAAAAACCAGCTATTAAAAAAAGGCTCAATGATATTTTCCACTTAATCCCAGAAAGGAAAGGCTACTGGTTTCCTGAATCTCCCTAGTTTTACATATACGGTTAAAACTGTGTTATTCTCAAATGCGAGGGTTTTCAGGATACTTTTACAAGTTAGAGATGCAGGTGGTCTGTCAGCTCATTGAGTTTTAAATTTTTACACGGATGTGGAAAATAAGTTATCTTGGTGAAAGTTTAAGCTGCATATTTGTTTGTATGTATATTCCAGTTTAAGAAAAACTAATACTTTGCTGGCTTTCTAATTGGTTTTCCTTCTTTTTGTTACTTGTAGAAAAGCAGCATCTGTGATAGCAAAGTACCCACACAAAATAAAGAGTGGAGCAGAAGCTAAGAAACTGGTAAGTTTAGGGAGCAAGTTGATCGAAGAGCTCACACATGTACCGATCTGATGGGTTCCCACAAAATGAAATCTGCCTCCGAAGCTGTCTTGACCCACACGGGCAGATTTCACTGCTTTCTTGGAATAATATTAATGCTATTTCAAGCATACTTTTTCAAGCTTGGAGTGTTTTTATTGGGGGAGGGGGTGGATTTAAACATGTTTTTAACCTACGTAATTACAATTTTCTTTCTCTACTTTGCCATATATATATGTACTCATTCTCACACTGCATTTCAGCTTGAGTGTTAGTCCTCAAGGAGAGTGTGGTAACAGAGTGGTACTAGCATGTCTGCTCGCTAGCTGTTTCTTCTGGTCCCCAGGTATAGGAACTTATGTGACTCAGTGTTCCCAAGGAGATCTTACCTACTAATAAGCACATGATTAAGCGCCTTTGCATATTATGGCATTTAGCCCTGTTCTCTGGAATTTCCATGAAGCCCTGTATGCTATAGTGTCACTCTAGGGTGGGACTTGGCATTCTCTGTTCTAACACATCCCTCAGGTGATGCAGGTGTATGTAAAAGCCTGAGAACTTCTGTTCTGGAGGAAGTCCACGACAGCATTGTTATAATTTCAAAAATTGGAAAACATCTAAATGTTCTCCTGTAGGGTATTTTTAAAGTAAATTATGATACATTCATACAATAATACACCATGCGGTCATTAAAGATGTTGTAGTTTATTTATCGATATAGAAATTTGTTCACAATGCATTTTTAAGTTAAAGCACTTTACAAAGCAGTATGATTCTATTTTTGTAAGAAAAAAGTAGGCGTATGTATACACACACACACACATATATACACGCACGTAACTTTGTATATATATGTGAGCAAAAAAGAAGTCAGCATATAACATGTTAAGTGGCAAGGTTACAGGTTATTTTAATTTTCAGGGTGATGAAATTAACAAGTGATTCTAATATTTTCTTTATGCAACTTTATATTTTCTAATTTTTCTACAACAGAAGTTAATTTTGAAAAAGCAAGGTCATTTAGAATTGTCTTATTAGGGCTCCTCTTTTGCCAATCATTTAAACATTTTGTCTTTGGGAGAATATATTTTTACCGGTGCTCAATTTTCTGTGTCCTTTGTTTGAAAACTGGTCATGTGATGATCATTGTGTTCTCATTTCTCATTTTTTCCTTTATCTTTTAGTGATTTGGTAAGCATAATATTTATGTGACTTTTATATTTTTTATTTTCTATGTAGCCTGGAGTAGGAACAAAAATTGCTGAAAAGATTGATGAGTTTTTAGCTACTGGAAAATTGCGTAAACTGGAAAAGGTAAAATGCTAACTTATTTGTTTGCTTATAGTGTCTGCCTTTATGGCCGCTATCACGTAGCACCATTGCAGGGTGGGTGATGTCATCTGCCCTCTGCTAGATTCAGTGAGAAAAGGAAGGAGCAGTTTATGGCTTTGTAAGTGTCCTGTATTTTAAATTTTGAATATTGTTCTTATAAACTGTTCACTTATTTTATGTTGCATTTAAGAGACTATTAGCATCTGTGATAGAATTACTTCTTTATTTTCAGTACCATTTAGAAGGGAGATTATAAACTTTGACTAAATGATTGTTATCTTTTAGAATATGCTGAACACTCGCAAGCATTTTTATGGTTTTATTTCACCCTGATGATTGTCATTATATCACTTCTGGTCTTTTTATGAATAAGCCTTTTAAAAGTATTGGATAAATTAGAGAAGAGCCATCTTCATCTGCTTTCTTACTCACCTGTAACCACTGGGGTTTTGCATGAATCCTTCTGCATGGGTTATCCGGGCAGTGTTAATGGCTCTTCAAGTCTCTTAGCAGCCTAGTGTATTTCTAATAAGATCATCTGAGTCCTCAAAGCATTCCTAAATCATTGTAAGACTTTTTTTTTTTCCTTAAAGATTCGGCAGGATGATACGAGTTCATCCATCAATTTCCTGACTCGAGTTAGTGGCATTGGGTAAGAATTATTATTATTATTATTATTTTAAATTTTATTTATTTATTTATGGCTGTGTTGGGTCTTCGTTTCTGTGCGAGGGCTTTCTCCAGTTGCGGCGAGTGGGGGCCACTCTTCATCGCGGTGCACGGGACTCTCACTATCGCGGCCTCTCTTGTTGCTGGGCACAGGCTCCAGATGCGCAGGCTCAGTAGTTGTGGCTCACAGGCCTAGTCGCCCCGCGGCATGTGGGATCTTCCCAGACCAGGGCTCGAACCCGTGTCCCCTGCATTGGCAGGCAGACTCTCAACCACTGTGCCACCTGGGAAGCCCAAGAATTATTTTTTAAGCAGACACAGTAGTAGGGTTGTTTAATTTTTTTATGTCAGCCAAACTAAAGTACATGCTGTTTCTCTTCAAAGCCTGTACCTTTCCACCTCTGCGCCTTTGCCCATGCAGTTCACTCACCCATATTTTACATGTCTCAGGCTGGTTCTTCAGAGGCTGCCGTGACTTTAAAAGCCCCATTCAAGGCACATGAATCCAGTTTGAGTCCCCAGCCAGAAATAATCTCCTTCCTCTAAGCTCCATTACCACTTGCTCTGTGGACTTATTATCACTCCCTCCAAATTGTGGCTCTTTTGCCTCTCTGAGCGTGGTATTTATCTTAAACATTTAAGCTTTTCTGTAGTACCTGGCATATGAGCTTGGAACAAGCACTCAAGTATTTCCTAATGAAGGCATCTCTATCTTAAATTTGAGCTAGCAGAGGCTTCTTTGACACTGGAGAGAGTAAAGGTTAACACTGAAATATTAGGGCTGCAGTGCATTACTTAACTCTCATCTTGATGGAATGAGGCCATTCTTTTAGGTATATGATGATTGTTCCTTAATGGCAACCATTTGATGAATGTTATTTTAAAATATATTAAATTCCTAAACCTAGTATACTGAAAAGGAGCATGACTCCTTGGGGACCCAAGACAATTATAAAATGTTAATATTTGTTTAGAGAGCGTCTGTTACATTATTCTCATTTTCCAGGCAAGAAAACTGAATGCAGAAAGTGAGATAGCTGTGGCAGGGCCAGAATCAGAACCTAGGTCTCCTGGCTCCCAGTTCAGATCTATTATTTCTATGCCACATTGCCTTCCTGATATGAATATCAGTTTCTGTACTACACAGTTTCTGTACCAAGGCTCTTTGTCATTAAAATCTCAGTTTAGATATCATCTGAGAGGCCTTTCCTCACCACCCAATCTAAAGAAGACCCAGCCACTCTGTCATATTACCCTATTTTAATTCATCTACCAGATATTTTTCTTTGTTTATATATCTGTTTATTGTCTCTCTCTAACCACTGGAATGTAAACAGGTAAGACCAGGGCCCTTATTTGTCTTATTCCTGCTGTATTTTCAGCACTTAGAAGAATATCTGACACATAATAGGCCCTCATTAAATCTCATTTGAATGAATGGTTTTCAAGTGCCTGTATGTCTGGTGTATGAATAATGTACATGGGCATTATGCCACCTAGCTGCTTGGATGTCTTTTTCATATCTAAATTTATGACTATCTTCCTAGATTAAGGCTTCAGTAATTTGAACATTACCAAAGTAACCACACAATAGTTTAGCAGGTGTTTTCTTTAGCTCAACAGTAGCTTTTATGTTTGACAAGAGGAGACATAACTGGTTATTTGTTACAAGGATCCTGAGTTTCACCTGATACTGAGATAATGCTCTTCTTTCTTTGTAGTCCATCTGCTGCAAGGAAGTTTGTAGATGAAGGAATTAAGACATTAGAAGGTGAGTCTGTACAGTAGGTCACTAATTTCAGGTCAGATATAGTCCTGAAGGACCATGCTCTAACAAACTGGAATTTGAAAAACCCTTTCTCAATTAGTAGAAACAAATGGTAAGATTTTCTTTTTAACTCTACAGTAGAGAACAGATATAAAGTATAGTTTATATTCCCATTTTAAGCATGTTTTGGTCTATAATTTAGAAAAAAATCAAAAAGAACAAGAAGTGGCTTCTTGGTTTAAAGGCAATGATTCACTTGTAGATTTTTAGACAATTTTTAAATTGCTTTTGTTTCCGTAAAGTCCTATACATTCAGCCTAAAAGCCAAGTTATGTATATTGAGAAAAATTCTGTCAAGAGGCTTGCAATGCTTATTGAAGGGATTTTTGCTTTCAAAGAAGTGATAAAAATAAAAGTCAAGTAATTATAAAACATTTTCCTTAAACCTAATATAGTAATCTTTTAAATATAATTTATCTCTTCATGCTTTCAAGGGTGTATACTATATGGATTCATTACAGCACATCTGTGGCACTTGGGGATTAATATTTGTGGGCTCAACTATTTCTCAACTATTTATAAGCAACCCAGATGGTTAGGTGGACAGATTTTGGAGACTGACCTGGGTTTGAAGCCAGTCTCCACCCCTTTATTAAAATAGATGACTGTGATGCTTCAGTCTCTCAGCTACAAAATGGTATCATAGTATCTCTCTCATATGATTTAATGCAATAATGTATGTAAAAGACTTAGCAGAGTGCTTGGTACCTAGTAAGTACTTAAAAATAGTAACTGACTCTTAAAAGGCATGATTAATTAGTAATATTATTAACTTAAGAATTTGTGTGAGTCACATAGCTAGAGAATGAATTGTTCTATATATGCATCTCAGAGAGGGTTTGTGCTTTTCTGCTTGTGGCATATATAATTTACCTGAGTGAAATATTGGTTAAAGAGGTCAAGAGTTTGTTTCTCAAAGGTATTCCGTTGCATCCCTTGGGAGTGTCAAGGATCTACTGTGGTGGTTTTACATTATTTCACCATTCACAGATATGTAATGTAATAGCTGTCGATATCCCTCTCTTCGTATATAACAAACTCAATATTTCTGTGGCATTTTCGTTCATATACCTTAGTGTTTTCTGTGTGCACACAATTATGAGAAATATTACGTGCTTATTTTTAATAATAAAGGTGCTTATTTTTCTCCATTTTATGTCTCCAGAGAGAATTTATGTTTGTGAATATAAGGGTGACCATAGGAATTGCTTTTGAAGCATACTTATCTTGCCGTTTCTTTAACAAGGCTCACTCCTGTGCCTGTACCCACTAAAGGACCACCCAGATGGAACTCGGTCACTTTCAATTTAAGATATTACAGTTTTCTTGATTAAAAAAATGATAATACTACCTCTCCTTTCAATGGGATTTTTAGCATAGTGCCTGCACAAATCGGTGCTCAATAAATATTAATCCAGTGAAGGAGTGAATGAACAAATGAACAGTATGAATGAACTTCTCCTGCTGCTACTAACTGTAAATTAAGCAATATAGGTTCTTAGAAGGCTGCTTTTTGCTATACTCAGTGAAGTTTGGTATGATCCTGGTATGTTTTATCTACTGTTCTATGTAACTATAATTGAAATTTTGATTCAGTAAATAAAAATGATTATGCAGTCACTGTTGGGTTTTACTGTTGACTTGAAGAATCACTTTTATCTAGTTCTTAATATCTGAAAGTTTTTTTCATTTTCTTTTCAAAGTCATTTCAGTGTGTTTTCCAGGTTGTTCTTTGAAAACAAGGATCACTGAATTTAGCTTTTTTTTTCAAAAATGTTTAAATCAGCATCTCAACTTTATTTATCTTCTATACAGATCTCAGAAAAAATGAAGATAAATTGAACCATCATCAGCGAATTGGGCTAAAGTAAGATAGCAAATTTTCTTTTGACACTTGAAATGTAAAAGTAAAATTTTTTATAGCCATTCTTCCATACACCATAAGTCTTCAGACTTAGCTAAACACAGCCATTTTACTATTCAGAAATGCTAAGATTTGTTGCAGACTCCTGTAGAGAATAAGCCTGTATTCACACGTGTTTTTTTACTGCCCTCTAGTTTGTTTGCTTGTTTTGAGTATATCCCATATTCCCTTGACTTTAGCTGGGAACTTCCCCTTAAAATACATAGAACTGAGGGCCTCAGTCAGTCAGGGTGTTTATTTCATGCTTACATTGTAGAAAGCACTGCCTCTGAGGTTAGGATATAAACAGGTTCAGTGTAGCTCTTAAGAAGTTTAGAGTCTACCTGAGAAGACGGGACATGACCATGAAACACTAAATTTTTTTAAAAAGGGAAAGGAAAAAAACCCATACACCTAAATACCAGAATAGGAATAACTAGTAGACTTGTCGTCTGTCAGCATGGGTAATTACTTTGTCAAGTGCAAGATACAGACCCCCCACTTCTGACTGATTATCTACAGCACGTAGTGTACACGCATAAGCATGTATCTCCTCTGGTCTTAGGTTGTCTTTTTGGCCATTCAGTCCTAATAACCTTCTGAACTTCCCTGTTGATGCCTTACCACAATATTTTAAAACTTACACTGCCTTTCCAAAACTCTGAACCAGTAAAAGATCAGGATGGTGTAGTTCTCACTCTCCTTGCATTTGCGTAGTAAATGGAGATCTTCTGAAGAACTTGCTTGTTGTGAGAATTGGTTTTTTTTTTTTTTTTTAAATTTATTTATTTATTTATTTTTATTTATTTATGGCTGTGTTGGGTCTTCGTTTCTGTGTGAGGGCTTTCTCTAGTTGTGGCAAGCGGGGGCCACTCTTCATTGCGGTGCGCGGGCCTCTGACTATCGCAGCCTCTTCTTGTTGCGGAGCACAGGCTCCAGACGCGCAGGCTCAGTAATTGTGGCTCACGGGCCCAGTTGCTCCGCGGCATGTGGGATCTTCCCAGACCAGGGCACGAACCCGTGTCCCCTGCATTGGCAGGCAGATTCTCAACCACTGCGCCACCAGGGAAGCCCCGAGAATTGGTTTTGAACAGGCACTTTATCATTCTTAGATGTTACTTAATACTAAGATAATATTTTTAATAGCCTTATCTAAATATCATTTCATATACCATGTAATTCACCCACTTAAAAGTGTGCAATTCAGTGGCTTTTTATATTCACAGAGTTGTGCAACCATGACTGTAGTCAATTTTAGAACATTTTTGTTATCCCCAAAAAAGCCCAAACCCATTAGCCATCACTCCTCATTTCTTCCCAACTGCCCTTCCCTCCCCCAGCCCCTGGCAACCACTATTCTACCTTCTGTCTCTATAGATTTGTCTATTCTGGATATTTCATGTAAATGAAATCATAATATACGGTCTTTTGTGACTGACTTCTTTCACTTAGCATAATGTTGTCTCGGTTCATCCATATTGTAGGATAATATTTTAAAATACAAGTATTTTTCAGGATTTAAGAGCAATAAACTGTAATCCCTGGATTTGCCAGTAGGGAGCAGTCTAACTTGGAACCATATTAATTTAAATATATTTATTCACTCTTGGTATGTGAATGTGAAGTTTATTTAAAATAAGTTTGGATGGAATATCTGGAATATCACAAAGCATGACACTTAAGGATTTTGATCCAAGTTAAGGAATAAACCTCTCCGCACCCCCCCAATTTTACTCTTGTCGTAATGAATTTTAGTCTTGATTTTTGAAAGACCTGCTTGTATAAGGACACTTGATAAGGTAGGCAGTTTAATTTCTAAGATTCAAATTTCACAAAAAATCTTTTGTCTACTTATTCTGTCTTTATAGATATTTTGAGGACTTTGAGAAAAGAATTCCTCGTGAAGAGATGTTACAAATGCAAGTAAGAGTGTGCTGAATTGTATTCTTTGATTAGG
Organism: Balaenoptera acutorostrata; assembly: GCF_949987535.1. Lineage (NCBI taxonomy): Eukaryota > Metazoa > Chordata > Mammalia > Artiodactyla > Balaenopteridae > Balaenoptera > Balaenoptera acutorostrata. The sequence goes on along the minus strand of NC_080084.1, from coordinate 5,751,441 downwards.
ATTGAGAATGTCAATTGGTGAAAAGCCATTTTTAGAATACTGACTTAATTTTTCTTCTATTAGGATATTGTACTAAGTGAAGTTGAAAAAGTGGATTCTGAATACATTGCTACAGTCTGTGGCAGTTTCAGAAGAGGTAACATACTTCCTAAGCTTAGGTTATTCATGCCTTGCTGTTAAAATTGCCCAGTGTATATGAAAAACATGGATTAAAAAGATGTAATTTATGTTACTTTATAGATTTACTAAGATCTAGTAGTATTAGCTAAATTTATTTGTTTATAAATGGGAATATAAATTAGAGGAAATTCATCCTGATTTTATTATAGGACAGGTTTTTTTGATGACTAGTTCTAATAAAATTATTATAAAATAATTTTAGGTATATTAAATATTAATTGTGGTTATCTGGCTAGATGCTAGTGAAGCCATGAGTAGTTTTTTTGTTTGTTGTTTTACTTTATTTAATTTTCTAAGTTTTCTGTAATGGATCTAAGTTTAATGTCTCAGAGACATCAGTTCAGAACCAATTCTCAAAACAACCAGGTTCTTCAGAAGATCTTGATTTACTATGTGAATGTGAGCAAAGTGAGAACCACACAATCCTGGTCTCTTACTGGCTCAAAATTTTGGAAGGGTAACCCAAATTTTAAAATATTATCTTAAAAAATTGAAATAGAACTTTATTTAAAACCTTGAAATAGATGTCTGACTGAATCTCTGGCCACCTCTGGAGTTTTGCTTAGGAAGTGGTAATAGGCTATCAGAAATTCTCTGGGTAGCTGCTATAAGAATCTAGCATTCTTATCTATGATGCCATAATAGTCATTGTTACCAGTACTCATTAAGTGAATTCATTCAGAAGAATTGAAATGAATTTTCTGATTAACCTTTTCAGAGTTAGAGCATATTGTTTAATTTGAGATTTTTAAATATTTAGTGTTCATAGATATATTTTAAAGGTATATTTAAATGTTATTTTTATTCATTATTGAGTAGTTACTTAGGTACATTTTTAATAATATTTAACCAATTGTATGCAACATATATCTAACGTCAATTACTGTTGTTATCCCAGATTCTGCTGTTTACATCAGTATACCTGAATAGTTGGACAGAAAATTGAACTCTTTTAACTAATTCTGAATATGAAGCACAGTGAAATAGAAAGTTAGGCTGTGAGAAGTAAGACTCTTCTATGTGTGTCATCACCTTGGTTTTGTGTTTGCCTAGTTGATAAATTTACAAGGAGAATTCCATACACATTTTTGCTGTCATAGGTGCAGAGTCCAGCGGCGACATGGATGTTCTTCTGACCCATCCAAGCTTTACCTCTGAGTCAACCAAACAGGTGCCTCAGAATTTATAAGCAAGTGTGGTCGGTCTTACACAGCAGTGAATATCATTTTCTAAATGGTAGTTGGATATTTTCAGAATGAGTTTTTGTTCTAATCTTTCTGAAAGTCGGTTGAAGTGTTTTGTACTGACTGAATTCGTTGAGAGGCAAAGTAAGTTGTTGGAAGGGATATGCGTTGTTTGTCCACAAAGAATTGGCAGGACAGTCTAACATTTGAAAGAGATGAAATTTAGTAAAATACTTCCAGAATTATTTATTGTCTATCAAGAAACTTAACCTCTGTTAGAAGACCCATGAAGGCAAAATGCTTTTGATTTTGGAATATATACCTTTTAAAGATGAAGCAGGTAACGTTTTGTTTAATGAAACAGATAAAGACAAATGATGTCTATTTGGGGGTATCATGATATTGGTGAAAGGTGGTGGTTTCATTTGATAAGATGAATTTCTGTTAGAAAAAGTACTCAGAACATAGGAAAACTAGGCATTTCTGCATAGAGCATCAGAAAACTCATTTTAAAAATGCTCTCTTTTTTTTTTTTTTTTTTTTATAGCTACTTTATTTATTTATTTATTTATTTTTGGCTGTGTTGGGTCTTCGGTTCATGCGAGGGCTTTCTCTAGTTGCGGCAAGTGGGGGCCACTCTTCATCGCGGTGCGGGGACTGCTCTTCATCGCGGTGCGCGGGCCTTTCACTATCGCGGCCCCTCCCGTTGCGGGGCACAGGCTCCAGACGCGCAGGCTCAGTAGTTGTGGCTCACGGGCCCAGCTGCTCCGTGGCATGTGGGATCTTCCCAGACCAGGGCTCGAACCCGTGTCCCCTGCATTAGCAGGCAGATTCTCAACCACTGCGCCACCAGGGAAGCCCTAAAAATGCTCTCTTGCTGTAACAGAGTAATTGCTTTTTTTCTTATTCCCTAATTATGGTTCTATAGCCAAAGCTGTTACATCGTGTTGTGGAGCAGTTACAAAAGGTCCATTTTATTACAGACACTCTGTCAAAAGGGGAAACAAAGTTCATGGTAAGTACTCACTTGAGTTAACACATTTAAAAAAAACCCGTGGAGACTGTCCAGTAACCATTCTGAGTGTGACCTCACTGTAGCTTAGTGTCACAGTCAGTAAATAGGACATCCTAGACCTTAGAGGAGATATATTCTCTAATCTGAGAATATTTTAGTAAAGAGGTTTTTTTTGTTGTTGTTGTTGTTGTTTTTAATTTATTTGGTTGCGTCAGGTCTTAGTTGCTGCAGGTGGGCTCCTTAGTTGCAGCTCAAGGGCTCCTTAGTTGTGGCATGCAAACTCTTTGTTGCAGCATGCATGTGGGATCTAGTTCCCAGACCAGGGATCGAACCCTGCATTGGGAGTGTGGAGTCTTAACCACTGTGCCACTAGGGAAGTCCCAGTAAAGAGTTTTGTTCTAAATTCCCCACTTGTAAATAATCTGTGCCATTGGAATAGGTAATTAGGCATAATCTGCTATTTTTTAAATATCCATAATGACTTTAATACATTATATTTTTTCCCTAAAATAGCAAATACTCTTTGACTCAGAATATATTAATAAGTGAGATTAGAATTGTCTGAAAAGTATTAATCTATTACAAGACCAAAGAAAGAAGGCATCAGGGTACATGATAGAACATCCAGGGGAAGAACCATGCTGTGTGAAATGATAAGTAGGGGGCTCGTAGAGGGGGCACCTGTGGAGTCGTCCCAGTGAAACCCATTGTGATGGACCATCGAAGTCCTGTGTTCTTCCTAGGGGATTAAGACTTGAGGATTCAAGACAAATAGCAAATGGATTAAAAACATTAATAAATGGTTCTGTATAAAAACCGAAGGCAAACAGAAATCTAGGGCTAATGTAATAAAGGCTTACATTTATCTGCTGCTCACTTAAATACAGCATTTGGGCGCTCTTTTCTCCATGCCCCCCTTTTCCTAAGTCATGTGACTGAAAGGAAAGAGACTATGTTTTTGGAGCATGGACATGCTAAAATTAGCAAGAGTCTCACTGTGTAGATTTGACAGTCTTAGCCAAAAGCAGAAGAAGATGGTTGAGATAGGTAATTGAATTACCATGTCATTCAGAAAATGGAACGGTGGTTGCCAGGGCATGGGCGGGGCAGCGGGGAGATGGGGAGTGAGTGTCTATGGGGACAGAATGTCAGTTGGGGAAGATGAAAAAGTTCTGAAGACGGATGGTGGTGATGGTTGCACAACAGTGTGAATGCACTTAATGCCACTGAACTGCACACTTAAAAAGGGTTAAAGTGGTATATTTTATGTTATGTGTATTTAATCATATATGCAAAAAAACATGTCATTTGATTCAGCATGGTGATTTTAATGGGCTATGAAAGTGTATTGCCTAAGTTGTCACACTTTATCAATATTTTCAAAAGAACTTTGGGAAAGGTAAAAATAAAATTTCTAGTCAGTTTTTGGGAATTACATTTATGATCTGTTCTCCCTAGTCTGTCAGGTTTTGAGTTTTTACTCTATGCCCAAAAATATATGCACACATGAGATATTAAGAAAAATAGGATTTGTATACGCCATATGAACATCCTTTTAAATTTAGATTGACTTTAAATCACTCAAAATGAATGTGCATAAATCTTACATTTAAAGAACATTCAATCAGATAAAAGTCTAAAAATCATGTGCTAGACAAGTTGGGTTGTTTTTTTTAAATAGTACGAAAGTGTCCTGGTACTCCACTGGGGACCCCTTCTGGCCTGACTCTCTTCCTTCATTAGTCATCTCTGTGAAAGCACTGGACTCTCTCCGGGGGAAGTGCAGTAGCTGTTTTCAGAGTTAGCCACCGGGAAGGTGTTTACACAATAAAAAAGCAGAAGCATTTTTTTACAGTCTGAACAGTATTCTTCTGTGCCCAAAGAGATCCCGAGGAAAGACCTACAGAGGCTGTAGTAATCCAGCTAGCAAGAATACAAGGAAAAATTACAAGCTGGTGGGCTGGGTGTAACCTGCAAAGGAAGGTGGGTAGCCAAGGATATGAACGTAAAGAGTTGCTGACCTAGTGGAATTGGGTTATCCTAGTAGCTGCTCAAAGAAGAGAAGTCCTTTGTCTAGGAAGGTCAGAGGCAGCCAAATCCCAGGGATGCTGCAGAGTCGGCCGGTTCAGACCTCACAGTACATGTGGTATGTGAAAGACTAGGACCACTCACCCATCCTAGGATATGGGCTGGAGTTGTGGAAATCTTGGCTCTATCTTGCCTTCCGTTCTTTCGGTCATACCTGGCAGCACATGTACAAGTATTGCCAGAAAGGAAATCCTCCAAACCTATTTCCAGAAGAAAACAGGCTAAAAAATAAGAAAGCAGGCTTTTTGTTTGTTTTTAAAGTATAGAAAACTTAGACCACAGTAAGAGACTAAGGCCTTTATGTTGTGACATAGGAATCCATCTTAGTGGATGGTCTGTATATAAAGTTTGTATACTGCACATGTAGTTCATGTATTTACTGAAGCTTAGAAAATGCCATGTTTGAGCCTGCTGTTTTGACATTTATAATTAGTATTTGTTAGGATGAGAAGCACTCCAGGTCAACTTTCAAATCATTTTATTTTGAAGGCAATAAGAAGTGATTTGTATCTTGTTGCAAAGACGGTAGGTGTTGGTATGTTGCATCGTAGGAAAGTAGATTTGGATACAGAGGCTTTAAGATCTTTTGGCTCCATTACCAATTTGTTGTGTGACATTGACAAGTTGCTTTACTTCTCTAAGGCCTTCATTTTCTTATTTATAAAATGATATCCTTGCCCTCTGTCTAAGGACTGTTATGCAGATCAGATTAAGTAATATATGTGGAAACATTGAAGGGTTTGTACAAGTATCTTTTGAAGATACTGAATCTTCAAAGACTTGTGCAGTGTTATACTAGTATAACACATAATAATAATATAAAAAATAATATATTTCTATTTGGAAATAGATCAGTTGGAGAAAGGTAGTAACCTGGAAAGAATTAAATTGGGGAACAGAAAAAGGGACAGAAAGAGAGAAGATGGTGCTATGAAAGAACAAAGTGGGGAGAATGAGTGTCAGTAGGAAAGAGAAGGTGTATTCAGTCAATTCACCAAATACATACTTAGCATCTACTACATTCTAGGCTCTGCTCTGGGAGCGTGGGATAGATCAGTGAATTTAAGTAGAACTATTATTTGAGGGTATGGGAAGGGACTGCTACTTAACAGTGAACGTATTAAGTAGGTAAAACGTTAGGTTAAGATAATAAGTAGTTTTTGAAAAGAAAGGGAGTGCAGGAGACGGTATTAAAGGGGACGGCCTTATTGAGAAGATGAGACCTGGGGAAAGACTTGAAGTAAGGAAGTTGGGCAGGCAGGTCTCTGCGGGGAGAGAGAGGCAGGCAGGAGTCAGGGCAGTGACCCTGAGCGCGTGAACATGAGCAGAGATCACCAAAGGAGTTAAGATCTCTAGGTTTCTGAAAGGAAATTGGCTGCAAAATGAATTCAGCTTATGAAGTGGAATAAACTCCACTCCATATCGAGCCACTTGATTTCAGAACATCTTGTTGCACTGACTAAATAGTTTTAAAGATATGACCATCTGTGTTTTTTTTAAGTTATCTTCAAAACATCAATTCTCTTAAACTAATAGTAATCAAAGCTTAGGAAAGCCAGGTTATTCCAGATCTTCTTGTAAACTCAGGGTCTTTAGTTAATTGAGCTATTCTTCCTGTGCATATAATAACATTTGGAAGAAAAACCAATTTCCTCTTCATTTAGATGCCTTTTTACTTTATATATGGTGAGTACCACTCAAATTTTAGCATCTCGTGCAGGTTTGACCTCAGAGGATGATTTTCTGTGAAATATCTACAGTGAGGATTCACAGGACAGTAGAAGATACCTTGGCTACACTGGGGAAATGAAAGAGGTTCTATTTCAGACAGTCAACATGAAGCTACCTAACTGAAATGCCAGACAAAACTAATCCACTCAATCGAATAAGGAATTTACAGTAATACAGAGAAATTCTTTAACATTAGCACTTCAGAAAAAGTGTAGGAAATAAAATTAGCCTTGAGGAAAGGAACAAAGCCATTAGATGAAATCCTATTACTGATGTGACAAACAGATCATTGCCTGTGGGTTCAGACATCCAGATCCGCAAGATAATGCCTCATGGTAATTCCATTTGAAGGTTGAGTTGGAACTTGTTAGTGCCTAAGAAGGTAGGTTTCATATTTGAAGATAAACAGGTTTCATTGATCTCTCAGGAATAGGAGTTGCTAAAGAAAATACCCATTTTAGATTTTAGATTTTGATTTTTCTGTGTTGCGGAGTGAAAAGTATGTCTTTTAGTGACGTGTGTACCAACTCGACTGCTCTTTAGGACCAGAAGCCTGTCACTTGTGTAGTTTTCTTAGAATGTGGCATTTGAAGCGTTACATTTGAAATTCGGTGATGTTTGTATTTCTTTCTACATATTTATGCGTTGCCGCCCAGTCTGTAAACTTTCCCCATTTTCCTGGAAGAGGAAAAGATAACAAAACAGACCTTGATAATTGTTGTTTAAAAACTGCAGAAGTATTAAAAAAGAAAACTGCAGAAGCATAATGAAAACTCACCTGTAGAGAAGGAAGAAAACGATCCTCTAATTTTCTTATCTTTTAAATTTTTCTTAATTTTCCTCTCTCTGTCTTTTCTAACTTCTGGGAGATTTCCTCATTTCAAGTTCTTCTACTTCTGTCATATTTTAAATTTTGATTTAAATCTTTTCCTTGAGTTTTCTTTTTCTGTAGAATTCTGTCCTTATTTCATGGATAAAAATCTGTGATCTGAGAATATCACTGATAGCTTTTGTGTCTGTTTTCTTCTCCCTGAGTAATCATTGTTTCTTCCAAGTTGCTGTTTTCTGTTTGTTTTGGTCTCTGTCTTTCACACTTCCTTTGATTATCTTCTTGTTTAGAGTCACACAAAAGCCAGACCCTCATAGCCAGAACCCTTGCCTGCTGTTTCATGTGGTTTTTTAGTTATCATGAAGCACAATAGGAAGGCAGGGATAATATATCGTGCATAGAAAAGCTACTAAGTTACAAGCGCTCACAATTCTAAAACTGCCTCCATTTAAAGCAAAAATAACTTCACAGTTAACAATATTTGATTAGAATTAAGCCTTAAGTTTAAAAAAATCTTTAAACATTATTTTTAAATATATATTTTAGGGTGTTTGCCAGCTTCCCAGTAAAAATGATGAAAAGGAATATCCACACAGGAGAATTGATATCAGGTATTACTCAAAATTTGTTGCTGACCTATTAACTTTTCCCTTCTTTTCCCCTTTTCCCCCTCCCTCTGTATGTCTTGGAATTTGCGTAAATGTCTAAGACCCCTTTTCATTCCAAAGTGCCATATGTCCCTGCAATAGACAGTGTTTATCCTGAAAGTATGTAAAGAATAATGACTGTCTACAGAATCTACTTTATTATCTCTAGGTTCACCATGGTGCCTTCTACAGCTCAAAGTAGATCCTGCCTGGGGAGAGTTGGTTGTAACAAGTGATACTGCTTTGCATTTGTCCACACCTCTTGCAGAGCATAGTTTACTGAAACCTCAGCTAACTGCAAGGTTGAGGTCATTTGAATGGTCTACTTAATGATGGTGTCCTCTTCAGTTATTGGACCGCACAGACTTGTTTTGTGCCTTAATGATTTTAAGAGTCCTATTTTTGCTAAATTGGAAATATGTAGTAAAAGATTGGTGAATTGTTTATTGTTTGTAGGTTGATACCCAAGGATCAGTATTACTGTGGTGTCCTCTATTTCACTGGGAGTGATATTTTCAATAAGAATATGAGAGCTCATGCTGTAGAAAAAGGCTTCACAATCAATGAATACACAATCCGTCCCTTGGGAGTCACTGGTGAGTATTTTTGTCTGCATTAGAGATAATCCCAGTCATCTGGATATTTTGGTTTAGCATTTGGTTTTTCTAAAAAGCCTTCAAGTAACCGTGCCAGTTAATTGCAGTTTCTTTGGTATTGTTAGTCCCTCAGGCAACAAAAAAAGCTTTAATCCATAGGTGCTCCCAGGCCCTCAGTTGAAGGCCCATGATGACAAGATTCATTTATTTCCAGCTCTATTAGAATGGATTAAATTCTTTCTACCTCTGATGGTCAGTAAATAATCTTATTGATCTAAAGTGTTTTTGTTTTCTTTAATGTATCTCCAAGACTTCCAAAGAACCCAGGTATTATTGCTTTTAGTGCCAGGCCAAACTTGGTAGCTTTGGCCCCAAGCTTTTCAAGTTTAAAGAGTAAGAATTGCTTAATCTCTGTTTTATAGATGTTGTTAACATTTCACAATATACTATGTGGTTTACTATTCTCTACTAGGAAAATGAAGATTTTGTCTTTTTGTCCTAAAAGTGTTTTTCCTCCCTGGTAGACGAGGGCTGGTTTGTTCTCACATGTCAATGTGTATACAAACCATGTGAGAACCTCGTTAAGTGCAGATTTTAATTCAGTGGCTTCTGCGTTGCCGCTAAGCTGCCAGGTGGTGTCAGTACTGCTGGTCCGGGGACCGTGTTTTCAGTTGCAAAGGAACTCACTAGAGTATTTTCTCTAATACGGTGGAGGTCCAGCAGACACAAAAATCATGGATTAGGGCCGCTTCAGATGGCCAGAGTTGAGATACTGAGGTTCTTTGTGTAGCGCCGGTAGTATGTGTGGCAAAGCACAGACACAAGCTCATGGGGGAGGGGGAGGGCAGTCAATATCTTTTTTTTTTTTTGAGTGGCTTGGGGACTATTTTCTTTTAACTCTGAAAGTGAGTCCTGTATAGCTCTCAGTCCTGAATCCTCTAAACTCCAGAACTGGTTCATGAGGAAGGTTCTGTTCTCCCTCCTTGCAGGAGTTGCTGGAGAGCCGCTGCCCGTGGATAGTGAGAAGGACATCTTTGACTACATCCAGTGGAAATACCGAGAACCCAAGGATCGAAGTGAATGAGGCCCATCCTCCCCGGCACAGCCCAATAGGTCTTAATTTATTTCTTAACCTTTGCTACGTAAGGGTCTGTGGTGTTTTTAAATAATTGTTTCTTCATGCTGTAGCTTGCATTAGTCAATAAAACCTCTTGTACTATTATCAGATGATCTTGTGCTTATTTTATTAGCAAATATGTTTAAATTTATATAGTCTGTTCATGATCACACTTTACTAAGGGTCAGTGGAGAGGATTAAGAGATGAGATGATAACAAATCTTAAATGGGAATTTTTGTTTTCTCATTTTCTGCCCTTATGCTATAAACCACATTACCTCATTACCTTTCCTCCTATTTACTGATTGTAAATTAGTCAGTTAGGCAAGGCTTTGGAAGAGGGTTCAATCTTTTTTAGAGACTTTTTTCTTTGCTTGGCCCATATGCGATTTTGTAACATATACTTATAACCTAATTCCAAGAACAGGTGTGTAGTTTATCTCTTAAATGAAATCTGTAGCAGTTGATTATAATCCATCAGAAAGAGCTTCCCTAATTAAAACCACTTTTAATGTGTACCCATATGTATAAAATATGGTCTCTTAAACTTCAAACAAAGATTTTACTTTTTTTGCCCTAGTTTTCCTCCAATGTAACTTTTAAGTTCAGATGGTCAAAATGTATAAGTAAAAGCACTCCTTGAAAGCCCTAGCTTTGAAATATAGAAATTATGTAAATACAAAATACAGGAAGTTCTCAAATGGTAAGTAAAGCTATTGAAAACAAAATAATATAAAAATGCTTTGTAACTTGCAGTGGGCTATACAAACATAAGATACTACCTTTTGAATCTTACTTCTTTATTAACCAAGTTATTTTGTAGCAAAATGGTATTTCCCTTCCAAGAAATAAATGATTATAAACAATGGGGGTTTTAAGGAAAAATAAAGTATTTGCTGTGATAATTTTCCCTGCTAACTACTGTCAGGTACCATAACTTCACCAGAAATTACGTAAAGATTTATTTGAACTAACTGAATCACTAGATCAAAGTTAAATTTGTTATAGAATCACATCACTTTTCTGCAGAAATAGACAACAAGCCCAAACTAGTTTCCATTCATCACAAGGCAGCTTCTCCAGCTCAGTCTATTTCACTTACTACAAGATTTGATTTTAAGAGTTATTTGTATGGGAAGAGTTTTAAGTTCTTGTCTGAGACTTCTGCTGGAAGACGTGCAGCCTTTTAGATTTTCTGGCCCACTCTTAACCGTGAGTGTTGTTGATTTCCAGTCGCCTGACTTCGACATGATAGTCCAGGACCACAGTCACAGCGCTGGAAGATTTCTGGAGCTTGCTCGGTATCTTTGTGCCCTCTCCTAGAGCAGACCTGTCCCTCCAATGGGACCGGTTTACAAATTTTAGTCCAAAAATGACGAGCACAGCAAAGTCCAGGTCCACAGTCGAAAGTTCTAAGACAGCTTTCTCCCTCTTGTCCTGTAACAAGATTGATACGCGCTTTAGTAATAAGCAGGGGGAATGGTGGCTTGTGAGGGCGCGACTGGGTTAGGGCGTGGGGTGTAGGATAAGGTCACAAAGTAAAGATAGAACAGCATGCCTGGCTCCTGGGCTGAAAGCAACAATGGCGTGGACATCTCAGTCTTCCCAAACAGAATTTACTGCTTTATAAAGTCAAAACACTTATTAAAGAAAGATGGGATTTCCAGTCTTGAGACGTGAAATAAGTATCATTCATCAGTGTTTTATTAAATGGGATTTGTACTGACCCAAAGAGAGACCACTACTTACACAGGGGGCAGTTAGCCGTCTTCAACAAACAAGAATGGCCAATTCACCACCTTCAAAATTCTAGCTGCTTTATGTCAAAGATTGGAATTTGAGACTACAATTTTGTAAAAAGCATCTTAGTGAAGTTTGTATTTTGTCTGAGAATGAAAAGTTATTGCATCTATGTTCATCTCTCTTTTATTTTGTATTCTGACGATCTAGAAAGGGAAATTTCTATTTGTTAAATTATAGGCTGTAAAAAGATGTGCATATAAAATTTAAACAATTAAAGGCTCTCTTGCTAATCAGCCTGTTATTATAGCTATTCCCCGTCCTCTTGGCCTGCCAGCTACCTTGTGCTCTTCCCCCCGTGATCTCCACAGCTGTTTACGGAAAGAGATTAGAAATAGGACATGCTCCCTAGGTGTTTCTGGGGTGGAGAGGCACAAGTCAGTTTCAGCCTATCCTTAAGAGCCTAGGAGGAGAAAATGTTTTTCTTAAAAAAAAAAAAAAAAATATATATATATATATATATATATATATATATATATATATATATGCTTACAATGCTGCTCTCACCCTTACTGCCTTGTGATTTTTTAATATTTGGCTTCCTCTTGGGTTTGTTTTCCTGAATTGGGTGCTCAGTTGTTCCTTGTGTATCTGTGTCGTCTTGGTCATCGATCTGCCTCTCCAGTACTGGGGTTGCATCTTCCATTGCAGTGCAAACATCTGAGAGACAAGCAGGTGGAGTTAGAGGATGAGAACCACGGACAGGCTCATTATCAGACTGTCACAGGCTTTGGCAGTACTTCCGCCTTCAGTTTCTGTATAACTTTCTAGATTTCCGGGACACAGGCACTAAATATTTACATCTCACATATGGCAAAGCAGGTGCTTAAGTAATTAATGGAATCTAAGTGAAAACAGAAGAACTTGAAAGATTCCAACTTGAACCCTTGCTTTAGAAACATCTCCAAGTTGCTGGCAAGAGTTGCTGCCGGGAAAGAAACTATTTTGCTGCTTCGGGAAGAGGCAGCTGCGGAGAACCACTCTGGAGCCTGTAGAGAGTGCCTGTCGTGGAATGCCCTAGTCTAAGAGACCCGGGTGCTGTGTCTGCTGTTTGGGAGCGCTGCAGCACTGCGAGTCTCCGCGCTGACTCGCCATTCACGCAGAGCGTCCCCGGGCAGCACACGCGGCCCGCTGACACCACCTCCGTAATCCACGACAGGTAGCGCGGGATGGCTTCTCATCCTGGGGTTAGAGGCAGAATTTTCCAGTGCTGCAGTCCTTGTCAGACACGCACTGTGAACCCTGTAAAGAGAAGCTGTTGTCACAGGGCTAGGGAATCCAGCGAGATGTGAAGAGTTTTTATTCCAGGCAGGAGATGGAGAAAGCCAAAAAGAGAGGCACTTTAAACGCTGAGGCAAACCTCAAGCAGCATCTTGACTTTTCACTCAAAGGGGAGAGCAAATCACCAACGAAGAGACCTATGTGTTGCAAAGGTTATTTGTGTCTGAAAAATTGCCCTACTTTTAAACATAGAATTTCATCTTTTATGCTCTCTGTGAAAATGGAAGAAAATTTTCCCACGTGTGTCTTAGAGACGGTTATGAGATTTTTGATATGTATCTAGAAGCCCTAGATGCTGTGCGATAGTTTAATGAAATGTTGGTGTTTGTGGCATCCCTATTTGACCCTTTTACTCCAGTGAATCACATCAGTCACCATTTGCCAAGTAGGCCCCTCAGTGGGCCCGCTCAACCATCCTTTGATTTCTAGTGATGCCTCATTTGCAGAGAAACAGATACCGAAGACTGATTTTTCTCATCTACGGTTGATGCTTTTTCATATGTATATGAAACATTTCCTATAAAACAATTCTGTGAAGTGAGAGGGTTGGCACGCAGCATGTAACTTCTGACTCCCATATTCCCTGGCTTTGTGGCCTTGGTTAAATTCCTCAGCGTCTCTGAGCCCATTTCCGCCATCTGTCATTAGGAGATGTGATAGCTGTCTCAAGCTCTGAGGAAGAGGAAATGAGATAGTATGTTTAAAAGGCCTGGCACGTGGTGTATAGCTTTCTAAATATTAGCTTACTCCCTGATTTATAGGTGAATTGATAGCTCAATGCCCTGAAAAGCCACTTGGCTCATCTGGTGAGTTAATGCTAAAGCGACTGGATTCTTCCAGGGTGCCTTCCACAGCCTCAATCCAGCCCGCCGTCTAGATGAGCTATGTCAGATGCTCATCTGCGTGATGGCTTCACTCGAGCCCAGCGCCCAGCCCTCCTCCTCCACCGAGCGTTACCTTCCGGGCCCCTTGCGCATCCGCAGAGCTCTTGATGTTGTTGACATCCAGAACCAGGGCTCCCAGGGGGGCACACAGCCAGCCGAGCCACAGCAGGACCACCACCACCATCCTGGACCTTCTCAGCCCTCCCTGCGTCCTCCTCGAAGCTGGGCTGCTCTGAACCCACGATGGAGCTTTTGCCAAAATGGGAACTCGGCAAGTCACCTGGAATTGCTTTTTCTGAAAGAGAAGCAAATCCTCATTGGAGGAAGGTGTGTGAAATCGGACGAGCGAGGTCTGACCGGCGGGTTCCCTCTGAAACTGTTTATAGACGTGCCCCCTCCTTTCTCTCCTCCTCCTTCCTCCTTCATTTCCTTCCTTCTTAGCCCACACAGGCTTCAACAAATCCCCTCAAATCTGTTTGATCAATAGTTCAAAACAAGGACTCAGTAGAGGGGGAGCAGAGGCAGGGCTGCAGCCGCTGCTTCTCCAGGGGTTGAATCCCTCTTAATTAGTGCATATCGAAGTCAGTTCAAAGGGCCCGCAGAAGAGCAGGATGTCTGCATCAGAAGCGGACTCTGATAATCACCTGCATTTCCTACCTTCAGTAATCCTGTGAGGGTGGAGCGAGTGTGCTCTAACATCTGTTTTCACAGCTAGTTGTGATCCAAGAAAGAATGAATCCTGTTGGCCAGTACGCTCTGCGGGATGCCAAAAACTAATGAGTTACAAAAACTACTGAGAGACTTTACACTGTGCTCAGATAGTGAAGACAGATAGAAAAGAGACAAAATGCCCCCTGAGTGTCTCTGGTATTCAGATGTAAAAATCCCAATAGCTTTAAGAACTGCGAGTGTAACAGCACCTGTCCCGACTAAATGTCAATTGGAAAATAATTCTCCTTAAAATGAAAATGGAACTGTTTGAAGTTAGGATTATTTAATGAGGAAGATAATGATTTATAAAAATTGCCTTTTTTTAATGATAGGGACAACCCCAGAAAGCCCATTTTATATACAGATTTATACAATTTAATAGGAAGTTTAGGTGTATTTTATGAGCAATGGATTTAATTTGTGTTGTATGATGCTGAAGTGACTTAAGCAGAACAGGCTCCAAGACTCTAGCTCATTTCAGATGGGATTTCATGCATTTTCAAGTTTCCTAATTTGAATTTTTAAAAAATGCTTCATCCCTTTTTCTCTGATTTTTTTTTTTTTCCAGACAGACTGTTAGCAAAGTCGAGTGATTTAGACATGCGCTTATCACTGCCTAAGTCCTTTAAGGGTAGATCTGGGTCCCCAAATCCCTTCATTGTTTGCTTTGTTCTCAGGGTAAATTTATCCCCGTACTTGGGGTGTAAGGCGCCGTTTAAAATCTACCAGTGCCCCTTATCTATGCCATCAGTGGTGACCTTAGTGTTACTGGGTCTTCCTCCAGAAACACCTGACATCAGTCCATCAAGAGGTACCTGGACATTCTGTGCCAGGGGACCATTCCCAGCCTCGAGGGATGCCTGGTGCCCAGTGGCTGGGGCAGGTGACCTGAGGCTCTGTTACCTGGCTCTCTTCCTGGGGTTGGATGCCTGTCCCCATCGTGTGGCACAACGGAGCTATTTCTTCTGCAAGTACTACTTGTTTTCATGTAAACTGACAACATCAAACAGCCTTTGATAGTAGGATACTCCTGGTGACTAGGTGTGTTAGAGAATTTATTTTGAAGTTGGACAATTATGGCCAAACATAAAGGAGAGAGCCCCAGGGTTCGCTCTTTGCTGGGTTTCCCTGCTTCCTGTTACCTAACAGAAGAGAGAATACCAGGGCACCAGAGGCCTCTGGCAGAACACACAGACAAAAAGGACTGGAACCAAACATTCATTGAGTACTTTGTACTTAACAGAACCTATATGTAGGTGTTGGGAATAAAAGATAAAACACAGTCCTTGCCCCTGAGGGGTTAGTGTCCAAGAAGATCTACATGTAGAGATGATTTTGATATATTATAACAAGCACTAAGATAAAGGTAGAAATGTGGGGCTGAAGGATCACAGAGGAGGGTGTGAGTAGACCTTCTGGAGGAATGAAGGAATGCCTCTACACAGGTGGGGTCATTTGAGCTGGGTTTTGTGGGGTGAGTAGGAGTTTCCTAGGTTGAGAAGCAGGGGATGGTCTTACCCCAGGCTCAGAGGGTGAAGTGTGTGCAGGGGCAGGGAGGTGCATTTTGGTCCTAGAGAATCTGTGTGGCTGGGGCAGATGGTGGAGAGACAAGAGGAGGCTAGACTGTGAGGAACCTGATAACAGGCAAAGGACACCGGGTATTATTTCATATGCAGTAGAAAGTCATCGGGGGATATTTGAACTTGAAAATGGCAGGATCTAATTTTCTTTTTAGGAAAGCAGTGCTGGTGGCCGTGTGGTGCTAGGGTTGCAGTGGGTTGAAAGCAGATGCTGGGCCAATGAAGAGGAGGAGGAGGAGGCAGAGGAGGGCCAGTGTAAGGCAGTGACACGGTGACAGTGAGAACCAGCCAAGGACAGGATTTTGCACTTGAGTCCCTATCATTTGATGTGAGGGGTGGGGAGTGAGTGAGACAGAGGAGCTGAGGTTACCCTGACGTTTCCAATTCCGCGCACAGGTGGATGGCTGTGGCACTGAAGATGGAATTCAGGATGGAAAGCAGATTGGGGGGGAAGGGTGCCAGAGGCCAGGAGAAACGCGATTCAAATCATCAAGGCTTTGCTGGGTATCTTAACATGGAAGATGGAAGATTAACCCCCGTGTCTTCCAGGAGCGATGCTCCCACAGACCGGGAGGGGTGAGGATGCAGACACCCCAGACGCAGGAGGCTACAAGCAGGGCAACAAAACCGAAAAGCGGGCTCCTCTCTGTCTCTGTCTCCGCCTGACTTTCTCTCGGCCTTGTAAGAGTGCCGGCTTTGGAGTCAGGCCGACCTGATCTGAGCACCAGTCTGGCCTCCCCTGTAGCCCCCGATGCCCCCACTCTCCCAGGCATCCAGCTGCCCACCATGGTGTTTATAAAACTCTATTGTGATTGGGTACTTCTTTGTCCTACTTCGAGGTGATAAGCTCTGGGTGGGCAGGGCTGTAGCTGTTCATCCTTGTATCCTCATGCTTTGAGGGCCTGGCATATGATAGAAGCTCCATAGGTTGTTTTATGTGATGGATGGCTGCAGAGATAAATGGATTTATAGTGACTTTGTGACCTTGAACAAGGTGCTTCACCTTTCTAGGCTGTATCTACACATCTGTAAAGCGGGCACGACCTCCCCATGATGACTATATTCTGAGGGTTTAATGTGTGAATATGTGTAGAGGGCCTGGTACCGTAACTGGTGCTCATAAAACTCTATAAACAAATGTCTCTCACTCATTTCCAAGCCTGGACTTTCCATCCTCACGTAAACTTCAGGACCTAGCATGACGCATGGCCCTCCCATGGAGGCTCTCAGTAGAAGTATGTGCAACCCAACGCACCGAAGAAAGATCTCCCCTAAATAGTCTATTACTTCTAGGTCTCCCAAAAGCCAGAGAAGTTTTGAGGAACTAAGTACAAGAAGTGTCCCTGGAAGATGACTTTCGGTGTATTTTCAGATTGGCCAAGGCTGCTTGCGCGCTAATGATCAGTGTTGCTCAGCCAGGATGCCCTGTGGCCACACTTACCGCCCTACGGCTGAGCTCAGTGACTGGGGATTGGAGATGATGGAGCAGCGCGGAGAGGAAGGCTTTGTTAGTGTTTCTGCTAAAAAGGCGTTTTTTTCTGCTCTTAGGTCAGGGCCCGGAGTTCCCAGACGCAGACAGCAGAGCACGTGCAGAGTCATTCCCCCCACGGGGAGCCGTGGCCCGCCAGCCCCACAACGAAGGAAGCCCTCCCGTGCACTTCCGGCCAGGATGCTGCCACGGGGCGCCCCCTGGCAAGGACTGCGGGCCAACTGGCAACCCCGCGCCTGTCCTCCTCGTGCCTCCGGGGGCTTCTGGGCAGTACTGACTGAGCTCAGAGGAAATGAAAATTCTGGAGAAGAAATTCCCCGGGGCCCCTGGTTCAGCACGGCGTGGGATGCCAGCCCCCTGGTGACTCTTGGCCAGGGCGGAGGTGCGGCGTGGGCCGGTGTGTGAGTGTGACACCCGCATCCTCCGGACACAGCTGCTGTAGCTCCCGGAGCTCACGGCAGAGGCGGCGCCGTGAGTTACGTTCACTCCGGAACAGAAAGTTTTATTTGTTACGTCTCCTCTGTCGGCACCAGTGTGATTTCCATACACTTTGCTTTTCTTAAAAGCAAATCAAAGGAGCCGAAACAAGCGGGTCTTTGGCAGGCTCTCACGGGAAATGGTCAGTAAATGAAAGATGAGGGGGCGGGTTGATGAGGGCAGACAAAGATCGCAGGATCTGTATAATCACAGCACTGGTGTAAGCGCTGCTGCTGAGGTACCTGAGGTCAGGAGGTACGTAGCTGCCGGCCCAGGAAGCGGGTTTATCAGATGTCTTGCCCCTCCGGGCGGGCCCGCTTCCAGAAACGGCCTGGGAGACTGGGTCCCGCCCATCACCGATTGTGTGGCCTTGGCTAGCTCACGTACCTCTCAGCCTGGGCTCCTCACGGCCTGCAGGGCTCCTCCAGACCAGTTTTCTGGGAGCGTGTGATGCCCGGGGGGCGGGGGGACGGGGAGGGGTTGGGGGTCGGCCACCATGAGGCTCACCCCAGGGGCACCACGCAGACCAGCGTCTGTGTGAGCGGCCCCCTTTGGAGTTGGGCAGCCAACCACGTGGCGCTGGGACCTGCCTTTCCCGTAAGGCAGCCTCCATTCTCCTGACCCCAACCTGGCGTCCAGCTGGAAACAGCACCAGGGGCCCCGAGCTTCCTTCGTCAAGGTTGTGCTCGGCCTTCTTTTTGCTTAAAAAAATTAGATGATGTTGTGTGTGACTCGTCAATCCTAAATGCCTTGTCCACCCTACCCCATTCCTGGGCACTCTCCATACCTCTCTGTAATAAAAATCCCGCGGACCAGGTGCTTCTATCCAAGCTGAAGTCTGAGGTCAGGGTGCCCGTGTGGTCACGTTTATGTCAGGCGAAGGCCTGCTTCCTGGCTCGTAAACGGCCACCTTCTCGCTGTGTCCGCACGTGCAGGAGGGGGAGAGGGGGCTCTGCGGGGCCTCTTTCACAAGGGCACGAATCCCGTTCATGAGGGCCTCACCTCATGACCCAAGCACCTCCGGAGGCCCCCCTCCTAAAACCATCACACTGGGGGTTAGGATTGCAACGCGTGAATCTGGGGACACGAGCGTTCAGGCCACAGCAGTGCTTTTCCTCCCCTGCATCCTGCAGTCCCTGACACACTCGTGTTACACAAGACACAGAGGTGGGGGTAGTGACAGCAGATGCTGCGATGAAAAGGCAAGAAAAGGTTTGTAAAAAGCTGACCATATCTAAATACACATTCGCTGGGAACAGCGTCTCTCGTCTTAGGTCACAGCAGGAGTCAGCCTGTTGGGACAGTGTCGGCACCACTCTGACTCGGGGACCAGACGTCCTTTCACCGATGCCACTGAGGGTCCCAGCAGCGTGCACTCCCCATGTGTGGGCGATATTGGGTGGTTTCTTTTTCAGCTGGATTACATTTATGTTTCTAGAGGAGATCACGAGGCCCTTTCAGCCCCTTGGTTCTATGAAACTCTCATGTGGAGCACCGACTTGGAAAGCAAGGTATTTTCATAGAGTCCAGTTTGTTTTATTCTCTTTACTGACTGTAATTTAATAGTAAATACACTGCAGGGAGGAGGGCAGAAACGTATAAAATTGAGTGGAATTCAACCTCCATTCTTCTTTTCATTTCATCATTTTCCTTCTACACCTTTGTCCCCCGCATTCTTTTTCATTTGAGTCTTTCTCTTTTGCCTCATTTTTTTTCATTCTCTTATTGTCTTCTCCCTCTGCATCCCCATAACTAACCCCGCTTATTCCTCTTTTCCCTTGTGTCCCGTCCTAGGCAATGGTGTTCTGGTGGCCTTCAGAGCCTGAGGGCATGGTGACCTGAGGATCACCCCGTGGCAGCCGTCCAGGCCAGGGTGGGTGGGTGGGGTGATCTGTAAGCAGGCGTGGTGTCTCTAAGTGGGAGGCTGGAGGGTTGTAGAGGGAGAGCAAGGAACGAAGGCCCCCCTGCAACACTGCGACACTGCATATGACTTTGAGGGACAGAGAGTGGACCCCTGCGGCGGTCCACACATCCCAGGACGCCTGTTTCAGGGAAGGAGCGTGCAAAGGGGACTCCTCCAGCCTGCAGACAAGATGGGTTCTGCTGTCTTTGGGTTTGGACCCTACCTGGGATCTGATTCTTTTTCCTCAAAGGTAGGGGGTGAATCCCATAGCGTTAGGAGACCCCAGACCTGCCTGGAGTCCCAATTCTGAAGACGCAAATTTTTCTAAATGAATGGCTCTGGCAACTATAGTTAACAATTCTGTACTGTGAACTTGAAAGTTCCTGTGAGAGTGGAGCTTTAATGTTCCCACCATAATAAACAACAAAAAAAAGGTAATTATATGAGGTAAAGGACACCCTTAACCAACCTTACTGTGGTAAATATATTTTGCAATATATATGTGTATCAAATCATCACACTGTACACCTGAAACTTACACTGTGGTTCATGTCAATCACATCTCCATAGAGGGGGTGAGGTGGGGTGGTGAATGTCTGCCCTGAGCTCTGCACACACGGGCTCCCGAGTCCCCACTGGAGGGGTGGGGCTACAGGCCTCGCCCCTCCCTGGTGTGTTCTCTAGGGTCCCCTAGTTGTAGACTCCCTCTCCGCAGCCCCTCCACACCCCTTCAGGGTGAGTCTGCGTCTGGCTCCTCCATCGCCCTAGGGCTTGTGATGTGTGTGACTCACTGGTGTGATCTGGCTCCGGCCCAGGGTGAACCCTGGTGTGGGGTCCAAGCCTCCTCAGAACTTTGGCCACAGAAAGCCATCTGGTGGAACTCCCTGGGTAGGCCCCATCTGGACGGCCGGTGTACTCCTGGGGTCTCCATTTTAAAGATGAAGACACCAAGGCTCAGAGAGGTCAAGTAACTTGCCCAAGGTCACACAGCTGGTGAGTTGCAGACCTCAGATTTAACAGAAGTTTTCTGGTTCCAAAGTTGATTCTTTCCTCTACACCACACTATACAGCTCACTAACCTAAGGCCATTCCCCAAAACATCAAGTTGCCTGAAACACAGCTATATATTCACTAAGGGGACACTGCCTATTACTATTTTTAGGTTCTGTAGGAGTATGCCACCCTCTTTTTTCTTAATTTATGGTGCACGTATAAGTGATCATAGTGCTTCACTAGCAAGTGATTAAGGTGAGCTAATTTGCAGGTTGTGTCAGCCAGGCTGTACCCTAATCCACATGTGGAACGTTGACAAAATTGGTTTCCTAATAAAAACAATTTGTAAATATTTACAAATATTTTTTTTTTTTGCCATTTTGACACTTAACTTGGACTCTAACTTGGGTAGGAAAGCCCCCATAACTGTGTTCACGACCGTATGGAGAGCTTGGATGAGGCTCTGGGGGCAAGGGGAGGACAGGGGTCATCACCCTGACTCGAGTCCCAAGCCCCCTGCCCACCAGAAGGGTTAGCTATTCTTTACCTTGGTTCCTTGCGCCCCCTTGTGGCCAAGAGTGAAGGGAGCTCCCAGAAGGCCCAAAGTAAACTCCAGGGACGGATCCCAGAGGCATTTCCCAATTTTGGGTGGAAATTGCCCACGGAACAGCATGCCCTTCTCATGAACCTAGGTACTTCCCCACCTTATGAAAGTGAGTTTAACTTTTCTGATTATAACAGAAGCACGTTTCCAAATTTTAGAAATTTTGGAAAATACAGAGAAGTGTGAAGAAAATAAAAATCACATATACTCTGACCCAGCAGAGATAGTCACTGTCAGATTTGGAAACATTTTCCCGATTTTTTTCTATGTACGTACATATACACACACATATACAGCATCTGTTTTATATATATATATATATATATATATATATATAATATATGTATTATTAATCTATAACCAGTCCAGAATTAGCCATTACTCAAGCCCACATCTACCCATGTGGGCCTCTTCTACCCAGTCTCTCTGTCTGCCCTGCTTCTTCTTAAAGTAAAACTGTAACACACACGCACACACACACACACACACACACACGCACGGAATTACACTGTACTTAAACTTTTGTTTCCTCCCCCCTTTTTTTAACTGAGCCTTTCCCCCAGATCATCAAATATTATCAGAACACACGGCTGTACCATATCCCAGAAGATGGGTGTATTATACTTTAATGAATCCTCTAAATGTTGGCCATTAAGTTGTTTTTAATTTCTTACTACTGTAATTCATTCAAGCTATTCAAGATGAACCTTTGCACGAGTCTGACTGTTTCCTTGAGAAGAGTCCTCAGACATGGAATTTCAGGGTATGACATACACCCTGAATATACAATAACGCAGTCTTGGATCTCTGTCCCTCTGCACTGCAAACCATGCCCCTCTTGTCCACCTGACCCATCCCTGGCACAGCGAGGCGCTTTCACCGCTGGGTCCCTGTGCTCTGCTGCCCCCTTGAGGAGGCCCAGGGATGGGGCTGGTCCCTCCTCTTCTTCAAAGATGCCAAGGGGATCCTCACCCTTCATCAGAATTCTGAAGTCCTTGAAAACAAACAAGTTTCTTTTTCTTTAAAGAAACAGGGAATTAAATAACACCGCTGGCTTCAGAATCTTAATTTTCCTTACACTTAGGGCAATCGAGCTACTAAATCTTCACAGTGGGGCTTCTGTTCTTAGGGTTGTTTTTCTTTTTTTTCATTTTTGAGGGTACAACTATACTAACCTTCTGAGATTTTCTCTCACAAAGGTAACACAGGCAGACGATCAGGTTACCTTGACTACAGCAGGTGACCTGTTTTGGGAGTCTGCTCACCAGGGCCTCTGGACGCACACAACACGGATGTGTCTGGGCGTGTTCTCCTCCATCAGCTCTGAGCATGGTGTCCTGTACGCAGTAAGCACGTAGCAAATGTCTCACAAATGAAGCAGTCTTAAAGCCCCTTCCCTGCTCTAAAATTCTGGTTCTAGACATTTTATAGGAGAAGAATGCCAGGTGATTAGAAGTTGGACTGAGAAAGTCCTTTCTACGCTTCCCAAGAGCTTAGAGCCCACTGTGGGTCGGGAGTGAGCAATGGCGGTAGTTTGGAGGCGGCAGAGGCCAGAGGCTTGATATGGACGTTGAGGGTTAACGTGGATCCTGCTAAGCCGACGGGGCCAGAGAGATGGGAAGCAAAGGAATGGTTCCCTCTGCAGCTGCCGTTTTCCTTAACAATTTCTTTTACCACCTTCCTGCATCAGGTGTTGGGAGAAAGAGGAGGTCTCTTGGTGCATGACCTGGGACTGGTGTTATCAGGTCCCTTCAGAAGAAAGGTCTTTGGATAAAGAAGCCCAAGGAAGGAATGTTGCCAAATTCCCATTCAAAGTGCTCTTTACAGCCTTCAATGGCCTGTTGTACCCGACAAAGGCCAGGTCTGTGCCAAAGTACAGGCTGAAGTTGTGGCTCTAATATGCGTATATATGTGAATATCGTAGTTTTGCCTGTACAGCTTTTAATCACTTATAGCATATTAATTATCATCTGTGTTATTAACTAATGAACATTTTCCATATGCCAGGTAGATTGTTACGTGCTCTGGATACATTATTTTCTTTACTATCCACTACAATCCTCTGAAGTAGACCTTATTTAGTTCTGTTTCACAGATGTAGAAACGGAGGCATAGAGAGGTTAAGTTGCTCGCCAAACACCACGGAGTTGGCAGATGTGAGATACAAACCCAGCCTCTTTTAACTCCAAAGCTCATTTTGTTTAGCCTACTAAGTTCTATTGCTTTGCTGATGACATTTATCATCTTCTGCCTCATTCGGCAGGTATTTGTCCAAGTCTTACATTATGAGTCCTTTGGGAACATTTATCTTATCTCTTATTAGCCTGAAATGCCTTACACACAGCAGGGAAATAATCTTTGCCTCTTGATTCAAGCAGCAACCTGGTACCAGGAACTGAAGATCAAAGACTTTGTGGGGTTTTTTTCTTCCCAACTTTTTATTTTGAAAAATTTTAAACTTATCGGAAAGTTTCAAGAATAATGCAATGAACGTCCATATATGCTCTACCTAGTTACACCAATTGTTAACATTTTGCACGTTTTTTCCCTTGACCATTTGAGAGTTAGTTGCACACACATGCTATTTCACTCCTAAATACTTCAGCACGTGTCTCCTAAACACCAGGCCATTTCTGCATAATCAAGGTATAATCATCACTCAGAAAATTTTAATGTTACAATACTAATATAGTCGACATTCAAGTTTTCTCAGTTGACCCAAGAATGATCCTCAATAGATGCTTTTTGTTTTTTGATCCTGGGTGCAATTTAGGAGCACATTGCTCTTGGAGTCATATCTTTGTCTCCTTTAATCTAGAACAGTTCACTAGCCTTTTTCTTAATATTTCATGAAATTTACATTTTCGAAGAGACCAGGTGGTTGTTTTGCAGAATGTCCCTCAATTTGGATTTGTCTGATTGTTTCCTTGTGAATAGAGAGAAGTCACTTTTTTGGCAAGAATGAGCATGTGATGTCAGTCTGTACCATCCCTGGTGATGTTAAGTTTGATCACTCGGTTGAGGGTGACTTCTTTGATGTGAAGGTACCCTTTTCTCTTCACTAAGTAACCTGTGGGATGACACTTTGGAACTGTATGAATATCCTCAACCGTCCAGCATCTATTGATGAATTTTGCTTGAATCAGTTATTGGTGGCTCCAAAGTGGTGATTTCCTATTTCTATAATTTCTTCTACACTTATGAGCTGCAGTTCGTCTCTGAAGGAGAGCTTTCCCGCCTCCATCTCCTCTCTGCCTTTGAATTATCATTTACCCTGTGTCACCTTGAATAAGTCACGTCACTTACCCCCTCGGGACCTATTTTTCTCATCCTTAAGATGAGATGACCTACGGGCCACATTCTTGAATTTTAGTCACCCTGAGACGAAATCCCCATACAGATCGGCCAGGCATCCGCCAGAGAAGGAGACGCCGGGGTCGGCTGTGCCAGCATCCACTGCGGAGTGGCTGGTACCGCCGCATCCACCGCCGCGGCCCCTCCCCTGGCAGAGGTAACTAGTAGCCTTCGCGCCTTCTCGCGAGAGCGGGCCCCTTGCGGACAAAGGTGCGGTCCGCCGGCCTGCGCGCCCCACGTCCACCCCCGCCCTTCCCTGCGCGCCGGGCCCTGCCGCGCACGCGCGCACTCGGACGGTTGGAGGTGTTGGTCCGCCTCGGGCCTGCGGCGCGCGACCCCGGCGCGACACTCCGGCGCAGCCGCGACGCGGGGCTCAGGGCGCGCAGGCGCCGACGGCTTTGCTCTGAAGAAGACCGCGGGCGTGGGGCCGCGCAGGCGTGGACGGCGTTGCTCTGAAGAAGACCTTCTTCGGTGCCCTGGCGGAGCGGGCGGGCCTTCCTGGCTGAGCGGACAGGTCCTCCCGTCGGAGGTGAGGCGAGCCGGGGCCGCGGGCCGGCGGCCGGGCGGGGGCGGGGGCGGGGCGGCGACCGGCAGGGCCCCGCGGGAGGAAGGGCCGCCTAACGGGGCGCGGGCCCGCTGGTGGGGGCGGCGGGGACCGGCCCCTCAGGTGATGGACCGCCGCGCCGCCACCTGCTCGCGCCCGGCCGGCCCCCAGGACTCTCCGGGCGTCAGGTCGGACGGGAGGTTGGTTTCGAGGGAAGTAGGGTCCTGGAACCCCGAACCCACCCCCGCCCCCGGCTTCCTCCCCGGCATTGGAGTCCAGCATCAGGGGGGCTCTTCCACTCCCTGCCGCCGAGGGGAGGATGCTGAACGTGCACCTTCAAGGGGCGAGGCGAGCTGACGGTCGCGTTAGTAATCGTGTGAAGCTGGGTTATAACTAACCCGCCACCCCCCATCCCCCGACTGCGGCTCCTGCAACCCCGGGGCGCTGTGCGTGCCCACGGACAAGTGCATTTGTAGTCATGGAAATGTGCGAAACGTGACGTCTCTGGGGCTTCTCGAGTTTTTGCTTGATCATACCAGCAGTGCACTTCCCATCAGGATCCTGGGCCTGAAAAAGTAAGCTTGAACTAGGCAAAATTGAGGTCCAACCCCGTACATGACTTTTGCAAAGTGTCTGGCAAGTGGTTTTGAAAAAGAAGCAAAATGCTAAAAGACTGTAATGGGTCCCTGGATGGATGTTTCTAAACATTTAAGTGTATCTTTTCTCTTGTCGGTAGATAAAAAACCAGACTGTAAAGCCTTAACATTTCTATTTGAATACGTAGTGCCTGCTTTTTAGACTGAACTTCGGGAAACATTTCAACAGATACCGGCATCGGTTGTGATCATAAAGAGTAATATCAGATTGCAGTTGGCAATGTGTAAAAAGCCTAAAATTGATCCTTTGAACACAAAGGACTGAATTGTAAATCACTTGCTCTGGGAGTGAACTGTGAAACCTTGTGGCTTAGAACAAAGCTTTACGATGCTATGAGTCAGTACATTTATCTCCTTTCACCTTTACTCTTTCTGCTTAACTTTATATATATTTTAATACTCCGTTCTCTTAACATATCCTAATATCTGTCATATTTGACAGGTTTAGGTTA
This sequence comes from Balaenoptera acutorostrata, assembly GCF_949987535.1. NCBI lineage: Eukaryota > Metazoa > Chordata > Mammalia > Artiodactyla > Balaenopteridae > Balaenoptera > Balaenoptera acutorostrata. The sequence goes on along the minus strand of NC_080084.1, from coordinate 5,725,326 downwards.
AGGGACGAATTTTAAGTGAATTCACAATTACGAAGAGCACCATAAAGTGTGTGTTGTGTTCAGGTGTGGTGGGATAGGCAGAAACCTAGCAGAAGGGCAGACTAAGAGCTCAGCCAAATAGAAATAAATACCTTCGGTTGTGTAGGTGATTCAGACATAGTAATTGCAAGGGCTAGCTGGTGCTCTGGATGTTTCTGGTGTAGTAATGGGGCCAGAGGGGTTGCTTGAGGGCGTTCTACGACTGGTTGGACATGGCTTTTGAGGCTGCTGCAGGAAGAGGTTTCCCTTCGTGCAGAGGGCAGAGGAATGGTATGTTCAGCAGTGTCGATAGGCCTGAGATTTTGATGTGAGGGTCATCTTGGCAGTAGAAAGGCTGGCCGAATACTAAGTAGGCAAGATGAAAAGTCAAGCCTCTTGGGTTTTGAAGGCTGTAACTTTAGAGTGTATACCGATTTGGGGGAGCAGACTGCTGCAGGTAGACCCTGTCCTATATCTGGTTACTAGGTAAGATTATAGCACTTTATTTTAAGAAGAGTTTTGAGAGAGGGCATACTCTGGGTGAATACATTTCAATTAGTGTGGTAATTCTTAAGAACTGAATGTCAGAGTGGCAAAAACGGTAACCCTGAAGATGTTTAATTGCATCTGTTTTACAGATCCTCAGAAAATTTACCTTGATATCTTACACAGCTCTTTGGCTTTATAACAGCCCAAGAAATGTTTTTCTAATGTACATTTTTGCATTTTTTTAAAAAGTAAAAGTCCAGTTTAACAGAGCATCTCCTTCAGCCTGGGAGAAATTTCTTTTCTTTGCAATGCAATCAGAAAGATGACCTTTGTGTATCTCATGAAAAACGCTTTTATTCTCTAGCATTCTGGAAAGCTCTTTTTAAAGGAGCAGCATGCTTTCTCTTAACTTGGCTTGCATTAGGGCATAAGCATTAATGACGCAAAGGAAGAAAAAACTGTATACCTCTTCTCACAGAACTAACCAGTTGAACAGTGAATAAATACTAGATAGTTACTTCTATTCCTTTGTCCTCATTTTTCTTTATAAGATATGTGTAACACACCGACTTACTGTGACCTAGGAAAGGCTGCCAAGGATGTCTTCAACAAAGGATATGGTAAGTATGCTATTGTGAATTGCCAATTTGGGGGTAAGCATTAGTACTGAATGCCTACTATATGGGAGATACTGTGCTTAGTAAAATGAGGTTAAGTCAGCATTAATCTATTTTACAAGATTTAAGGGGATCACCATTAGCAGGTTACTAGACTTCTGTTTTTAGAGGTAGAGTCCCACAAGCATTAAAAGCTGTTGTGTACATTAACACATACATAGCATTTGCGTATTTAATATTATCTGTTGGGTGAAATCATTTAAATCTGTAATATGTGTGCCTCCTTTGGTTAGCCCTGGGGACAGCTAACGTAGGGGGTGTAGTTTTCCTCCTCCAAATAATGGCAGTGTTTTCACGAGGGTGAAGACACAGCTTTTGACTTCTTTGGAGGAACATACAGTGTTTGAAAGCAAGTGGACATTTATTTTTAGTTTTAAAAATTTAGTCTTTACATTTTTAATTTTTTGTGGTGTACACATTTGATTTTTTATTAACTAGTAATGTTAATTATATATTTTAAGCTTGTATATATATATCAGCATAATTTCTGATAATTTTGGTTCTTAAAATAGTACACATTCCTTTCATCCATTTGTTTTTTTAACTTATATTTTCAAAATATGTCTTTATTATTTTGAGGGACTTAAAAATTAAACTTAAATTATTTTGTTATAATTCAATTCCTTGTGGAACTCTCACCTAACAAGAATACTGAGTATTTTCCATATGGAATGTACTATGGACTATTTTCGTAATTTCTAAGTTGCAGACACTGGAGTGCATGTCACATTTTGTACATTAATGTTTTTTTGTGTGTGTGTTTAGGATTTGGCATGGTCAAAATAGATCTGAGAACCAAGTCATGTAGTGGAGTGGTAAGTACTTAATATATATACATTTTTAAATTAATTAATTAATTAATTTTATTTTTGACTGCGTTGGGTCTTCGTTGTTGCGCGCGGGCTTTCTCTAGTTGCAGCGAGCGGGGGCTACTCTTCGTTGTGGTGTGCGGGCTTATCCTCGCGGTGGCTTCTCTTGTTGCGGAGCACGGGCTCTAGGCACACGGGCTTCAGTAGTTATGGCTCGTGGGCTCAGTAGTCGTGGCTCGCGGGCTCTAGAGCACAGGCTCAGTAGTTGTGGCGCACGGGCTTAGCTGCTCCGCGGCATGTGGGATCTTCCCGGACCATTGTTCGAACCCGTGTCCCCTGCATTGGCAGGCGGATTCTCAACCACTGCGCCACCAGGGAAGGCCCTTAATATATTTTTAATAGATGTAGCATAATTAACTTAAAGGAACCTGTTTAAAAATCATTGTGTAGTCAAGTTACTTGAACTGGCATACTTTTGGTGCTATGCTGTCTTCCCTACAGCTTTGTCCTGCTCTCAGATTTCAGTGAGCCGCTCAGCCACTTGAGCCCAAGGACAGTCAGGTTGAATTTAGATAGGAAGACCCTTTGTGTTTGTCATAATAAGAGTATTCTGAGTCTTATTCTCAGAAGATACAGTATGTATGTATATATATACATATTTTTTTGACCCATGCCGTATCTTTATACTTTCATGAATATGTATATGGACACTAAAATCTTTGCTTCCCTTGTATTGGGTTCATGCAAATTTTGTTGCCCTTTTACAAAAACAAATTAATTTTAGTCTCTGTCCCTTCGTGATTAGTTGAAACAAATGTAGAAATGCATGTAGAAGATTAGTCTACAGTTTTTATTAATGTTCATAAAGTCTTTTTTACTGGAAGTTAAGAATATGGTAAAGGACATATCAGTGTATTATCAGAGCGTCACTAACCAGAGCTTTCTTTAAGTAAGTCTCAGCAAATAGATCAACTCTACCTTCACCTTATTCTCTGATTTCTCTTTATTGGCTGCATCTTTCTTGTTTGGTATTTACCTATTCAAACCAGCGTAAATTTTATTTCTGGATATAATGATTTAATTAGAAGGGCAAGAAGCATGTGGAGTATTTATGGTACTTTGTCTTAGGCTTCATATAGTCCTGGTTTGTCACTATTATTCTTTCCCTGGGTTTTCTAGTAGTAAATAAATATGTATGCAACTACCCTACTAGGATGGGATTTTGTTATATCGTCTATTAAAATAGAAAAATTATACTCATTTTGATTAGTACCTCAGAATTTGCTCAAGGTAGGTTTGTGTTGCAAAAATCAACAACTAAAATTTTATCTCCCTTTCATGCTGCTGTTGTGTGTGAATATTCATTCAGATGGTAAGAAAAACAGTATATTTGTGTGCTTGTTTTTATGGCTGCTTTTGTTCTCTGGTACTGATTTAGGGTAAATTTCATCCACTGCTCCAAATTTTCTCTATCGTATCTTGGTATTTTTATGATATGCCATCTATAACAGTAACATTTTCATGATTGTTTTGTTGCATACCAGCATTTAATGCAGAACCATAGATGTTATGTGCATGTTATAAATATATTTTGCACTGTTTGAGCTAATTATGAAATTAGACAAAAACTGAAGCAATTGTGAGCCTGGAACTCAACTTAGGAAAATTCTAGCCTTTTCTTTGAGATTTGTACCTCTGGCATTTTAGATTTTTGACAGAGCTTCAGACTAAGAAATGATGATAAGAAAGAAATATAGACTAAATACTCTTTTACCTTTATTTTTTGCACCAAAATTAAGGTTTATATTTGCTATACTTGCAAGTTTATGAAAGGTAAATGTGAAAAATAAAACACTAGGTAGCTGGATCTACTAAAAGAAAGTGATGTGAACTATTAAACATGACCAGCATTTTATCGTGTTTTACCAAGGCCTTGCCCCTAGTGTGCAGTGTGATATTCTCTTTGAAAACTTTCTGCGTGGTGTAGATAAACAGATCACAGTTTCCCAGTTGTTTCATCAGCCTGTAGAACGAGCGTTAGGGGGCAGGGTTGGCGGGGTTTCATTACTGTTGGCAATATTTCAGAAATGTTCTTTAAAAACAGGGCCAATCAGAAATGTTTTTTCTTGACAGTTCATAGATTGACAGTGACAGGTGTTGAGTGCTTCCCCCAGAAGGAGATCTATTTCTAATTGCTTATTGTCATCTGACTGAGGGACACCTAACTGGGAGGAGGATATATTTTAAGGCATTCATAGTAACTATTTGACAGGGAAGAGGGATAAGTTACAACATTCCATTTTCTTGTGAAAAATGGGTACTTTCAATTATTGAAATTGTTTATGCTGATAGTCTTACGGATAGTTTTGTGGACAAAAGCAATAAAGTTTTTATAACAGTGTGAATGTACTTAATGCCAGCGAACTGTACACATAAAAATGGTTAAAATGGTAAATTTTATGTTAAGTGTATTTCACCACAATAAAAATAAGGCTTTTTAATGCAATAAAGTTCTGGCCCTATTAAAAGGGGGCAATCTAGGGCTTCTAGTGTTTGGGGATTTTTAAGGACTTTAAAGTTAACTAATAGTTCAAAAGGTATGATAGAGAACTGATAGTCATTTTCATGTCATGAAAGTACATATTTAAGATTCAGTATTTTTGTCTTTTTAGAAAAGGCATTTGTGTTCAGTAAAGATATTTTTCTTTTAAAAGAGAGATTCCCATTTAGTAAGAGAGTATATGGCACAGAAATATCAGTAAGAGAGGCGGAGTAATGGGAAGATGCAAGACTGGTTAAAATATTTAGAGATTGGAAAGGAAGGAAAGCAGGAAATAAGTTGCTGCAGAGTAGGGCTGTGGTAAAAAGTAAGTTGTGTTGGTTTCTGCTACATTGAACATTACTTTCTGGAATGAATATTTTCTATCTGATGAGCTGATTTTAAAGTAATTATTTTTTCTTACCAGGAATTTTCTACTTCTGGTCATGCTTACACTGATACAGGGAAAGCATCAGGCAACCTAGAGACCAAATACAAGATTTGTAACTATGGACTGACCTTCACCCAAAAGTGGAACACAGACAATACTCTTGGGACAGAAATCTCTTTGGAGAATAAGGTAAGAGCGTTGAAAGTTATCTGTAGGGTAAAGTTATCTTGGGGATAAAATGATGAACAAATCCCAAATATAATCTGAATGAGATCTTGCACCCTGTCTAGTTTTCGTATTTTTTCTCTGCATGTGGCCTTCTGTGGTATGTTTTATGTTTTTAGAAAGTAAGGTTTTGTTGCTGCATACATAATTATGATATCTTTTGTTCTGACCAGTTCTATAATACTTACTGTAATACAGCTGAGCCTCTCCTGAGTAGACCAAGCTATTTGTAGTGATGTAATTTAATTTTGTTTTTAAATCATTGCAAAATTGACTCCACAGAAAAATGTTTCTAAAATTCTTTAATGTTTTCAAAGAGAAAATCTTTCAGCAGTTATTTGTCAAGTGCCTGCTACATTCAGGGCACTATTTTTTGAAGTATGTTTATTTGCACATCACCATATATAGATAATGCATATGTATGTATAGCTAAATAAATTACTTAGGTTGTCTTGTTAAATGTCCAGTTATAATAATTTCAAGAGGATATCACAGTTATTTTGCTGTATTGGGATTTTGTGGTTTTGTACTCTAATTTACATTATTGGCTATAACAGGATTTGACCTATATGTTTTAGCCTTTTTTTGGGTGAGAGAATCATGATGAAGCCTGGGGGTGAGGGGAGTGGGATAGGGGGCAGGGAAGGAAGAAGAGGCAATTTTTTAAATCATTTAATATTTGGTTTTCTTTAATGACTTTCTTATTTGTTAGAGAGGAAGTTAGAGAAAACTTTAGAATTGGTTTTTCAAGTCAAGAAAAGAATTAAAAATAGCTGATTGTTAATTTGAAATCTTTATTTTTCAGTTGGCTGAAGGGTTGAAACTGACTCTTGATACCATATTTGTACCGAACACAGGGTAATTATCCCAACCCCATTTTCTGAAATGGTCTTGTGGCTTGAAGGGATAGAGAGGTCTAGGGCAGGGAACTGCAGGAGGAGCTCTGGAGGTGAGGGGCACACAGACCTGTGTGTGCAGGAGAGAGGGAGGGACACTCCCTGAGGACACTCCCTATGTGACACTCAAAGAGGCACATAGTAGAAAAAATTTAGGAGCTAGAGGGGTCTGAGACGAGATATTTTTTAAGCTGTCCTGAAGATTCATGGATGTGATGTCTTGCTGAGAAGTTAACATCTTAAGAGAAGAGTGTAGTCTCCTGGCACCAGAACACTGCAAAGAATAGTTCTGCTTACTTGATTTCTTAGCCTTTATAAATCCCCCAACTTCTCTGACTCAGTTTTTTCATCTGAAAAATGGGGATTATGTTGTTTCCTACCTGCCTCTCTCTAAAGGACAGGTGCTTGATGGGGGCCACGTGGCATTTCTCCTCCAATGTAACAGCAGGCGTGTCCTTCCTGCTACACACCTGTGTTGTCTTCAGGACAAGCGCAGGACTATTAAGAACTGATTTCGTGTTTTCAGTATTGTCCTTCAAAAATGTACAGTTCTGTTCCATCCATCTAACATTGTCCAGGGAGAAAACACTGGCCTAAGGAAAATAAATATGCTTATTAAAAAAAAAAGTACACTTCTCTCTATGACAGGTTAATAGTTTAGAAGTTTGTTGGGCATTACCTTTTGTAGCATTTGGAAACATTTAAAGAAATTTGGTTTCTTGTGTGTCTGTATACATACACATTCAGATTATTAATTTGGTACTGAAATATCTTACACCTTTTTATACTTATGCTTTCATGAAATTAATCATGAAATATCTTATTCATTTGAACTTACAGTGAGGAATAGGTAAAAAATAGTATATATATTTCTAATCCTAACAAAATTACATTTGTAGAGCTGTCATTTGAAACATTTTTACTGTATATGTGCCACCTGCCAAAACAGTATTTACATTGTGGGAGAGGAGGGATCTTACTCTAAAGATTTCTGGACAGCAGTGAAAACTTGTGCTGTTTTCATTGTGTTGTTTTTGTTTGTTGTTTTTTACAGAAAGAAGAGTGGAAAATTAAAGGCCTCCTATAAACGGGATTGTTTCAGTCTTGGCAGTAATGTTGATATAGATTTTTCTGGACCAACCATCTATGGCTGGGCTGTGTTGGCCATTGAAGGTTGGCTTGCTGGCTATCAGATGAGTTTTGACACAGCCAAATCCAAACTGTCACAGAATAATTTCGCCCTGGGTTACAAGGCTGCAGACTTCCAGCTGCACACTCACGTGTGAGTGTTCATAGTTGAGAGTTCCTCCTTTAGCGCCGGCACGGTCGCGCAGAAGGGTGGTAGCCATTAGCATGTTGAGAAGGTGGGGAGGGGTGGCGCGTGCGTGCAGTCATGCCTTGGTGGACTCCAGCCTCACTGTGCTGCTCACGGTCGGCAAAGCGCTGCAGAGCTTAGTGCACTTGGCGCTAGTGCTGTGCTGCTGGCGGCTGCTGGCCTCTGAGCCTGTACCCCAGCCACTGGGATGGAGGGAGCCCGGGGCAGGGGTCACCTCCTGATAGAAGGGATCCTTTGGAGGCGTTCCTGCTTCCTCTGGTTCCCTGTTCATCTTGGCAGTTTCTAGAAGCAGGTCTGTTAGGATCATGAACAGCCACCGAGTTGATCTGAGCATCCTGGAACATCCCCGGTGTAATTCTGTGGAGGTTTTCAGGTACCCTGGTCAGAACCCAGTTACCTGGGTTGTATTCAGAAGTAGCGGAAGTCCTCAGAGCAGTCCTGGGTTCAAGCCTGTAGGCTGCAGCCTGTTGGTTACATGAATTTGAACTTTTTTTTTTTTTTCTAAATGACGACTGCTCCTTTGGCTTGGTTGGGTCTTCGTTTCTGTGCGAGGGCTTTCTCTAGTTGCGGCGAGCGGGGGCCACTCTTCATCGCGGTGCACGGGCCTCTCACTATCGTGGCCTCTCTTGTTGCGGAGCACAGGCTCCAGACGCACAGGCTCAGTAGTTGTGGCTCACGGGCCTAGTTGCTCCGCGGCATGTGGGATCTTCCCAGACCAGGGCTCGAACCCGTGCCCCCTGCGTTGGCAGGCAGATTCTCAACCACTGTGCCACCAGAGAAGCCCTGAATTTGAACTTTTAAACTGTATTTTATGTCTTGGCCTACTGGGCACTGCTGCTGTCCCAGGAAGAAAAGCAGAGGATCAGCTCTGTGTTTTTGAAGTGTTGCAGATTGCTTTCCACTAGACACTCTATTCCACTTATGGTGACTAAAATAAAGTCACTAGTGGTGTAGAAAGAGGCATTGAAATTGATGAAACAGTATTATGAAAACTCGGACTGACTTCTGAGGTGCTCTGAAGGCATACGTTGCGTGCTTCCCTGGGGCCATGCACTGTAGCTATTGTTTGGGGCTGCTTTCTAATGCTAAGACTGTGTTTTGAGTGAAATCCAGAATTGGCTTGTACCACTATATATTTTTTTTCACAGAATCTTTATGTAACTCTACTTTGAAGTTTCTAAATACTGTGAACATCTCAGAGACATACAGATCATATTTACTTGAGGTGTCTGTCTTTGTGTATAATTGAATTGTGTCTAAGAAATTCATATCACGTGGAAGAGCCAAGTAAATGAATCAGATGTTACTATGCTTTAATTAGGTGGTTATAAATTACATAACTGTTTTGTTTGGAAGTCAGTTATGCTAGAAGTTTGCTGAAGTCTGTAGCTGTAAAATAAGACTCTGATTTAGATAGTCTTAGAATTTGTTTCCATATTGTAACAAACTAGATATTTATGACTTTTCTTATGCTGTGAAAACAGGAACGATGGCACTGAATTTGGAGGGTCGATCTACCAGAAGGTGAACGAGAAGATTGAAACATCAATAAACCTCGCGTGGACGGCTGGCAGTAACAACACCCGTTTCGGCATCGCCGCTAAGTACAAGCTGGATTGTAGAACTTCTCTATGTGTAAGAATGTGCTGCAGATTGGGTCTGCTCTTAGGGTTTCGTCTGAGTCGTAAATGGATGCTGTGATGTGGTTGTAGTTTGCATGTTCTTTATTAACTTTGAGCTAGTCACTGTGTAGTGAAAAGAGCATACACCTGAAGTCAGGAACTGTGGGTTCTAATCTTAGTTCCTCCTGTATTTGTTGTCTGACCTTCTCAAGTCATTTTATCTCTTTGGCCTCAAAATTTTCTTATCTATAAGTTCCTGGGTTTCTATTACTATTCCTGTTGCCATTGGTAATTCTTGCTAATAACACTAATTGAGCTCTTAAATTTCAGGTCCCGTGCTAAGACTTTATGTGTATTATCTCATTTAACCCTCACAACTACTCTATTTGGTGAGTAGTATTACCCTCATCCTCATTTTATAGATGAGGGAGCTGAGACTTAGAGAGGTCAGGTAACTTGCCCAAGGTCACACAATAAGAGACAGTGCCAAGATTTGATCCCAGATCTGTCTGTCACCAGAGTTCATGCTCTTACCACTGTCAAGAGGTTGTAAACTGGTAACTCAAAAGAATTCAGTTCACAGGAGGGATGTTTGGCTGCACAGTGTTTTAAAATTTTGCTCGAGGCCTTTAAGCATGCATTCTCAAGGTCCCCTCTGTCCCCTACTGACTACTTAAAACATTTATCTTTTATTAATTAAGTTTTCAGTTTTACTAATTCTGGATTGGTCCTAAGATGTTTCAGCTTTGGAAATCTGATGCATGGAGTGGTTGTGTTGGACTTATATATGAAATTGATTGTTTTCTAACTGTTTCTATTTCATCTCCTAATCTTAGGCTAAAGTGAATAATGCCAGCCTGATTGGACTGGGTTATACTCAGACCCTTCGACCAGGTGAGTAAAGGAGTGAATAACTATGGGCTTGGGGTAGAAGGTGATTGAGGAATAATGAAAATAACCTACAGACAACCTGCAGTCACTTTAGGTTGATTCAGACCGTTTTGTAACATTTGGTTGTTCGAAGTAAAACAGATTAAGCACTTTTTTTTTTTTTTTTTTTTAAATTTTTATTTATTTATTTATTTATGGCTGTGTTGGGTCTTCGTTTCTGTGCGAGGGCTTCCTCTAGTTGTGGCAAGCGGGGGCCACTCTTCATCGCGGTGCGTGGGCCTCTCACTATCGCGGCCTCTCTTGTAGCGGAGCACAGGCTCCAGACGCGCAGGCTCAGTAATTGTGGCTCACGGGCTTAGTTGCTCCGCAGCATGTGGGATCTTCCCAGACCAGGGCTCGAACCCGTGTCCCCTGCATTGGCAGGCAGACTCTCAACCACTGCGCCACCAGGGAAGCCCGATTAAGCACTTTTGTTTAAAAAAATGTTTTTGTACAGTAAGTTCCCTACATATGAACGAGTTCCATTCCAAGAGCGCGTTTGTAAGTCCAATTTGTTCATAGGTCCAACAGAGTTAGCCTAGGTACCCAGCTAACACAATTGGCTATATAGTACTGTACTGTAATAGGTTTATAATACTTTTCACACAAATAATACATAAAAAAACAAGCACAACAAATAAAACATTTTTAATCTTACAGTGCACTACCTTAAAAAGTACAGTAGTACAGTACAACAGCTGGTACACAGGGGCTGGCATCGAGTGGACAGGCAAGAAGAGGTACTGACTGGAGGAGGGAGAGGAGGTGGGAGATGGTAGAGCTGAAGGATCGTCAGCAATAGGAGACGGAAGGCAAGCTGCAGCTTCACTCATGGCTGATGTTGATGGCACAGGTTCTGGCTCCTTGCTGGATTCAATTCTGTCTACCCTCTTGAAGCAATGATCCAGTGATGTCTGGGTAGTACTGTACCAGCTACATCACCACTGCTTTTATGCTTGCTTCTGGACATCCTGGGCTTGAAATAGAGATACCGTACTACTGTATTCTATACAGTACAGTAAAGTACACAAAAGTACAACCACTTGTAGAGGATGCACACATGTGACAGTGTATGCCAGACACATGAACTAACTTACATGACTGGACATGTGAACACACGTTCGCATCTTTGAAAGTTCACAACTTGGAGGTTTGTATGTAGGGGACTTACTGTATTCCTAATAATAACTTGGTTACTGTGGCTTGTGAGTTTGGTTGATCACTCATCATTCTTAACCCTGAACGCCAAATAAAGTGTGCCGTGACTGTGCTTTACAGATCGGGTGGCTGTGGATAACCTGGCGTCGTGTGAGTAACAGATGTGATCCCATAGCCAGCTGTAACCCATGCCACTGACTCCACCCGTTGCTTCTAGGAAATGCAGATCTGATGGTAACGCTTGTTACAAGTGACTGTGGTGTTTGCTTCTTCCTAGGAGTGAAACTGACCCTGTCAGCTCTAATCGATGGAAAGAACTTCAATGCAGGAGGGCACAAGGTCGGGCTGGGATTTGAACTAGAAGCTTAATGTGGTTTTGAATAAGCATCAGCTTTGTCCCTGGAGGTGAAGAGAAATGAACCCACTATGTTTTGGCCTTAAAATTCTTCTGTGAAATTTCAAAAGTGTGAACTTTTTATTTTTCCAAAGAATTGTAATCCTCCTCACACTGAAGCCTAGATATCGAGTCCAGCCTAAGGGAGGTGTGCTTGAAGGCATGCCCAGAAGTTGTCACATTTGTGCCACATTTCAGTTCAGTTCCGCAGTGTTATTTTCAGTATGTTGCTCAGCGACAGTGTAGTGTCATGTTACAGAGGAGATGACCCGACCCTCCAGTTGTCCATCACGTCCTGCATGTCCCACACCACTTTTCCATGACCTTGTAATATATTGGCCTCTGTGCGGCAGTGGAATCTTTCGTTTTGCATCAGAGTAAAATAAAATAAACCCATCACATTTGGAACATAATTGCTCATCTCACTTGCCAGTGCTGGTTTCTTGTATTTGGTGTGATTGATTTTGTTGTGGAAAACACTCATCTGTGGGATTTGTGTCTGAATCATCTGTGCTGCCGCCCGTCCCCGCCACTCTTGTTTACCGCCCTCCTGCTGCTCTTCTGCGGTCAGGCCGAGTTGTCGAACAGTGCGTTTTGTTCTGGGGGGTTAGAAGCACATCTGCTGAGGTCCTTGCTACCTGTTGCAGTATGAGAGACTATATCCTGTTGGTAGTTTTGTAAAGCTGCTGAGGGAGAGTGAGCGTGTGAGTGGATGAAAAGAGGGCAAAGGAAAGAGTACAACTGGGGGAAACGCTGCCAGGGAGAGGCTGGTGGGAGGGGCCACAGCTGGACGGGCTGCATCCGTGGCCCCCCGGGCCTCAGGACAGTGCTTGTGATGACTAGATCTAGAAGAATGATGGCCAGAGGATGGAAATAGCAGTTTAGAAAAGAAATGAGCACACTGTGATGTCTTCAGGGCTTACTGGTAAATCATCTTTCTCAGAGTAGAGCTCCTTTTGCAAATCTTTTTTTTTTTTAACAAAATATGTGCTGGTTGCTACAGATTCAGTCAGTGTAGACATAAATAAAAGTGAAAATTCCCGTTCCTCTCTCCAGTCCCTCTTTCTTCCACTGCCACTAATAGCTTGGCATATATCCTTGCGATATTTTTCAGTGTCTTTAGAGATCACATAAATATCTATCTATATATATAAAATGTTAAAATGCGTATCTTGTCTTGCAACATACTTATAAAGTTAACAGCAGAGTCCTCTTTCTGTTTGTATAAATATGCCTCATATTTTTTATTTTTATACTTTTGTATAAATGTGGCATTTATTTATTCCCCTTTTTCCTGTATCCAGTCTGCTTTACAAAGAGTGCTGCATTGAATATCTTTGTCCGTTTATCTTTGTCCACTTCCATGAGTATTCCCATGGCAGCACGGCCCAGTAGAACTTTCTGTGATGACGAAAACGAGGTAGGTCCGCACTGTCCCACACGGCAGCCACTAGCCACGCGAAGCTGTTGAGCACTTGAAATGTAAGTAGGTCAGTAGAAGAACTCAGTTTTTAGTTCTATTTCATTTAAATTACTTTTAAAATTGAATAGCCACATGTACAGTAGGGGCTGTTGTATGAGAGGTGCAGGTCTATGGGATCGGTTTCTGGAAGTGAGATTGCTGAGTCATAGGTTGTGCACATTAGGTAAGTAGTACAAAATCGCCCTTCAGAAATTTTGTACCTATCTGTGTTTCTACCAATGGTGGTGAAGAGTACCCATTTCCCCATATCCGCAAAAACGCTGAATGTTACCAGACTTCAAGATTTTTACCAGTTTTAGAGGTGAAAAATGATATCTTGCTTTAATTACATCTCCCGAATGGCCAGTGAGATGGAGCTGTTTTCGTGTGTTTACTAATCATTTATAATTCTCTGATTTGCCTATTCAAGTTCCTTGCTCAGCTTCCAAATGAGTCATCTTAAAAACAACTGGACACGATTGCTTTTGGAAAATTTCAGTGTTGCAAGGTATTTCCCTACCACCACCAAAGATTATCTTTACTAGAATCCAAATTCCAACCACCACTTCTTATGTCAGAAGATATCTGTGATACCAGCCACATGATACAGTTTTATCTTCTCACTGTCTTTGTGGGTTGAACCACCATTACAGGAGATTAAGTATAACAGAAAAGGAAAAGGGAATGAGGGGCGTAAACGACAAATTCGTTCTGTGTTGTTGACGCCTGTATCTTACAGGGAGAACTCTGTGCAGCCTGAACGGGGATGGGATGCTGAGCTGGGCCGCCGGCTGCACCGGGAGCTCCTTGGCTTAGAGGGGTGCGGCTGGGGACGTGTCTCTTCAGTCCGGTGGTGTTCAGGGCGGCGGACGGAAATGATGGGGCTGGGGCATGAGGAGGTGCAAGGCAATGCTGCCGAGATGCTCCCCTAGTTAACTGCTTCGTTACTTACCTGATGAGGTTGGTTGTATTTACGGCCTGAGTTAGATGGGAAGGAGATTGCTGTAGGTCGGTGCTTTTTCCTTCCTTGTGCTCTCCCTTTTAAGTGACGTGTTCTTACAGAGCTAAGGAGCCAAACTTTGTGTTGATCCAATAACCCAGACATGAACGTAGGGACGTGAAGTTCAGCCTTTATTCCGCAGTTTTACTGACCCATATTGCTGGCTGGGCTGTGTTCTGAGTACCCTCGTCATTATGTTGTAGCAGAAAGGAAAGCACATTTCTTGAGCTTCTGTGCCAGGCCCTGTGCTGGTCACCTATGTGATGTAATCTGCTGGCCGCTCACACAAACAGCTTGGAGTGCAGTCGCCCGGGAGAGGAAGCCATGCCAGGGGTCCTGGGACAGAGGTCTTCCTTGTGGTTTCTCATGTGGAAATTCTCAGTACTGGCTCTTCTCTCCTGTAAAATGCACCTGAGCAATTCCCCCCTCCGCTGCCGCCCCCGTCTCTCCAGTTTAGCCTTGTAACTCCTGTGGCCACTCATTTATTTGGTATTATTTTATGTGAAAAATTATCCATTCAGGACCCTGCTGGGATCCTCATCCTTGAGCCTTACCCTCAGGGTAGCTTATTTGCCCTTCAGTGCAGCCTGGGAGCAGAGAAGCAACGTTCCGGTTTAGACGCATCTGCTGCCGGGTGGTTCTCTGACTCGGTGGCTCCGTGCCTGGGGAGTTGCCTTAAGGGGATCATCAGAGACTCGCACACGCTGACGCACAGGGTCTCTCACTGCGGCGTCCTTATAACAGAGACACGTTGATCATCAGAGACGCGCACATGCTGACGCACAGGGTCTCTCACTGCAGTGTCTTTATGACAGAGACACACGGATCGCTGTTCAGAGGGGGACGGTGAAATGGATGGGGAGTGATGGTGTGTCTGTCCGTTAAGTGGAATGTTACTCAGCCTTCAAAAATCACGTTTTTGAGGAGTAAGAATCACTGAGGATTGTTCACAATGTTACACAGAAAAAGCGAGGTATAAAACTAATCTCAGTTCTATTTAAGAAAAGCGTTTATGCAAATACAGGAGAAAATACTCCAGAATATTAATGTTCATTACCTCAGGAAGGTGGAATCACAACTAATTTTTGTTTTATGCTTTACTACAATTTTTCCGGTTTTCTAAAGTGAGTTTCTCATTTCTGTAACCAGGGGCCAAGCTCTTCTAATCGATGTTATTGTGACAAAGGCAGAGGGCTCCTCGCGGCCCACAGCAGGCAGCGTGTCTGGCAGTGGTGAGTGCGTTCAGGGCTCGGCAGAGGACGCGCCCCCCAGTCGCAGGGTCCGCGAGGCTGGCCGTCAGCCAAGGCAAGAAACGCCAGTGGTTCCTGCTTGCTCCCCTGGGGAAAGTCACCCAGACAGGGACACTGAGCAAAGTGTTGACGTTGCTTGTGATGAGAAGCTAATAGGCATGAGGTTTTTATTAGATTTTGTAAGAAGAGATGAAAGTTCACACACCGTATTTTAACTATTAATTCCCTCTGCAAGGGACTGTGCGTCGCTAATCCAAAATCACAGTCTGAGCATCACTGCTCGGGGGCAGAGGGCAGTCAGTGTCCTGAAGCTTCATTCAGTTACTAAGTGTCTGTGCTTGCAAGCTCACTGCCAACTGGGCCAGGCTCAGGTTCTAGAACCTGGGACAGAAGGAGCCCTGAGAGAGCCGGGGCTGTCTGTGGGCCACCCCGCCGTGTTCTCTGCACGCACACGCACGTGGAGCCCCCCTTCCCTTTAAGCCCGCAGCTCTGTGTGCTCTTGGGTCAGTTCCCTCAGCCTCTTCCCCTTTAGAAACAGCACCCCTGTTCTTTTTTTTTTTTTTTCTAACATCTTTATTGGAGTATAATTGTTTTACAATGGTGTGTTAGTTTCTGCTTTATAACAGAGTGAATCAGTTATACATATACATATATCCCCATATCTCTTCCCTCTTGCATCTCCCTCCCTCCCACCCTCCCTATCCCACCCCTCTAGGTGGTCACAGAGCACCGAGCTGATCTCCCTGTGCTATGCGGCTGCTTCCCACTAGCTATTAGCTATCTGTTTTACGTTTGGTAGTGTATATATGTCCATACCACTCTCTCACTTTGTCACAGCTTACCCTTCCCCCTCCCCATATCCTCAAGTCCATTCTCTAGTAGGTCTCTGCCTTTATTCCCGTCTTGCCCCTAGGTTCTTCATGACTTTTTTTTTTTTCCTTAGATTCCATATATATGTGTTAGCATACGGTATTTGTTTTTCTGACTTACTTCACTCTGTATGACAGACTCTAACTGCATCCACCTCATTACAAATACCTCCATTTCATTTCTTTTTATGGCTGAGTAATATTCCATTGTATATATGTGCCACATCTTCTTCATCCATTCATCTGTTGATGGACACTTAGGTTGCTTCCATGTCTGGGCTATTGTAAATAGTGCTGCAATGAACATTTTGGTACATGACTCTTTTTGAATTATGGTTTTCTCAGGGTATATGCCCAGTAGTGGGATTGCTGGGTCGTGTGGTAGTTCTATTTTTAGTTTTTTAAGGAACCTCCATACTGTTCTCCATAGTGGCTGTATCAATTTACATTCCCACCAACAGTGCAAGAGGGTTCTCTTTTCTCCACACCCTCTCCAGCATTTATTGTTTGTAGATTTTTTGATGATGGCCATTCTGACCAGTGTGAGATGATATCTCATTGTAGTTTTGATTTACAAAACTCTCTAATAATTAATGATGTTGAGCATTCTTTCATGTTTGTTGGCAATCTGTATATCTTCTTTGGAGAAATGTCTATTTAATTTGTATGGAAACACAAAAGACCCCGAATAGCCAAAGCAATCTTGAGAATGAAAAACGGAGCTGGAGGAATCAGGCTCCCTGACTTCAGACTATACTACCAAGCTACAGTAATCAAGACAGTGGTACTGGCACAAAAACAGAAATATAGATCAATGGAATAGGATAGAAAGCCCAGAGATAAACCCAGGCACATATGGTCACCTTATCTTTGATAAAGGAGGCAAGAATATACAGTGGAGAAAAGACAGCCTCTTCAATAAGTGGTGCTGGGAAAACTGGACAGGGACATGTAAAAGTATGAAATTAGAACACTCCCTAACACCATACACAAAAATAAATTCAAAATGGATTAAAGACCTAAATGTAAGGCCAGACACTATCAAACTCTTAGAGGAAAACATAGGCAGAACACTCTATAACGTAAATCACAGCAAGATCCTTTTTGACCCACCTCCTAGAGTAATGGAAATAAAAACAAAAATAAACAAATGGGACCTAATGAAACTTAAAAGCTTTTGCACAGCAAAGGAAACCATAAACAAGACCAAAAGACAACCCTCAGAATGGGAGAAAATATTTGCAAATGAAGCAACTGACAAAGGCTTAATCTCCAAAATTTACAAGCAGCTCATGCAGCTCAATATCAAAAAAACAAACAACCCAATCCAAAAATGGGCAGAAGACCCCTGTTCTTTTGCCCTCCACTTAAACTTGATCTGCCCTCAGCCTTGGTTATTCTCTAACTCGACACCCTGGGGGTATGTTGGAGTGAGGAGCTTTTTCCGAATGCCCCGGCCTGTCCTCCTCAGTGTAAGGGCAACAGCTCCGTCCTCCCTCACTGGGGCTGTGAACAGACTACGGGTCAGGACAAGGTGGCTTCTCCTCACCACTGTGAAGGCTACTTGACACTAGCTCGGGGCGACAGTGACAGCAGTGCTGGGCCGGGCTGCCCAGCCTGGGTGGCACGGAGGAGAGGGGTGCCTGTGCTCCGACCGGGCATTCTCCCCAGTGCAGCAATCAGACGCACTCCCTCCCTCGGGAGTATAAAATGTAAGGGCACAGAGAGGCCCTTATAGTGTGATGCTGAAGGTGGCCCATCACACGGAGGAGACGTCCAGCATATTCACGCCTGCTGTGTGCGCTTTTACCCCTCCCTCCCCCGGAGAGATGGCCAGGCAAGCCCGGATGGCGGTGAGAGGGGCGTGTGCTCCCTTCCTCGCCCTCGAGCTGCTTCTCATCCCTCACCGCCCACCGCGCCTGTCTTCCTTCCTGGACGGCTGAGCCTCTCCGGACCTTTCCTGCGAGCAGCCTGTCAGACGCCTCTTCTCTGCTATTCTGCCGGCATCTAAAAGGCGCCATTTCCCAATGGAACCAGTGCTCTCACTGCCACTCTGCGCTGGGAGTCTTTGCCAAATTTCTGCCTCTTCCATGAAAGCCTCCCTTCCCCAGGCTCCTAGCCTCTAGAAACCTCCCCCCGCCGGCGGCAGTCACACCCTACGGCAGATTTCCTTTCCCGACTCCCCCTGAAGATGAGCTCCCAGTGACCAATCCTTCTGTCCTCTTACCCTCTGTCCTGTTACCCTCTGTCCTCTTACCCTTCTCTCCTCTTACCCTTCTGTCCTCTTACCCTTCTCTCCTCTTACCCTCTGTCCTCTGTCCTCTTACCGTCTGTCCTCTAACCTCCTGTGGCCAGGCCAGCACTTGGCACATGATGGGCGCACAGTGGTCGTTTACTGAATGAAGAAAGTGAGCCGTCAGGCGGGTGGGCCTGGTTTGGAGTTTCTGCATCCGGATTGAGGTCCTCCTTTGGCAGGTACTCATAGTTATCTGTGGCCATCAAAGCAGCACAGATAATTCCTGACATTTCTAGCAACTCTTTGAATTATGACATAATGAACATTCCATGAGGTGACTTCACTGCTGCAATTTAAAAACTTCTGGAAAGAGGGCCATGACCGCAATTACATCTGACCCCACTGGGTGCCGCTGTTGTCGCTGCCCATGGAAGATGGTGGCCTGGGGTTGGGGTCCCTGCCTTCTGCCCTGGAGGTCAGTCTGTCTCCTTCCTTTTGACCTCCTCCCTCCCTTCACCAACACCTCCCAACTCAAAGTTTGGAATCTACATTTCGGGTTTGGTTTAACCTCTGAATTTCAGGCCCTGGGGAACAGGCAGCAAATCCATCCTGCTCTGGCTCTGTTCATGGTCTCATTTTGTTCCAGGCAGTGGAGATTGAGAGCAGTTGCTCACCCTTATTGAGTCTGAAATTCCCTACTTAAAATCAGATTTAATTCCTCGTGTTTCTTTATAAAAACAGAATAACCCTCTCACCCTTTTCCTGGGCTTCCTTTCCAAGGTCTTAATCGTGTTCCTTCTCTGACCCTTCCTCTCTTGCCCGTGGCACTGTCCTTTATCTAGAGACCACATTTGTGGACACGGTCTGACAGCCGCTGAACAGGAGAAGACGGAGATCCAGTGAGGCCTGGGGCTGCTCCGTCCTGTTACCGCTGGGCTGCCTGAACTTTTTCCTCATCCCGTGCCTCAGTTTCCCCAGTGGCTGGCCAGCTCCAGGTTTCAAAGGCCAATGTTTCAAAAGGAATGGCGGTGGGGTGGCGGAGTGTAGGTGATTTTTTTCTTAATATGTTTCAGGGGCGTTTCATTGTCTTTTCAGTAATAAAGGATGATGCGCTGTACAGGTATTTAGGAAGGTGACAGTCCGAGAACAGAGTTACATCCCCTCGTGAGAGTTTAACCACATTGCGCCGGTGTCCCCACGCCTGCAGAGAAGCCATTCTCCCCGTTCTTTAGCCTCTAGTTTTGCCTCGCTCAGCTAACCACGGTTAATCCACTCCTTTTCTTCATCACCTAATTCAGTGCTGCCCTTCGAGCGCTCCTGTGGGAAGTCATCCTTGAAAAGTGGAAGGAGAACAGGCCCCTGTTTACGGAGCCCTACTGTGGGCCAGGCCCGGAGCAGCCCCTCTCCTGCCACTGTCCCAGGGACCCTCACAGCCCGGGTGGTCCCATTGCCCCGTGAGGAACGTGCGCCCCGGTGCCCCCGGGAGAACCTGGAGGCAGTGGGCGGGGCGGCCTGCACACAGCCTCCTGTGAGGCCCCGCAGACCCTGTGTAAGCTCCCTCAGGCGCCCCTTTCCTGTCTCCCTCTGTACTTGAATAAGCTCGCTGATGCCACAGATCTTTACACTTTACCATTTTCTGAGGGATGAGATGGTTTTAAATCTCTACTGTGCAGCTTATTCTGAGGAGACGGAGATTTATTCTTTAAATTATCTTCTAGAAAATGAACAAATGTGTTTACGTATTTGCTCAGGAGGTCAGTTCATTTGGAAAAGCAGAGAATGAAGTACAAGAACCTTGTCCTGGAGCTCGAGCTCCTTCTGCAGCCTGTGCTGCATGCAGGCTCTGCCCCAAGGGGAGGCCATGTCCCCAGGCGCTCCTGAGCTGCACGCCGCTGTCTCTGCACATCGCATCTGGTGATAGAGTCACAGTAAGGTGCCAGGGATGCGGGAGGGTCCCTTGTCCGAGGAGTGTTTGCATTTTTAGAGGAAGAGGCTGATTAACTCAAAGGAAAGACTATCGCATCCCCTCCCCTCAGGGGGGTGGGGGTGGGTGGGAATCCCTCCTCTGCCCTCATCCCAGTCATGTAACAGGCAGGGAGGGGCAGTGGGGAAGGCTTGTCTCTGCACACAGCTTAGTCATCGCCTAGTCTCAGTGTTGTGGTCAGAAAAGATGCTTGATATGATTTCAATTTTCTTAAATTTACTGTGAATTGATTTGTGGCCTAGCATGTGCTCTAGCCTGGAGATTGTTACATGTGCACTTGAAAATGGTGTGTATTCTGCTGCTTTGGGATAGAATGTTTTATAAACAGCAATGGACTGGCCTGAAGGCCAGTGTTTCTGGACTGATTTTCCATCTGGATGATCTCTCCATTGATGTCAGTTAGGTGTTCAAGTTCCCTGCGAATATTGTGTTACTGTCAGTTCTTCCCTTTATGTTTGTTAATGTTTGCACTATGGATTTAGGTGCGCCTATGTTGGGTGCATATATACTTACAATTGTTATATCTTCTTGGATTGACCTTGGATTAATCCCTTGATCATTATGTAATGTCCTTGTCTTCTGTTACAGTCTTTGTTTCCATTTGTATGGAATATCTTTCTCCATCCTTTCACTTTAAGTCTATGTGTCTAGATCTTAAATGATTCTCTTGTAGGCAGTCACTGAGGGCCCAGTGTGGGTGTGACCTTTGTCCCACTTCATATCCAGGACCTCTGCCACCCTGGCTGCGGGGCTGAGACATCAGCCTTTCTCCCAGGACACAGCTTGCAAACTGACACTGTGTCGTGCTGTTATTTTTCTTACAAAGTTTAGGAGGAAAGAGAACTTCTTGAATGCATGGTTTTAACAAAAGCAGGGACATGAAAGGCTTAAAATGCCATTTAAAAATCAGGGTGGGCAGGTTTCTTTGTGAAGAACTGTTTACACCTGGCCAGCTCTCCTCACCTCTTACCTTCCCGGCTCCAGAAGGAGATGGACTCCTGCTGCAGAGACTGGAGGATTTTCCTTCTGAAGCTCCTGATGCTCCATGGAGCTGGGTTCTTGAGCTGCTCGAGCAAGAAAGGAGATAGGACGTGCGTTCCCGCTGGGTCCTCAGCTCTGGACGTGTGAGCTGCGGCCCCAACTCCCCTGAGTCTGGCTGACTTAAGAGTGAAGCGGCAAGACCGAGCAGAGTGTGACGGTCCCTTTAACAAAGGTCCCATGGGGGACCAGCCCTCCTGGCAGACAGCTCATCACTGAAGGCTCAGTGTGTGTGAACACACGGCAATTTCGGGATGCCGGGCTTTGCGGGCCATTCTTTCCCTTTCTCCCTCACGTGTATTTTCTACACAAACATGTACTAGTAGTAAAATAAGAGAAAAAAAGGTATTTGAAAAATAGAAATAAACAAATTATAGCTTGTATTTTTGTGGAAACTCAATAAGAAACATTATATAGGTATTTAGAAAAAGACTTCAGAGGCAAACTTTTGAGGGGCATGTTTTTATTATAAATTTAATATGGTTGATTAATGAAAAATCACAATGAAGTACCGAGAAAATGTCTGTCAATATAAAAGTTTTAGCAGCATTTCCATAGTTTCAGGCTCTAGCATTAGTCACACTTCCTCCCGCTATCGAAAAAGAAGACGCCGGTGGGGCTGCAGCAGAACATGGCACTGCTCCACCTCGTGAAGGCCTCAAGGAAACCCTCAAGTCCAGTGTACTAACAGCTCAGCCCTCCCCAGTCCTGAGCTTCCAGGATGTCAAAGCACTTGCCTCCGTGTCTGAGGTTAGAGGTCCATCCTTCAGGCTGCAGGGGAGGAGGGGGCGGAAATTTAAACTGGACTTGATATGTAGTGTCGATCACGCGTCCTCGCCGCCGTACCTTCTCTACACTGACAACAACGAAGGGCCAAGATCTGGCACGGGGCAGCGGTGGCAGCGTGGTGGCGGGGACGGGGACCGGAAGTGGGACGTGCACGTGCTGGGGGCTGGTGCTTCACCATACACCCTGCCCCAGGGCAGGTCAGAGCATGGCGGTCCTGCCGCATCCCAGGCTAATGGTAGGATTAGTGAGAAGGGGAGACAAACAGTATGAAAATATAATACTGGCAAACTATTCCCCTGCTTCTTTGGTACTTTCCAAACTTCTCTGATCAAAAAAGGATAAGGGAAGCACACCATTAAAAAATTACAGTTTTAAGTATTTACAGAAGCAATTATGATATATTACATAATCAATACACAGTATATGAACAAATTCTTCAGTGAAAGCACTTGTGAACTCCTGTTCCAGTATTCAATAGCACACTGACACACGTACACCTTCCCAAATGGGTATCATCCATCCTGTATCTCACTTACGTTACAGTATATTAAATGGGAAAAAAATACCATTTTCCAATCTACACTTTCCTTTTCAAAGGTTCTTAAAATTTGCCACTGAAATCAGTATGTACAAAGATTTGTTGAATATCGAATTCTAGGCAAGTGTCTCCACTCCCATTTCGAGTATGTCTGAAATAGCACTACTTATTATTCTATGTATACCATATATATTTAATATATAAGTAACCGCACCATGTTATATCACCACGATACCAGTTTAGTGCACATGATTATGTACAGTAGTCAAGTTAGCTCTGAAGGACGACTCTACACCTAGGTGGGCAGTGTGGTTTGGAACATCACAGAGGGTCGTGGAGGCGCTGGCGGGAGACAGCACGCAGCGCCCACACGCAGCCCGGCCCATCCCTTGTTTACCGGCTGGAAGAGGACCGGTCACACGAATGGAAGGATCCCGTACACGAGCAGAGCCATGACAGCAGCACTGAACAGCCCCGCTACGGGCACGGTCACGAACCAGGCCACAAAGATGTTCCGGAAGAGGCGCCAGTCCACGGCCTTCCGCGAGCGAATCCAGCCCACGGCCACCACCGAACCCACCTGGAGGGGCACAGGCGTTTCAGAGTCAAACCAGAGGCGAGACACAGTCTACACACTCGACCGATGTTAAATGGCTAATCTCAGAAATAAACTACATCACAGGATTCCCAATTCTTCCCCCTAAATTGGGTAAAAGCTTTTTAAAATACTTTTTAGATTTTAGGTACAATTATTTTAGGATTATTCCATTCAGAATATGGTTCTGATGCACTTTTCCACCTGTATTCTGCTCTATTTGAGTGGAAACTTAGCCAACCAAATGTTTTCTATTGCCCCTGCACTTTATCAACTAGCAATGACCGCCCTCGTTTTAAAGATTCCCCAGGCAGGATACTGCTTATTACAGTACGTGAGCCTGCTATAAGTACACAAGGAAATGGCAATAAAGTATCCTTCTCCTGGAATAACAGCATCATAAAATGTTGGAGCTGGAGACCTCTGCAAATATCTAATCCATCTAATCCCCATGGCTCAGTTTGCAGAGAATAAAACATTTCCAGAGGGTTTCGGGCATGAGGAGATTTGTAAATCACGGCAGGTTGACAACTAGAACTGAGGCCTCTTGATCTTAAACTGGTTTTCTCCACTATCTCCAACTGCCTTGCAGTCCTTGTACTTTAGCTGATTAAAAAATTAATTAACTAAATGGAGCATAAATATAATTGGATCTAAACTGTCAATCATGCCTCACAAAATGATAGAGATACTTGAAAATCAGAACATTAACCTGGATTAAGATATTCTTCTGCACACTCGCAGTTCATTTTGTGATTTGTTGAAAATGTACAAGGGAAAGACCCACAACTTTAAGTATCTAAAAATGGAAATCATGAGAAAGTACAAAGCCTGTAGCATCTCACGCCTCACTCAGGCTCTGGTGAAGCTCAGAGACGGGCCCTTGACGGTGCCCTTGGCCCCTGAAGATCTCCAGGAAACAGGCTTCGTCTCTACTGACCCACAAATACTTCAGGGTCAGAAGGGGCCAATGAGGTTCAAAGAGCAACTGGGGTCTATTCTGGGGTCAACAGAAAAAATAAAATCCAACACTTTACTTGTTGATGGAAGCAAACTGGAACACCAAAACCAGCAGCATATTTAAAGGCAGTTAATCTGACATTTTGACAACCCAAGCCGTGATTAACCAGCGATTCCATACGTTTCCAGGTAGCAACGAACAACCCATCGAAGGGGCATCAAAACAATCATTCTATGTAAACCCCTTGTCTATAACCAGTGTACTGCACGAACCTGATCATCCTGCCTAGCTGTTCCTAGCACACGCCAGACAATTGAGACTTTTCTACTGCAAAAGGACTAGCTAGGTTCTGCTGGTCCTCGAATATGGTCAGATCCACTAACACTAGTTTCCGAGATTAGACTCGTTACCATCCCTCCAGGGCCTGTCCCTCTTCAGCGCACTTCAGCTCGGCTCACACACAGAGAACATGCTCAAGTTTCAAGGTTATCTACGCCCTCTTCCTCTGTTAAAACATTTTTCTTAAAAAAGCATAAAAGTAATATAATCATATTATAGCAAGTTTATGTAATAGGAGCGGACAATTACCCCCTACTAGCGGGTTATCCCAGAACACCACTATTGTCATGTTTATATATCCCTTTCTACTATTGTTTATAAAATACCTTTATTTGTAAACAATAGGGTACACTTCTATTTCCTTTCTTTAAGAAAATAAGCATCTTCCCATAGTGCTCACAGCCTTCATGCGTATCATGTAAAATGGTACACCCTTTAGGTGGATGTACCTTAATTTATTTAAACATTTCCAATTTGCCTCTAATTTTTCCCTATTAGAAATAATTTCATGATTAATATATTCATTCATATAGCTTATATTTAGGCTTTAAAAAATAATATTCCCTGAAATGGATTATTAGTTACAGGGGGCATTTAAAAAATATCTTGAAATAATGTGGAAACTTAGAGAAAATCTGCAAGAACTCTCATACACCCCTTACACAAATTCACCAATTTTTAATATTTTGCCAAAATCATGAAGAAACATTTTAATACCACTGAAATATCCTGTTCCTCACCAACTGCCCACCCATGCCTCCCCGCAACTTCTGCTAAAGATTTAGCAATCCAATCTTTATTACAGGGGTTGCAAAGTGGTGATTTACCAACTCCTTTCCCATGTTATCAGATGGAATGTTACTTTGAGAAAGAACTCTTTCCCCTCTTAATGCATTTTAGGATCTTGATACCTACTGCCAAATCAGTTGTAAATGTACAAGGGCATCCATAATCTGTGAATTTCAGCACACTATAACAATCCTGTAAATTGTTCTCCTTTTGCTAATCAATCAACAAAACATGTGTTACTGTTGCTTTTATTTGCATATCTTTAATTACTACTAAGGCTGAACTTTATTTATATATCCAATTTTACTCCCTCTAGTCTTTAGATATAAAAATTGTCCCTTCCATAAAGATGCAAAACATGACACCAAAATATAAAACATGGGAGATGGGGGAGGAGTAAAAAAACGTAGAGCTCTTAGAATGTGTTGGAACTTCAATGACTATCAGTTTAAAACAAGTAGATATAGGTTGATGTATATGAACTACACGATAACCACAAATCAAAACTTATAACAGATACACAGAAAGCAAAGAGAAAGGAAACTCAAGCATAACACTAAGGAAAATCATCAAACTATAAGGGAAGAGGCTAAAAGAGGAAGAAAAGAACAAAAGAACTACAAAAACAACCAGAAAACAAATAAAGTGGCAGTAAGTACATACCTATCAATGATCACTTTAAACATAAATGGACTAAATGCTTCAATCAAAGACACAGGACGGCTGAATAGATTAAAAAAACAAGACCCATCTATATGCTGCCTACAAGAGACTCACTTTAGAGCTAAAGACACCCATAGACTGAAACTGAAGGGATGAAAAAAGGTATTCCATGCAAATGGAAATGAAAAGAAAGCTGGGGTAGCAATACTCATATCAGACAAAATAGACTTTAAAACACAGTCTATAACAAAAGATAACAAAGGGCATTATATAATGATAAGAAGGTCAATCCAAGAAGAGGATATAACATTTAGAGACATATATGCACCTAACATAGGAACACTTAAATATATAAAGCAAATATTAACAGACATAAAGGGAGAAACTGACAATAATACAATAACAGTGGGGGACTTTAATTCCCCACTTACATCAATGGATAGATTGATCATCCAGACAAAAAATCAGAAAGGAAACACTGGTCTTAAATGACACATTAGATCAGATGATCATCTATAGAACATTCCATCCAAAACCTGCAGTATATACATTCTTTTCAAGTGCACGTGGAACTTTCTCCAGGATGGATCACACAAAACTAGTCTCAATAAATTTAAGAAGATTAAAATTATATCAAGCATCTTTTTCAACCACAACAGTATGAAACTAGAAATCAATGACAGGAAAAAAAAATGGAAAAAACACTAAACAACAAAAGACTAAACAACCTGCTACTGAAAAACCAATGAGTCAATGAAGAGAGCAAAGAGGAAATAAAAAGATACCCTGACAGATAAATGAAAGTGAAAACACAACTGTCCAAAATCTGTGGAATGCAGCAAAAGTAGTTCTAAGAGGGAAGTTTATAGTGATACAGGCTTACCTCAAGAAACAAGAAAAATCTCAAATAAACAACCTAACTTTCCATCTAAAGGAATTAGAAAAGGAAGAACAAAGCCAAAAGTAGCAGAAAGAAGGAATAATAAAGATCAGAGAGGGAATAAATAGAGACCAAAAAAAAAAAAAAAAAAACCAATAGAAAAGATCAGTGAAACCAGAGCTGTTTTTCTTCAAAAAAACAAAAACAAACAAATAAAAAAAACCCTGACAAACCTTTATCCAGACTCATGATAAAAAGAGAGAGGGCACAAATAAACAAAATTAGAAATGAAAGAGAAGTTGCAACCAATATCAAACAAGCATAAGAGACAACTACAAACAGTTATATGCCAACAAATTGGACAACTTAGGAGAAATGGATAAATTCCCAGGCACATACAATCTTCTAAGACTGAGTCAGGAATAAAAGATCTGAACAGACCAATAACTAGTATTGAAACTGAATCCGTAATAAAAAAAACTCCCAATAAACAGAAGTCCAGGACCAGATGGCTTGACAGAGGAATTCTACCAAACATTTAAACAATTAATACCTATCCTTCTCAAACTATTCCAAAAATTGAAGAGGAGAGAACACTTCCAAACCTGTTTTACGAGGCCAGTATTACCCTGATATCAAAACCAGACAAAGATGCTACAAAAAAGGAAAATTACAGGACAATATCCTTGATAAATACAGATGCAAAACTCAACAAAACATTAGCAAACTGAATTCAACAATACATAAAAAATATAATACACCATGATCAAGTGGGATTTATTCCTGGGATGCAAGGATAGTTTAATGTCCACAAATCAATCAACAGGATACACCTCATTAACAAAATGAAGGATAAAAATTACATGATCACCTCAATAGATGCAGAAAAAGCATTTAACAAAATTCCACATCCTTTTATGATAAAAAAATCTCAACAAAGTTGGTATGGAGGGAACATATCTCAACATAATAAAGGCCATTTATGATAAACCCACAGCTAACATCATACTCAATGGTGAAAAACTGAAAGCTTTTCCTCCAAGATCAGGAACAAGACAAGGATGTCCACTCTCATTACTTCTATTTAACATTGTATTGGAAATCCTAGCCACAGCAATCAAATAAAAAGAGAGAGAAATAAAAGGCATCCAATTGGAAAGGAAGAAGTAAAACTGTCACTGTTTGCAGATGACATGATCCTATATTTAGAAAACCCTAAGGACTTCACCAAAAAACTGTCAGAACTAATAAATGAGTTCAGTAAAGTTGCAAGATACAAGAGTAATATAAAGAAATCTGTTGGATTTCCATACACTAATAATGAACTATCAGAAAGAGAAACCAAGCAAACAATCCCATTTATAGTCAAACCAAAAAGGATAAAATACCTGTGAGTAAATTTAACCAAGCAGGTGAAAGACCTGTACTCTGAACACTAGAAGACACTGATGAAGGAAACTGGAGACAACACAAATAAATGGAAAGATATCTCGTGTTCATGGACTGGCAGAATAATATTGTTAAAATGTCAACACTACCCAAAGCAATCTACAGATTTAATGCAAAGCCTATCAAAATACCCGTGACATTTTTCACAGAACTAGAACAAACAGTCCTAAAATTTGTGTGGAACCACGAAAGACCCTGGATAGCCAAAGCAATCTTGAGAAAAGAGCTGGAGGTATCATGCTCCTTGACTTCAGACTACACTATGAAGCTACAGTAATCAAAACAGTATGTTACTGCACAAGAACAGACAAACAGTTCAATGGAACAGAATAGAGAGCCCAGAAATAAACTCACGCACTTATGGTCAATTAATCTATGACAAAGGAGGCAAGAATATACAATGGGGAAAAAACAATATCTTCAATAAGTGGTGCTTGGAAAACTGGACAGCTACATGTAAAATAATGAAATTAGAACATCTTCTCACACCATATACAAAAACTCAAAATGGGTTAAAGACCTAAATGCAAGACCTGATGCCATAAAACTCCTAGAAGAAAACAAAGGCAGTATGGTCTTTGACATTGGTCTTATCAATATTTTTTTGGATATGTCTCCTCAGGCAAGGGAAACAAAAGCAAAAATAAACAAACAGGACCTAATCAAACTAAAAAGCTTTTGCACAGTGAAGGAAACCATCAACAAAATGAAAAGGCAACCTACTTAATGGGAGAAGATATTTGCAAATGATATGTCCAATAAGGGGGGAATATCCAAATATATAAACAATTCATACAACTCAGTATAAAAAAAGAAACAACCCAATTAAAAAATGGGCAGAGGACCTAAATAGGTGTTTTTTCAAAAAGACATATAGATGGCCAGCAGGCACATGAAAAGCTGCTCGACGTCACTAATCATCAGGGAAATGCAAATCAAAACCACAATGAGACATCACCTCACACCTGTCAGAATGGCTATCATCAAAAAGACCACAAATAACAAATGTTGGCAAGGATGTGGAGAAAAGGGAATCCTGGTACACTGTTGGTGGAAATGTAAACTGATGCAGCCACTACGGAAACCAGTATGGCAGTTCCTTAAAAAATTGGAAATAGAACTACTATATAATCCAGCAATTCCACTCATGGGTATTTCTCTGAAGAAAATGAAAACACTAACTTGAAAAGATACGTGCACCCAATATTCACAGCAACATTATTTACATACAAGAGCCAAGATATGGAAGCAACCTAAGTGTCCATCAACAGATGAATGGATAAAGGAGAAGTACTGTGGCACAAGGGAATATTACTCAGCCATAAAAAGGAATGAAACGCTGCCATGTGCAACAACATGGATGAATCTGGAGGGTGTTATGCTAAGTGACAAAAGTCAGAGAGACACAAATACTGTGTGTTTTTACTTATATGTGGAATCTAAAAAATAAAACAAATAAATATAACAAAACAGAAAGAGACTCACAGAATCGGAGAACAAACTAGTGGTTACCAGAAGGGACAGGGGTAGGGAGAAGGGTAAGATAGATGAAGGGGATTAAAAGGTACAAACCACTAGGTATAAAATAAATAAGTTATAAGGGTACAATATACAGCGCAGGGAATATAATCAGTATTTTATAATAACTTTGTATGGAGTATCATCTATAAAAATATCAAATTACTATGTTGTACACCTGGAACTACTATATTGTAAGTCAACTATAATTCAATTTAATAAACACCAGCTAAAATAACATCATGATAACATAAGAAAAGTCTCTTCATGTATTTTGCCCATTTACATATTGGAATCTAAATGTGTCTCTTATTTGTTTATGTGGTGTTTAAATAAATATTAACTCTGATATTTAATGCAAATACTTTCTCAGTCCAGTATTTTGCTTTCACTTTTAAGTTTCTAATTTCATGCAATATAATATGCTACGCTTTTCTTCTGTGATTTATCCTTAGCTTGAATATTTAATTCTCATTTATTTTAAATTTTCTAAAATAAAATTCTATTTTATTCTAAATTTTAAAATAGTTTAAAAACATCAAGCCATCAGATATATGTTCAGGTATTTTGAGAACTGTGGGTCTACTTTTATTTTTCTAGGGTGATAGCCAGTTACTCAACTTCACTTATTGGTTAAAATTTTCCTGCCCCAAACTATATGCTCATATATACTAGGTTCTATCTCTGGTCTATCTACTTTTTTATACAAGTATCTAATTTTTTATTATTGTGGTAAAATACATAATGCAAAATTTATCATCTTAACAATTTTTAAGTGTACAATTAAGTGGCATATAGATCCTCATTGTTTGGCAGCCATCACCACCATTTATCTGCAGAACTTTTTTGTCATCCCAAACTGAAACTCTCTGCCCATCAGCCCTCCTTCCTCCCCCACACCCTCCTGCCTCCTGTTTCCTTATAACAGACTTCCTATGTGGTGAGGCTACTCCCTCTTCAGTGCTTTTCTTTGTAGATCATTTTGTATTCTTGCTAATTTAACCCACCAAATTAACTTTAGCCTCATTTCGGAAAGTTATGAGAAAAATTTGGTTGGGCTAGTGTTTGAGGACTTTCCCACCCAATGACACAGTGTGTCTCATATTCAGGTTTTCTTTTACCTCTGAGCAAAGCTTTGTGCCTCTTTCATGTACATCATTCACTTTACTAGGGTTTTCAAATGTCTCTTTGGCATGTATTTCAACAGATGACCGTACGTTGTTTTCTAATGGATCGCTGAGCCGTGTAATATTGAAGATGTCTGTAAACACCCATTTGTTGAGCCCTGTGAGGGGCCAGCCCTGCACAGGCACCAGCCCTGCCCTGTTCAGAGCCTGCATTCTGATAATCCAGAAGATCAATGTGGTCCTGCTGAAATGTTCCTTCATGATATTGTTGATGTCATTTACTAGCATCTTAAAGTTTTAAAATCAACATTCATATGTAAAAACAGCTTTCATTGTTTGTGATGTTTTTAATCAGGTTTCGGTATTAGGGTTATTCAGTATATGTTTCATAGACCAAACTGGAGAGTTTCCTGTTTTATTTTGTTTTTTTCTCCTATATTATGGAAAGTTCATATAATGTGAGAATTATCTATTCTTTTAAGATGGAAAAGATTAGCCAGTGAATCCATCTACAACTGGAGTCAGCAGTGTCCTCCTTTTTGCCTTTTCAGGTGAGAAGAATTGCTTTTGGAGAACTTCCTTAATTTCCTCCTATTGCTCTGGTCAGGTTTTCCACTTTTTTTCTACTTTTTGTGTCACATTTATTTGTCACATATAATTTTGCAAAAAATAATTCACTTTACAGAGGTTTTCAAATCCTTAGCATACAGCTATATGGTTTTATATTTAATAATTCTCTCCCAAATCTGTTATGATGACTTTCTCCTTTCTAACTTAATTCCCCTCCCTTCCTTTTCTAAGAATTTGATGTTATTTTATTAGTAAACACTTTCCTCTCCCCTTTTCCTTCACTAGTTGTGATTTTAAATTTATTTTGCTTTTATATCCTTCTTGCTGTTTCCTGAGAATTTTTGTTGTTCTGAACTTTTTATAAAATACTAATCAGAATGTTTGGTTCTTTTATTTTCCCTTTGCTCCATTAAAGCATGTAAATATATGAATTTTTATCTGAGCATAAGTTTGCTATGTATACACACATGGACACACAATTATTTTTTTTCTCTTTTCCAAGAAAGCTATGATTATAATTTTTAAACTCCTTGATTCAACTGTTACTTAAAAAGAGCATTTAAAAATGTCCAAGGGGATACTTCCTTTTTTCAACATATATTTTTAGTTTAATTTATTTGGGATTAGAGATTCTATAGAATACCTGTTCTTATTTTATAAATTTAGTTGTGATTTTTATCGTGGTCTTCTGAATTTATGACAAATTTTTATAAATGTTTCATGATACTTGACAAGAAGGCATAAAAATTTGATATATATTTATTAATTATACTGCTATAAATCTATTCAAATCCTTTATATTCCTAAGTACTTCTGTCTTCTTCATTTGGCACAGACTTGGACACATTAATTTCTGAGTTCTAACAGCTTTTGCCTTATGTTTTTAGTTGTTATGTTATTTGGATCACAAGGGGCCCAGGGGCCCATGTCTTCACTACTGATGAGGTCTTTTGTTGATATAAGGTGGTATTCTTTGCTGCGTTCCCACTTGCCTCTTAATAAATTGAGTGTGTTTCCAGATTAAGTCCATCATCAGGCAGTAACAGCAACAGGACTACTGAGAAGTAGGGGAACCAGACAGCATCGATATTACGAGTTATCTAAGGTAGCCCTTTCATCTTCCAGATTAGAAACTGAAACCTAGAGGCTAGTGGTCCTATTTGTACTTATTTTTTTAATTGAAGTATAATTGATTTACAATGTTGTATTAGTTTCGGGTGTACAGTAAAATTATTCAGCCATATATATATATTTTCAGATTCTTTTCCATTATAGGTTATTACAAGATATTGAGTATAGTTCCCTGTGCTATACAGTAAGTCCTCGTTGTTTATCTATTTTACATATAGCAGTGTGTATCTGTTAATCCCATACCCCTAATTTATCCCTCTTCCTCTGTTACCCCTTTGGTAACCATAAGTTTGTTTTTTATGTCTGTGAGTCTGTTCCTGATTTGTAAATGAGATCATTTGTATCATTTTTAGATTCCACATATAAGTGATATCATATGATATTTGTCTTTCTCTGTCTGACTTACTTCACTGAGTATGATCATTTCTAGGTCCATCCATGTTGCTGCAAACGGCATGATTTCATTCTTTTTTTATAAGCCTTTCACGTTTAGCGGTGCTTGTTTACAGACACACTGGTTGGCGTTTTCAGGCTGTGTGTAAATGGAGAGCCCATCGCTGTCTTGGTCACTGCGGTACGCTTGGTGCCCAGAGTGGGAACAAACAAGCTTTTCTTGAATGACAGGAATCTACGAACCTAGGAAAATCTGCAAGTCGCTTTTGCTTTGTTGAAGTTGTTGGTGGATATATTTGTATACAGGGGGCCCATTGCAGATATTTTAGAATTCCTCCAGGTACTGGGCAGCCCTGGGTTACGAGGCCTGGGTTCCAGCCCCGGCCCACCCTGGGGGTCCTTGGGTAACTCCCTGA
Source organism: Balaenoptera acutorostrata (assembly GCF_949987535.1). Taxonomy (NCBI): domain Eukaryota; kingdom Metazoa; phylum Chordata; class Mammalia; order Artiodactyla; family Balaenopteridae; genus Balaenoptera; species Balaenoptera acutorostrata. Next base: position 5,691,845 of record NC_080084.1, on the reverse strand, counting down.
AACTCGCGGGGCCTGTTTCCTCTTCCTTCATCTTTAAGGTTCCTTGTGGCTCCAACAGCCCAGGACTAGACAAGGAGTTCCCTCTCCCACTGAGTTCTAGAGCACATGACAGTGGTTAATATCATCCGGAACTGACTTGAAGGCAATTGAGTCGCTTCGACCACCTTATAGAAGAAAAAAGAACTGATACAATCGTGTCTTACGATTCCATGGAAACGATTTCTGCCTACGTCTGTCCCCCTGTCAACTCCTGGGCCCCTGGGCCTACAAACATGGTTCGTGGACGCGCAACCTCAATGCAAAACCCACCGTGGAAACAACGAGAGAACCAGGCCATGTGGAAGGAGGGCGAGCTCCCGCCGGCACGCGTGGAGCGGCCAGGTCTGCGGGACGGGAGGCGACCCGAACCGCTGCCGGCGGGAAGGGCCGGGAGGGGCCGTCTGAGAAGGCAAACGCCCCCGGGAAAACCCGCCGTGACTCTTCCACCGACCGCGTGCCGAGCGCTGCCCCAGCTCCCCTCGGCCCCGGGTGACCGGGCAGGACGCGCGGGCGCCGGCCTACCTTGCAGTGCGTGGTGCTGACGGGCAGCCCGACGTTGGAGGCGGTGACCACGGTGAACGCCGAGGCCAGCTCGATGGTGAAGCCGCTGCGGAGGAGACAGGGGACGCGTCACGGGCGCCGCCGGTGGCTCGCCGGCCCCGGGTGCCCAGGCTTCACCAGGACGCTCCTTGGGTGGACCGCGCCCCAGGGCATCAGCAGAACCAGGGACGGCGGCATGGCGGCAACGTGGCACCAACGCTTGGCGTGAGGCTGCTTGCGGCCCTAAGGAGCCTCGTTTTCCCGGTATGTTTTCAAAAACCACACCCTGTAGGAGCTGGGTCAGAAATTCCTGCTGAGCCGAAGACGGTGAACTGTCACGTCTAAAGTGGCGCAGGGAAAACGCTCTCATTTTTAAAACATGTACGTATCATAAAGGAGTGAATTTTTTCTCAGATCACTAATTTTTCTTCAAATCAATCTTATAAGAGAATCTTTCATTAAAATGACTTTCAAGGGGGAAAAGATCTCTTACAATAGGTAGTTTCAAGTTTTAGTTGCATTTGGAAAGTTCTCCTGTGAATTTGTTACTTAACCAATAGCTCTAGAGCAGCGGTCCCCAACCTTTTTGGCACCAGGGTCCGGTTTGGTGCAAGACAGTTTTTCCACAGGGGGATGGTTCAGGCGGTGATGAGAGCGAGGGGGAGGTTGGTTCAGGCGGTGATGAGAGCGAGGGTGGGGGGATGGTTAAGGCGATAATGCGAGCGAGGGGGAGGTTGGTTCAGGCGATAATGCGAGCGATGGGGAGTTTGGTTCAGGCGGTAATGCGAGCGGGGGTGGGGGGATGGTTCAGGCGGTAATGCGAGCGAGGGGGGGATGGTTCAGGCAGTAATGCGAGCCACGGGGAGCGATGGGGAGCGGCAGATGAAGCTTCACTGGCTGGCTCGCCCTCACCTGCCGCTCACCTCTTGCTGTGTGGCCTGGTCCCTAACAGGCCGCGGACCGCTGTCGGTCTGCGGACCAGGGGTTGGGAACCCCTGCTCTAGAGGATACACACTAGAAGGACCATAGGAAACCATGTGGGAGTCTCCAAACCCCACCCCCAGGGCATGGGCACCCCTCCTGCCGGCTTAGCCCAGGAAGCAAAGGATGTAGAGTAAACCTTGAAGGGCAGCAGGGGACAGCTGCTTCCAGCCAGCAGGTGGAGCTGGTGAGTGGAGGATTTTCGGGAAAGGCAGGCCCAAGAACCCTTCTCTCCCTCCCCACCTGCTTTCTGGACCTCAGGCGGGGTAAGGGCAGTGGGAGTGTGGGAGGGGAACGGGGTGTGGGCGTGGCTGCAGGGGGGTTCGCTTTTTCTCTTCCCATCCCGCCCACTCCCGCCCTCACCTCCGTGCCACCGTGGACGGGGGCTGAGCAGTGCATGAGGGTGACGGGTGAGGATGGCGCATGGGGACCCCACTGCAGACCCGGCTGTGCAGAGCCACGCTGGCACGTCCAGACACACCCACTCCGCGCCTCCCCGGCGGCTTACCTGGACGGCGTGATGGGGGTGAGGTCCTTCCCCATGGTCTGTATCACTCTTCTCCCCCAAACCCAGAGGCCTGTACAAATTCCAATCCCTCCGTAAAACAGCAGCCAGACGGGAGTCACTGCTTCTTGTAGGACCGCACCTTGTTCATAAATCAGCCACAGAGCTACCAGGGGACCAATGGCATTACTGGGAGGAAAAAAAGAGGTTAATTGTACAAACATCGTACATGCATACAGATGACGCTGTACATGACATGCAGGGACTTCTTGAGAACAGCCCGTCTGTCGCATTTGTGGCTTGCCTATGTAATCTACAGGTGATAAAAATGATTTCGTAACTTTTTTGGTTGTGGTTTAAAAAAACAGAAAGCTTACCATCTTGACTATTTTTAAGTGTACAGTTCCGTAGTGTGAAGGATATTCACACTGTTGTGACACAGGCCTCCAGAACTTTGCATCGTGGAAATCTGAAACTCTGTACTCATTAAATAAGAATTCCCTTTGCCCCTGACCCACCCCCAGTAACAACCGTTTAACTTCGTCTCTGAGTTGGAGTAGCTCTGCGAGGTTTCTCCGTAAGTGCAAGCATACGGTATTTGTCTTTTTGTGGCTAGCTTATTTCACTTAGCATAATGCCTTCAAGATTCATCCATGTTGTAGCATATAACAGAATTTCCGTCCTTTTTAAGGTGGAATATTCCACTGTGTGTGTGCGTGTGTGTGTGTGCGTATACATACACACACACACACCCCATATCTTGTTTAGCCATTCATCTGTTGATGGACACTGGGGTTGCCTCCACGTCTTGGCTATTGTGAATAGTGCTGCTGTGAACATGGGTGTGAAAATGTCTCTTTGAGACGCTGCTTTCCATTCTTTTGGGTATATGCCCAGTAGTAGGATTGCTGGGTCATATGGTAATTCTATTTTTAATTTTTTGAGGAATCTTCAGACTGTTTTCCACAGTGGTTACACCATTTTACATTCCCACCAACAGTGCACAAGAGTTCCCATTTCTCACATCCTTGCCAACACTTATTTTGTTTTTAGAGTAGCCATCTTAATGGTTGTGTGATTTGTTAATTTTTTTTTTTTTATGGCTGTGTTGGGTCTTCGTTGCTGTGCACGGGCTTTCTCTAGTTGCGGTGAGCAGGGGCTACTCTTTGTTGCAGTGCGCGGGCTTCTCATTGCGGTGGCTTCCCTTGTTGCGGAGCATGGGCTCTAGGCGCACGGGCTTCAGTAGTTGCGGCATGTGGGCTCTAGGGCACACGGGCTTCAGTAGTCGTGGCACGCAGGCTCAGTAGTTGTGGCTCGCGGGCTCTAGGGCGCAGGCTCAGTAGTTGTGGCGCAAGGGCTTAGCTGCTCTGCGGCATGTGGGATCTTCCCAGACCAGGGCTCGAACCCGTGTCCCTTGCATTGGCAGGTGGATTCTTAACCACTGCGCCACCAGGGAAGTCCCTAATTTTTTTAAAGTACTGAAAAATCACAAGAAGTGGACACAAGTTCTTTTTTTTCTTCCTTTCTTTCTCTATTTCTTTCCATTTTCACTGCCAGCACAGCTACTAACATTAGCTACCAATTTGGGGCAGCTGTGCCAGTCTCCCCACTATGGGATCACAAACATTACTGCTAATCATTAGTTCTCAGGCCCACCCCTTAAACTGGCTATTGTCACTCCCATTTTACTGATGAGAAAACTGATGCCAAAGTCATGTCACTAGCAGGAAGCAGAACTGGGATGTGAGCTTAGGACTCACTCAGGTGCTTACCCCTCCCCCCAGACCCCCTATCATCACTCAGGTCCTTGGCAAGCATGCACTGACTTTTGGGGGGGGGATGCCACAGCTTTTTTTCTTTTTTAAATTAAGACTTTATTTCTTTAGAGAAGTTTAAGATTCATAGCAAAACTGAGGGGAAGGTACAGAGATTTCCCATATACCCTCTGGTCCACACATGCATAGCCTCCCCATCATCAACATCCCACCAGAGTGGAACATCTGTTACAACCGATGAACCCACACTGACACATCAGAATCATCTGAAGCCCATAGTTCACAGTAGCGTTCACTCTTGGTGTTGTACATTCTATGGGTTTAGACAAATGTATAATAAATGACATGTATCCATCATTAGGGTATCATACAGAGAATTTTCACTGCCCTAAAAATCCTCTGTGCTCTACCTATTCATCCCTCCTCCCCACCCCAACCCCTGATCTGTCTCCATAGTTCTGCCTTTTCCAGAAAGTCATATAGTTGGAATCATACAGTATGCAGCTTTTCATATTGGCTTCTTTCATTCAGTAATATGCATTTAAGGTTCCTGCATGTAATTTCATGGCTTGATAGCTCATTTCTTTTTAGTGCTGAATAGCATTGTGTAAATGTACCAGTTTTTATCTCTGATTTTATTGATTTGAGTCCTCTCCCTCTTTTTCTTGATGAGTCTGGCTAATGGCTTATCAATTTTGTTTATCTTCTCAAAGAACCAACTTTTAGTTTTATTGATCTTTGCTATTGTTTTCTTTGTTTCTATTTCATTTATTTCTGCTCTGATCTTTATGATTTCTTTCCTTCTGCTAACTTTGGGTTTTGTTTGTTCTTCTTTCTCTAGTTTCTTTAGGTGTAAAGTTAGATTGTTTACTTGAGATTTTTCTTGTTTCTTTAGGTAGGCTTGTATAGCTATAAACTTCCCTCTTAGAACCGCTTTTGCTGCATCCCATAGGTTTTGGGTCGTCGTGTTTTCATTGTCATTTGTCTCTAGGTATTTTTTTATTTCCTGTTTGATTTCTTCAGTGATCTCTTGGTTATTTAGTAACGTATTGTTTAGCCTCCATGTGTTTGTCTTTTTTACGTTTTTTTCCCTGTAATTCATTTCTAATCTCATAGCGTTGTGGTCAGAAAAGATGCTTGATATGATTTCAATTTTCTTAAATTTACTGAGGCTTGATTTGTGACCCAAGATGTGATCTATCCTGGAGAATGTTCCGTGTGCACTTGAGAAGAACGTGTAATCTGCCGTTTTTGGATGGAATGTCCTATATATATCAATTAAATCTATCTGGTCTATTGTGTCATTTAAAGCTTCTGTTTCCTTATTTATTTTCATTTTGGATGATCTGTCCATTGGTGTAAGTGAGGTGTTAAAGTCCCCCACTATTATTGTGTTACTGTCGATTTCCTCTTTTATAGCTGTTAGCAGTTGCCTTATGTATTGAGGTGCTCCTATGTTGGGTGCATATATATTTATAATTGTTGTATCTTCTTCTTGGATTGATCCCTGGATCATTATGTAGTGTCCTTCCTTGTCTCTTGTAACATTCTTTATTTTAAAGTCTATTTTATCTGATATGAGTATAGCTACTCCAGCTTTCTTTTGATTTCCATTTGCATGGAATATCTTTTTCCATCCCCTCACTTTCAGTCTGTATGTGTCCCTAGGTCTGAAGTGGGTCTCTTGTAGACAGCATATATATGGGTCTTGTTTTTGTATCCATTCAGCCAGTCTATGTCTTTTGGTTGGGGCATTTAATCCATTCACGTTTAAGGTAATTATCGATATGTATGTTCCTATGACCATTTTCTTAATTGTTTTGGGTTTGTTTTTGTAGGTCCTTTTCTTCTCTTGTGTTTCCCACTTAGAGAAGTTCCTTTAGCATTTGTTGTAGAGCTGGTTTGGTGGTGCTGAATTCTCTTAGCTTTTGCTTGTCTGTAAAGCTTTTGATTTCTCCATCAAATCTAAATGAGATCCTTGCTGGGCAGAGTAATCTTGGTTGTAGGTTCTTCCCTTTCATCACTTTAAGTATTTCATGCCACTCCCTTCTGGCTTGCAGAGTTTCTGCTGAGAAATCAGCTGTTAACCTTATGGGGGTTCCCTTGTATGTTATTTGTCGTTTTTCCCTTGCTGCTTTCAATAATTTTTCTTTGTCTTTAATTTTTGCCACTTTGATTACTATGTGTCTCGGCGTGTTTCTCCTTGGGTTTATTCTGTATGGGACTCTCTGCGCTTCCTGGACTTGGGTGGCTATTTCCTTTCCCATGTTAGGGAAGTTTTCGATTATAATCTCTTCAAATATTTTCTCTGGTCCTTTCTCTCTCTCTTCTCCTTCTGGGACCCCTATAATGCGAATGTTGTTGCGTTTAATGTTGTCCCAGAGGTCACTTAGGCTGTCTTCATTTCTTTTTATTCTTTTTTCTTTAGTCTGTTCCGCAGCAGTGAATTCCACCATTCTGTCTTCCAGGTCACTTATCCGTTCTTCTGCCTCAGTTATTCTGCTATTGATTCCTTCTAGTGTAGTTTTCATTTCAGTTATTGTATTGGTCATCTCTGTTTGTTTGTTCTTTAATTCTTCTAGGTCTTTGTTAATCATTTCTTGCATCTTCTCAATCTTTGCCTCCATTCTTATTCCGAGGTCCTGGATCATCTTCACTATCATTATTCTGAATTCTTTTTCTGGAAGGTTGCCTATCTCCACTTCATTTAGTTGTTTTTCTGGGGTTTTTTCTTGTTCCTTCATCTGGTACATAGCCCTCTGCCTTTTCATCTTCTCTGTCTTTCTGTAACTGTGGTTTTTGGTCCACAGGCTGCAGGATTGTAGTTTTTCTTGCTTCTGTTGTCTGCCCTCTGTGTACCAGTTTTTATCAATCCACCTATTGAAGGACATCTTGGTTGCTTCTATGTTTTGGCAATTTTGAGTAAAGCTGCTATAAACATCCATGTACAGGTTTGTGTGTGGATATAAGCTTATTAGGATAAATACCAAGGAGCACGACTACTGGATGGTATAATAAGAGTATGTTTAGTTTTGTAAGAAACTGTCCCACTGTCTTCCAAAGCAGCTGTACCATTTGTATTCTCACCAGAAATGAATGAGAGTTCCTGTTGCTTCACATCCTTGCCAGCACTTGGTGTTGTCAGATCAGTTGACTGTCATATTTATGTGGGTCTATTTCTGGGCTCTCTATTCTGTTTCATTGATTTATCTGTCTACTCTTTCACCAATACCATGCTGTCTTATTACTGCAGTTTTACTAGCAAGCTTGAAGTCGGGTAGTATCAGTCCTTCAAGTTTGTTCTCCTTCAATTTTGTGTTGGCTATTCTGGGTTTTTTCCCTCTCCATATAAACTTTAGAATCAGTTTATCAGTATCCATAAAATAACTTTCTGAGGTTTTGACTGGGATTGCATTGAATCTATAGATCAAGATGTGAAGAACTGACATCTTGGCAATATTTAGTCTTCTTATCCTTGAACATGGAAAATCTCTCCATTTATTCCATTCTTTGATTTCATCCATCAGTTTTACAGTTTTCCGTATATAGATCCTGTACACATTTTGTTAGATTTATCCCTAAGTATTTCAAGGTGCCAGTATACATGGTACTATTGTGTTTTTTGATTTCAAACTCCACCTGTTCTCTGCTAATATGTAGGAAGTGATTGATTTTTGTATATTAACCTTGTATCCTGCGTCCTTGTTATAATTGCTTATTAGTTCCAGGAGTTTTTTTTTTGGTCAGTTCTTTCAGATTTTCTACATAGATGGTCATGTCATCTTCAAACAAAGACAGTTTTATTTCTTCTTTCCTAATCTGTATACGTTTATTTCCCTTTCTTGTCCTAGTGCATTAGCTAGAACTTTCAGTACAGTTTTGAAAAGCAGTGCTGAAAGGGGACATCTATGCCTTGTTCCTGATCTTAGTGGAAAAGCTTTGAGTTTCTCACCATTAAGTATGATATTAGCTGTAGTTTTTTTGTATTTTTTATCAAGTTGAGGAGTTCCCCTCTATTCCTAGTTTACTGAGAGTTTTTATCACGAATAGGTATTGGATTTTGTTAAATGCTTTCTTCTGCATCTATTGATATGATCATGTGACTTTTTCTTTTTAGCCTATTGACATGATGGATTACATTAACTAATTTTCGAATGTTGAACCAGTCTTGCATACCTCAGAGAAAGCTCACTTGGTCATGCTGGATAATTCTCTTTATACATTGTTGGATTCAATTTGCTAATAGTTTGTTGAGTGTTTTCTTCAGCGAAGTTCATAAGAAATACTGGTCTATAGTTTTCTTATAATGTCTTTCACTGGTTTTGGTACTAGGGTAATGCTGGCCTTACAGAATGAGTTAGGAAGTATTCCTTTTGCTTCTATCCTCTGAAAGAAATTTGTAGACAAGTATAATTTCTTCCTTAGATATTTGGTGGAATTCATCAGTGAACCTATCTGGGCCTGGTGCTTTCTGTTTTGAAAGGTTATTAATTATTGATTCAATTTCCTTAATAGATATAGGCCTATCAGATAGTCTATTTCTTCTTGTGTGAGTTTGGGCAGTTCTGTCTTTCAAGGAATTGGTCCATTTCACCTAGGTTATCAAATTGGTTATTCATAGTATTGCTTTTATAGTATTTTGTAGTATTATCCTTTTAATGTCCATAGGATCTATAGTGATGTCCCTCTTCCCTTTCTGATATTAGTAATTTGTGTTCTCTCTTTTTCTCTTAGTTAGCCTGGCTAGAAGCTTATCAACTTTATTAATATTTTCAAAGAACCAGCTTTTTGTTTCATTGATTTTCTCTATTACTTTCCTGACTTCAATTTCATTTATTTCTGCTCTAATTCTTATTATTTCTTTACTTCTGCTTACTTTGGATTTAATTTGCTCTTCTTTTCCTATTTTTCTAGGCTGGAAACTTAGATTGATTTTATTATTATTTATATTATTATTATTATTTATTATTTACTGATTTTATATCTTCCTTCTTTCCTAATATATGAATTCAATGCTATAAATTTTCTTCTAAGCACTGTTTTTGCTGCTTCCCACAAATTTTGATGTGCTTTCATTTTCATTTAGTTCAAATATTTTAAAATTCCTCTTGATATTCCTTCTTTGATCCAAGTGTTATTTAGAAGTGTGTTGTTTAATCTCCACATATTTTGGGATTTTCCAGTTACCTTTCTGTTATTGATTTCTAGTTTAACTCCATTGTAGTCTGAGAGCACACACTGTATTAGTTCTACTCTTTTAAATGTGTTAAGGTGTGTTTTATGGCCCAGAACGTGGCCTATCTTGCTGAATGATCCATGTGAGCTTGAGAAAATGTAAAGTCTGCTGTTTTTGGATGAAGTAGTCTACAGATATAAGTTATGTGCAGTGGACTGATGGTTTGTTGAGCTCAACTATGTCCTTACTGATTTTTTGCTTGCTGGATCTGTACATGTCTGCTCTGTCTGAAATTAATACAGTTATTCCTACTTTCTTTTTATTAGTGTTAGCATGCTATATTTTCCTCCTTCCATTTACTTTTAACCTATATGCATCTTTATATTTAAAGTGGGTTTCTTGTAGACAACATAGAGTTGGGTCTTATTTTTTGATCCACTCTGACAATCTCTGTCTTTTAATTGGTGCATTCAGACCACTGAAATTCAAACTGATTACTGATATAGTTGGATTCATATCTACCAGCTCTGTTAGTATTTTCTATTTGTTGCCCTTGTTCTTTGTTCCTATTTTTGTCAGCCACTTTTTTTAAAAAATTATTTATTTATTTGGCTGCGCCAGGTCTTAGTTGCGGCATGCAGGATCTTTAGTTGCAGCATGTGGGATCTAGTTCCCTGATCAGGGATTGAACCCGGGCCCCCTGTATTGGGAGAGTGGAGTCTTAACCACTGGGCCACCAGGGAAGTCCTGCCTTCCGTTGTTTTAATTGAGCATTTTATATGATTCCATTTTCTCTCCTTTCTTAGCATATTGGCTATACTTCTTTTGCAAACGTTTTTTGTGGTTGCCCTAGAGTTTGCAATATACACTTAGAGTTAATCCAAATTCACTTTCAAACAAAACTATACCACTTTACAGGTAGTGCAGTTACCTTAAAATTTAAAAAAAGTCCTAGTTCCTCCCTCCCATCCCTTGTATCATTGCTGTCATTCATTTCATCTAACATAGGCATATATAAGCACACATACACACACACACACAGTTTTAATTCAACTGTGGCCTGAGAGCATACATTGTATCGTTTCTATTTTTTAAAATTTGTTGGGACTTCCCTGGTGGCGCAGTGGTTAAGAATCCGCCTGCCAATGCAGGGGACACAGGTTCGATCCCTGGTCCGGGAAGATCCCACATGCGACGGAGCGACTAAGCCCATGCGCCACAACTCCTGAGTCTGCACTCTAGAGCCCACGAGCCACAACTACTGAAGCCCGTGTGCTGCAACTACTGAAGCCCGCATGCCTAGAGCCCATGCTCCGCAACAAGAGAAGCCACCGTAATGAGAAGCCCGTGCACCGCAACAGGAGTAGCCCCCGCTCGCCGCAACTAGAGAAAGTCCGCGTGCAGCAACGAAGACCCAAAGCAGCCAAAAAAAAAAAATTTGTTAAGATGTGTTTATATATTAAACTATGTATGTGTATATATGTATATAATATATACATAAACATATATAATTGAATACATTGTTGGTATTATTGTTCTGAACCAAGTCTTATCTGTTAACTCAGTTAACAGTAAGAAAAATTTAAGGTTTTTTACCATCACTTGATCCTTCTTCAATGCCCTTCCTTATTTTATGTAGATCTGAGTTTCTGACACACATGATTTTCCTTCTCTCTAACGAATTCCTTTTAACATTTCTTGCAAGGCAGGTCAACTTTCAACAAATTCCCTCAATTATTGTTTGTCTAAGAAAGTCTTTATTTCTTCTGAAGTCTTCATTTCACTTTTGAAGGATAACTTCACAGGCTGCACAATTCTAGGTTGGTGGGATTTTCCCTCAACACTTAACTTATTTCACTCCACTCTCTTCTTGATTGCAGGGTTGAGCGGAAGTCAGATATAATTTTTATCTTTGTTCCTCTATATGTAAGGTAGTTTTTTTTCCTATGGCTCCTTTCAGGTTTTTTTTCCTTTATCTTTGATTTTCTGAAGTTTGAATATGATGTGCCTAGGTGTACTTTTTTTGGTATTTATCCTGCTTGGTGTTCTCTGAGCTTCCTGGATCTGTGGTTTGGTGTCTGACATTAATTTAGAGAAACTCTCAGTCACTGTTGTGACTCAGTCAAATATCTCATGTGTTCCTTTCTCTCTTTCTTCTCCTTCTGGTCTTCTCTTTATGCATATGCTACACCTTTTGTAGTTGTTCCACTGGATAGTCTGGATATTCTGTTCTGTATTTTTTCAATCTCTGTTCTCTTTGCTTTTTGAGGATTTTATTGACATATCCTCAAGCTCAGAGACTCTTTCCTCAGCCATGTCCGGTCTACTAATGAGCCCATCAAAGGCATTCTTCACTTCTGTTACAGTGTTCTTGATCACCAGTATTCATTTTGGTTCTTTCTTAGGATTTCCTTCTCTCTGCTTACCTTGCTCATCTAATGGATGCCTACTTTATCCATTAGAGACCTCAGCATGTGAATCGTAGCTGTTTTAAATTCCTCGTCTGATAATTCCAACATCCCAGCCATGTCTGGCTCTGAATTTTGCTCTGTCTCTTCAAATTGTGTTTTTTGCTTTTTGGTATGCCTTGTAAATTTTTCTTGATAACCAGACATGATGTCCTGGGTAGAAGGAACTGCTGTAAATAGGCCTTTAGTGATGTGGTGGTAGGTCTGGGGATGGAGAAGCCTTCTGTAGTCCTTTGATGAGGTATCGGTCTCTCAGTGAGCCTGTCCCTCTGGACTGTGAACTTCACAAGTGCTTCTCAGTTTTTGCTTCCCCCTTAAGTGGGACAGGATGGCTGGAGGTGGGTGCTTCCCTTCGCCCAAGTGGAAGGTGAGGGAAGTCTGGAGTGTATTTCCCCTCCCCAGGTCAGTTAGGCTGTGGTAATCCCCCTGCAGGCTGGGCTCTGGTGACCTGGTTTCCCCTGGGAGCAGGCCTGGTTAAGCACACAGTTGCTCTCTTCTGTCAAATGCTTTCCCTCCCCCGACAGGAGCAGGAGGGGATTTCTCTTCCCCGATATTCACTGTGAGGACCTGGTACAGCTCTTGGACGTAAAACTCACTATATCATGGGGTCCCCCTACCATGGGTCCCCTGGAGCCTCTAACTCTCTACTTGTCCCCCCTGAGCCTCCAGGGTCCATCATTCCAGTCCAGGTTTCCCTGGTTCCCATGGCAGCTTCCACTCCTGAGTCACTCTTCCAGGGCTCCCTGCATCTGTCTGTCCCTCCAATCTTGGGGGCAGTGGTTTGTCCTGTGTCCTCCTCTCTTTTCTGGATCCAAGAAGAATTGTTGATTTTTCAGTCCATTCAGTTTTCTCCTGTTGTTAGGGTAGAGTGACAACTTCCAGGCTCCCTGTGGGCTTTCAACAGCCTCTGTAGCTCTCAGCCCACCCTCCACTCTGCAGACACAGAGTCACAAAGAGCCAGCTCCCAAGTCCGCTTCTCTCCAGCTGTGTGACTCTGGGCAAGAAAGTCACATTTCTGAGCTTCAGATTCCCTGTCTTTGAAGGATACCACTTAGGACTGCAAAGGACTGCTCTGAGGAGAGTTAGGGTAAGTTACAAGTGGTTCAGCTCTGAGCCCTGGTACAGACTTGATAACTTCTTCCTGAATGAACAGAAGCCCCCTCTTCACATCACACTATTATTTCTAAAACCTTGCTTTCATCAGACCATATCCCTGCTCAAAAGCCTCAAAAGCAGCCCCCAAACTGCAAACAGTTGCTCTAAACTCTGGTCACCTATAGCAGCTACCGCCTAGACTCTTCCTCTGGCCTTTAAATGCTGTTTTGGGGTGTACTGTTACTTTTCTATGTGTATGTCTTTCTTGTCTCCTTAACTGGAATTTAAACTCCTAAAGGACAGGGACCCAATTCATAACACTTTGACAGTACCAGGCTTTCAATAAAGAATTTGTGGATAAGGAAGAGTAAGTGGGCTGGTGGGGGAAGGCATTAAGAGGAGACAGAACATGGTGACCCCAATAAAATAACATGGCGACCCCTAGACAACCCTGAGCAGAACGTAAGATGTCCAGGCCTCTTCTCTGGCAGAAAGACTTCTTTTAAAAAGAACAGAAACGCTGTTGCACGTGGGTAGACAGTGTAAAATGGAGTCATATAACTGAGCAAAAAAAAAAAAAAAAAAAAAAGCAACAATGGCATGTTTTCCTGATTTGGACAGAAACATTAGCCTGTGTGATAACTATAATAATAGTGAGAGTGAAAATGTAGGGATACTGATTATGAGAGAGCACTGTCTTGAGCTTGTTACATAAAGCATCTCACTTCATCTTCACAGAAATCCCATGTGGTTGGTACTAGCTTTACTCCCACTTCACAGATTGGGACACTGAGGCTTTGGGAAATCCAGTGACTGGTCCGGAGCTGCCCAGCCAGTGAGAAGGTGTAGAGACTACACATTTGGGGCTTCCACGACCCGCCGACCTGAGCGTCTCCACGTTCTTGCTTGTGGCTCTTCCTGGAACACCCCCCCAGGCATGTCCTGCCTCGGGCCCTCGCACCTGCTGTTCCCTCTTCCGGAATGTTCTCCTACAGACGAGCGCACGGCTGCGCCCTCAGCCCCTGCAGGTGTCACTCGGCGAGCCCCCCCTGACCCGAGCAGCCGTCCAACACGGCAGCCCCCCAGGGGTCCCACCCCGCTTTCTACTCTTCTCTCCCCTTTACCGCATGTCACCGTCTGGCACACTACAGGAGCTACTTATTCACAGGTGACCCTTGAACAACTGGGCGGAAATCCGGGTACTGCTCTCTCTGCCCCAAAACCAAAAGGAACTGATGAATGACTCAGGCAGGGCAGGAAGCTGGAACGGCGTGGGCAGAGTCAGGGCTCAAACCCCACGTCTTCTGATTCCCCGTGTTGTGATCTCCGATCCAACACAAACCTTCCCCCACACCTAGTTCATTTAAAGATCCATGCATCTTCACAGATGCCGGTGCTACACTTGCGGGGGAAAAGCCCATGTCGGTGGACCCGGGCAGTGCAGACCCGCGAGGTTCCAGGGTGGCCGTGTGTCTGCCGTGCGCCTCCCCCACGCCCTGTCCGCCCGCGCGCCCTGGGCACTGACCTCACGTCGTTGCCGCCGTGCGCGAAGGAGCCGAAGCAGGCGGTGAGGACCTGCAGGAAGTGGAAGAGCAGGTGGACCTCAGCCGAGTCCTTCTCCTCCTTCTCGTCGTCCGCCGCGTCGTCGCGCGGCGGATCGGGCTCGGCCAGCGGGGTGGCCAGGCGCACCTCCACGCCACCCTCCTCGGCCTCGATCTCGGCCTCGGCCACGGCGTTGCAGTAGCTGGAGTAGCTGTCGTAGCGCAGCCGCCGGCGGGAGTAGGCCACGGCGTCGGCCACCAGCTTCTCGCTGTCCTCGGGCGCGGGCGCGTCGCCGCGGCGCGTGGCCAGGCCGGGCAGCCCGCAGATGGCCGCCGTGTAGCACGTGTAGCTGTTGTTGCGCCGCAGCAGCCGCGGGGCCCCGTCCGGCGCCGGCCGCTCGTCGCGGATGCGGTGCAGCAGGTCCTTGTAGAGCCCCGAGTCCTTGTGCACCGTGTGGTACACGTGGGTGTCGCTGCGCGCCGAGCCGTCGAAGCCAAAGGTCCCGTTAGACACGGGCGACTTGGCGCCGTGCGTCATGGACAGCGCCCGGCCTGCAGGGGGACAAGGGGACAGACTGAGAGCCGAGGTCATCTGGGGAAGGCGGGGTGGCGGGTGCTTTTGCTTCTTCCCACATGCTCCATTTTCTAACTTGACTATGAAGGCCCTGCAGTATGGTTCAAATAAAAAGGGAAAGTTGGAAACATACAACAAGGGGTAAGTAAAACTAATAATAGGGTAGTTAAAAAATGATGTTATTACGGTCTCTTAAAATGTGTCTTCCAGAAATCGCTGTAGCACTCTCTCCTTTTCTAGGAAGCAGTAAAAGGAGGATTCCCTGTAAGGAGCTCATTTTACAAAAAACTTCATACAAGAGGGACCCAACCCAGATCCCTGTGAGATACACGCTGTAGGTGCTCCTTAAAAATATGACACAAATGGACTCATCTATGAAACAGAAACAGAATCACAGTGGTGGTTGCCAAGGGGGAGGGGCTGGGGGAGGGATGGAGTGGGAGGCTGGGGTTAGCAGATGTAAGCTATTACATAGAGAATGGATAAACAACAAGGTCCTACTATATAGCACAGGGAACAATATTCAATATCCTGTGATAAACCATAATGGAAAAGAATATTTTTAAAAAAGAATGTATATATATGTATAACTGAATCACTTTGCTGTAGAGCAGAAATTAACACAACATTGTAAATCAACTATACTTCAATTAAAAAAAAAAAAGGCCAGTCTGGACAGTCAAAGGCGGATCTGTCAGATCAGTGGGCAGAGTTTGTTTGCCTTCTTTGGCCAAGTCCCAAACGCGGCCTGGAAATCGGTGCCAGTGCCCCTGCAGGGCGGCGGGCCAGGCAGACGCTGGTGCCTGCCCATAACTGTCCACAGATGCTGTGGGACAAAGGACGCCCCCCCAGGATGGTCCTGATGGTTCCTGTGATTCTCCAGTGGGACCCCCTCCCGTTCCAATGTCAGCTTTCGCTCTGAGTCTTCCCGGAGGAAGGCGTTCGTATTAAGCTGGATAAACCGACCTTCCGATCTCCAGCAGTTAGGCGACTGCACGTGGAAGATGCAGGTGAGGCACTCAGAGGGGTGGTACGGGGGGTCTGGGCGCCACTGGGAGACTGTAAGTAAATGGCTCTTGGAGGAAAATCACAGGACACGAGTAAGCCTGCTCTGCGACTGCCTGGTCCCTGAGGCCTCTTTAGCGCCTGGGTTTTCTCAAAGCAGAAACCGGGGGACACTTGTGTGCACTGGAGCCTCAGTGCCACACGCAGGCCGGCAGGCCCAGCGCCACGCCAGCCCCCGGGGGTCTTACCGTACGGTACGCGGGGGTGGTGTCCCCCTGTCGTGCTTTCTGAGTTCCCGGACGGCTCCGCGGCCGACCCGGTGAGGGGGACGGTGCTGTCGTCGTGAGCCCTGACACCCGGTAGCTCTTTAAATACTGGGGACTCCGCTTCCGGAATTTTGTTGAGGCTTTCATCAGAGACTCGCGATAAAGCACTTTCTTTTTGTAATTTGCCTAAAGAAAATAAAGTCATAACTGAAAATTTTGTCAGAGAATTCTTGTTACTGACAAATGAATATAAAAATAAATATTTATCTTGTTACTTACGTACTTACTTTGGGAATGAAGAAAAAAGTTAGACAAAATAAAGTGGAGAGTTCAATCATCTGGGAAACACAGGCTAGAAAACTCAGCTATGGAGGGAAAGACGGAGGCTTAGGCCTGAGTTATCTCATCCAAGACCAACAAAAAAGACAGGATTAGATTGATTCCCAAGGTAAACATTCTGTAAATTCTACAACCATCTAGACTGGCCTTCTATTTTCTTAAACTAACCTCAGAATCCCTGAAATGTTTATCCTTTTTGTCTTCAAAGATACTGTTATAGTCTGCTTGGTTTTCTTCTGTTCAATAAATGACTGCTCTCAGATTTCTTCAGGTCACCAAATCTTAGGAAACAAGCAAATCATTTTCCTCAAAAGGAACAGAGAGATTCTACTTACTTTTAAAAATCCTTTACTTTCAAAAGAAACCAGGGATTTTTAAAAAGCAGTTTGAAGCTGGAGAGCATTCTTTTTAATCAGATCTGGTGTGTGGTGCTGGTGATTTATGACCTTGCTTCCTCACCTGAGCGGATGTCTGAGCTCTTACCTACCCAACTGCAATGGAGACATTCCCGGTTCCTCTGCTGAACACAACATCACTACTATTTCTATACTTACCTAGATAGTCAGATACAAGATAGATTTTTTAAAAACTAAATTTGTTATGTACTGCAAGGAACAAAAAAGTGTGCATACAGATCTCTGACCTCAAGTTGCTTACAATCTAGATGAGAAAAGATAATATTTGTAAAGATTATAATAACAATTTTTAAAAAACACCTTTTTTTTTGGCCGCGCTGCGCGGCTTGTGGGATCTCAGTTCCCCAACCAGGGATCGAACCCGTGCCCCCCTGCAATGGAAGCGTGGAGTCCTAACCACTGGACCACCAGGGAATTCCCAAAAAAACCTGTTAACACATGAAACAGGTATTATTATTTTCTCTCCTTTATAAACAGCAAACTGAGGCCCAGAGAGATTAAGTCATTTGCCGAAGGTCACATAGGTAGCAAAATGCAGTCGGTTTACTCTCTGTCCATGCCCTTAACCACAGTCTGTACTTAAATTAAAAGAAAAAGACACATATATACTGAAATGTCAAAATACATGGCATTGACCAAAAAATCTCCTGGGAAGCCAGTATGGGTAGTGATGTCAGTTTCCTGCTGTAACATTATAGCCTAAATGTGACAGAAAAAATTTTATGGTCCATTTCCCATTAAGGTTCAGCTATTAGAAAAAGCCTATAGACATCAGAGCATTTAAGTATAGTTTATCACTTCCCATGGGGTTAAGTCAGCCAAGCAGGATGTTTAAGGGGGGCTCGTTCTCAGCCTAGAGTGGGAACGGCTACACAGAAGGGGAAGCAGCAGCTGGTTATCAATCTGTCATCAATGTGGCTTCACTACTTAGTTTCAAGTTGTATGTATTAATGTAGTTTTTTTATTATTAGTTTTAAATTTTACATGCAATAAATTGGCTCTGTCTGTGTGTGTAGAATCTTGAGTCTAACAAATGTCTAGATTCCTACAGACAATCCACAATCAGGACAGGGAAGGGTTTCATCAGCCCCTAAAGCCTCCCTGGCAGTCAGCCCCTCTGCCCATCCCTAGCCTGTGACAACCACTGATGTGCTCTCTGTCTCTACAGTTTTGTCTTTTCCACATGTCATATAAATGGAACCATAAGACATGAGCTTTTGAGGCTGGCTTCTCTGACCTGGCATGATTAATGCATCTGAGGTTCATCCAAGTTGTTGCAGGTTTCAGTAGCTCACTCTTCTTCACTGCCAAGTAGTGTTCTAATACATGGATGTATTTATTTACATAAATACATGCTTGTTTATTCATTCCGTGGATAATCCAAGCTGCTTCTAGTTTTTGGTGATGGCAAATAAAGCTGCCATAAACGTTCATATCCAGGCTTTTGTGTGAATTTAAATTTGCATTTCTCTAGGGTAAATACCTAGGAGTGGGTAAGTGTATATTTAACCTTATAAGAAACCACCAAACTGCTTTCCTGAGAGGCTGCACCATTTTGCATTCCCAACAGGAGTACACGAGCATTCCAGCTGCTTCTCAGTCTCATCAGCGCTTAGCACTGTCCTTTTTTTTAAAAAAAAAAAAAGCCATTAAAATAGGTGTGTGGTGTTATCTCGTGATTTTAATCTGCATTTTTGATGTTGAGCAGCTTTTCATGGACTTATTTGCCATTCATATATCTTCTTTGGTAAAGTGTCTGTTCAAACTTTTCCTCATTTTTAACCAGGTTGTCTTCTGAGATTTCTTTATATATTCTGAACACAAGTCTGCAAACACTTTCTCCCGGTCTATAACTTGTCTTTTTAAATTCTCTTAATAGTGTTTCTCACAGAGCAATAGTTTCTAATTTTGATGAAGAGCGATTTACCAACTTCTTTTATGAACTGTTTTTGGTATCATATCTAAAAACTCTTTGCTTTACCAAAGGTCTCAGAAGTTTTCCCTTTTTTGTCCTAAAAGTTTTATAGTTTTCTATTTTACATTTTTATCTATGATGCATCTTGAGTTAATTTTTACAAGGTGTAAGACTTAGGTCAAGGTTCTCTTTTTGGCATTCAATATCCAACTGTTCCAATACCATTTATTGTAAGGACTATTCTTACTCCATTGAACTGACTTTGTATTTTGTCAAAAATCATTTGGCCATATATATTTGTGGCTCTGTTTCTGGACTCTACTCTGTTCTGTTAATCTAGGTGTCTCTCTTCACCAATTCCACACTTTCCTGTAGCTTTATAGTAGCTCTTAAGGCCAAGCAGTACAGGTCTTTCAACTTTACTCTTTTCCAAAATTGCTTTGGCTATTCCAGTTCCTTTCCCTTTCCATATAAATTTTTAAAGTGACTTGTCTAAATCTACAAAATATCCTGCTGGGATTTTTATTTAAATTGTGTTAAATGTATAGATTTGAGACGAACTGACATCTTTCCGGTATTGAGTCTTTGTGTTCATGAGCATGGTATGTCTCCTCATTTGTTTTGTTCTTCTTTGAAATATGGGTTTCTCAAATTCAGATATATCCGTATGAACGTGCGATTGTAAGGTACATTCTGAGGCCAAAAGTAAATACTTCTTTTCTTGAGAGCCCTGTAAAAGGCTCTGTGTGGCCTCCAGACTTGGAATTCAATCATGTTGCCACTGATAGGAAAATACCTCCCGCAATTTTCTAAGCCACAGTCTTTTTCTTTTTTTTTTTTTTATTGCTTTCACTGAGGTATAATTTCCATACAGTGAAATTTATACATTTTAAATGTACAGGTAGATGTCCTGTGACAAATGACTACAGCCTGTTAACTACTCCCCAGTTAACAGAGTCCTGCAAAGTGCCTCCTGTCCCTCAAGTTCCCTCCTGTCCCTGCAAAGTCCCCTCCTGACCCTGCAAAGTCCCCTCCTGTCCCTAAAGTTCCCTCTTGTCCCTTGTGCCCCTTGGCAGTCGGTCTCCAGCAACCAGTGGTTTCTACCGCTGTGGATTACTGTTCCCTGGAATCATGCAGTATGTACTCCTTTGTGTCTGGCTTCTCCCAGTAGTTCTCTTCTTCGTTGCTAATTTGTCCTCTATTGTATGAATAGACCATAATTTGGCTATCCATTCGCTTGTTAATGAGCATGTGGGTTGTTTCCATTTTTTGGCTAGTATGGCTGACCAATTTGTGTACAAGTCTTTTTATTTCTCTTGGATAAATAGCTAAGAGTGGAATTAATGGGCCACATGGTAAATGTTTGCTTAACTTTATAGGAAACTGCTCAACTAACTTCCCCCATGGCTGTACCAGGTTTTATTTCACCATAAATATATGAGAATTCCAGTTATCACACTTGTAATCTAGTCTTTCTACCTTTAGCCATTCTTGAGGGAGGGAAGTGCTATCTGACTGTGGTGTTGATCTGTATAATCTAATGTTTCTCATCAGGCAGTTACCTTCCATTAGCCATGGCAACTAGGACCTCACTCTCACCTGGGTCCCAAGTTACCAAGGAAAAGTTTGAGCCAGAAAGCCATCAGGAGCCACAAGCCAAGGACTGGCCTGATCTCGGTGTGTGTTCCCTCTGTCAGTCGGTTTCACCGTGGATGCCAGCGAGGGCTCAGCAGTCAGAGCACTCTTGCAGATCAGAAGAACAGCAAAGCCCTTACCTGCTATCTTTCTCCGCATCCACGGACACACAAAGAGCCACACGAAGAGGGCGAACAGCAGCGCGACCCCGAAGGAGATGAGCACGATCGCCCACATGGGAAGGACCAGGCCCAGCACTGGGGATAAAGGGGATACTTCTCAAACGCTGGGCAGCATGTCCACATACCTGCCACTCCCCAAACCTGAAACGAGCCACCTGGATTCCTTGTTTAATAAAACTCTCAACCAAAAAAGATGTGCTAGGCATTCTGGGGTACAAAGCTGTGTGTTTAAGACACACAGCTTTGCGAATATGTGGTTAAATCAGTAAGTAACCTAATTATTAAAAATCGACCAACTTGGCACAAATGGCATATTAAGTTGGGAATAAACCCATTTACAGTATTATCTCAATATCTACATTCCTGAGTGGACAAACAGGGGTAACAAAGGGTCCGTCTTCCCTCCTAGTGCCCCCGCCCCCGCCCCCGGGCAGCGCGAAGCCCAGGGCTGCAGCGGGCACAGCAAGGCTGGCAGCTGCCTCTTTGGTTTCTCAATAGTCAGCAGCCCGGCTTTAAATGGACATGACGCTCAGACCACACACACAAACCTTTTTTAACATCAGCTTAAATTGAGAAACAGCAGACACAGGAAGAGTCTGCTGCACCCTTCGTAAGTGCCTAAAAGCAGGGCATAAATTCCTTGTGAGAAACGCGCCTTCCTTGTTCCAGGAAGAGCAAAGTGACCCTCACCACTGGAGACAAGGCACCGATACCAAGATAAGTCTGCACAAACAGACCTTGCTAAAATAACCGTTCTATTCTGTTTCCTCCCTGTATTTCCTCGTCACTTTCCATAATTTATCACCCTTTGTCAAAATGGTATATAAGTCCCAAAGTCTAACTGCTTCTTTGCGTGTTCATGTCTTTTCTGTGAAGGCCTCCATATGCATAAATCAACCCTTTCTACTGTTAAAAATAAAATAAAATAAAAGCTTAGATAGAAAAGTTTTTTAAAAGGACACTGACTTTCAAACTCAACTCTTCTTTGAAGTGTCAACTCATGGAATTACAACATAGAAAAACTTTTCATTACTATCCAGTCCAGCACACGAAGCGGCCATTCCATCAGCCAGTGAAAGTATGGAGGGTGGAGAAGCATCAGGCCTCCTAGCCCTATGGGGTCCCAGAACCCAGCTCTCCCGGCCGCACAGGCGTGACTCGCACACGCTCACAGGCGCACCCTTGCACAGGCACAAAGATACAGGCACAGGAGCACTCACTACAGCATTATTTGTAATGGGAAGAATTTGCAAGACGACCGATACACGCATCATTCCGTAGAAACGTGAAGTCAGTGTGGTGCAGAGCGTAAAAATGAGGTCGATCTAAACGTACTCATGAGGAAAGAGGCCCGCGATCTAGTTAAGTAAGAAAGGCCAGCTGGATCACGGTGTGTGTAGCATGACCCAATTTATGTTTAGAAGAGAAAACAACCCCACACATACACTCCTACCATATGTGTGAATAGACAGAAAAAGTTCTGGAAAGAATCAGTGGTTACTCCTGTGGAGAGATGAGAAATTGGAGGGGGCTCTCCCTTTTCACTACATATACTTTTGTACTGTTAACTTTGAAAATTTATAATGGGCACACACTTTTGTAAATTGTTAAATTTTTTTTCGAAGTTTGAAAGGAGTGAACTATTTAAAACTCTGCTCTTAGATTAAACAAATCTCTAATGATACAGGCTTTGTTAGTTACACTGTTAGCCATTCTATACATACAAACCAACTCACAGTTACTCAGGTAAGGTATTATTAGACATTTTGGTAATGGTAAGAGGGAGAACAGGTAGTTAATACTCTAAATGGGGAGTCAGGATTAACATATACAAATATAAAAAACAAAAAACCAAGATCACCCAGCCTTAGTACAGTGGAGGGGTCCCTGGCGGCAAGAGACACTCAGCGGTCAGGCCACTCCACCCTCAAACGCCCGGTTACACCAGAAGGCACGTGGGCCCGTGCAGGGCTGTACTGAGGCACCTGGCAGCCCTGCTCCAGCCCTGGCTGTGGCCTCGGAGCCGAGGCTTGGAGCTGCTTGTAGAACCACTCGGGCTGACCTCACTGGCCGCGCTCATGGCCACGGCTTCCTGCTTCTGCTTTTATGTCTTCGTGCCAGTGTCTGGTACATGTGGTAAAAGACCGCTCCAAAGCTGTTTCTTGCTGAACTGAGAGGTAACTGTTAATTACCAACATCAAACTGATGAACGGACATCAACACCAACTACAGCTTAAAAATACTTGGCTTTTGAAGAGGTTTCACGGTTTCCTTGGTGGTTCCTGGTTCCGTTGATGATAAAATTGTTAACTTGGGCTACTTTTGGCTTCACTGCGTTAACTTGATCTAAGACAGGCGAGCTCTGGGTACTCTGGGGAGGGGATGCAGTTTGGGAGCTGGATACAGGACTATTTAAATGAGTGAATACGTTTGCTCCCAGGCCCCGTTTGCTTCCTTCCCTGCCGAGCAGAGCCCACAACAAGGCAGAGCAGGGCTGCTCTACGTGCGCCTTCCAGGCCCATCTCCACGCTCTCCGTGGAGGTCACGTGAGTTCTGGAGGGTGTCAGGACCCACATCCGAAAGGGAGGAACTGAGGCCGGCTACACGACTTCTGATGCTTCTCTTAGACAATAAGCCACAATGTCACCTGACCCTTGAACCTTTACCATCACAACCACCTTCGCCATCGGTTTGGCCTGGGAAGTGGCCAAGAAGGTCCGAAGCCACCCTCTGAGTCACAAGAACTGGACAGGAGGTCAGGGGCTCCACACATCACTGAGAGTGGAAGGGGTGGGAGACAGAGGGAAAAACCAAGGGTGCGAAGAACAGCGAAGGAACCAGGAAAGCGGGGGCAGTCATCAATGGTGAGTAAGAGAGGAGAGAGGAACAGAACGGGGACAGGATTTGGGTCTTACCAAATTATTATACCAATTTAGTAAATTAACAGCATCAGAAGTGCACAGGATTAACGTACATACAAAAGAGAAACAGACTCACAGGCACAGAAAACAAACTTATGGTTACAAAGGGGAAAGTGGGGGGATAAATTCAGAGTTTGGGGATTAACATATACACACTATAATATATAAATAAGGATCTACTGTATAGCACAGGGAACTATACTCAATATTTTGAAATAACCTATAAGGTTAAATCTTACAGTAAAAGAACCTGAAAAAATATATATGTGTTTGTGTGTGTATACATACATATACATATATATATATATATATATATATATATATATATATATATAAAACTGACACCTGAAACTGTACACTTGAAAAAAAAAAGCACACCAGGATTTACTTTTAAAGCCTGCATATAAGAAATGCAGAGTGACAGTTACGGTCCGCAGCTCTAAACTGTACTAAATACATAAAATCAACTTTCATGGATAAAAAAACAATTAAATGCAAAAATCCAGCATGGAAAAGCCTTTGAATCAACGTACCTCCAGGGGAAAACTTTTTTTCTTCTGAAAATTCAAGGTTTACCTTTTCACAACAAAATTTTTGACAAAAATACTTCGCACTGAGCAGCCTTCCTGCGAAGATCTCAAACTGTTTTCCGGTAACAACGCTCCAGAGGGCACTGAGGCCCGGCGCCGTCACCCCGCGGAAGGCAAAGTAGGGCACGGCTTGAATTGCTCCGGTCCCCGCGGCCAAGAACGGCTGCCAGGAGCCCACACTGGGTGCTCGCAAGCCCAGGCCTCACTCCAGACCCTAAATGGCCTTTCATCTCAAGCTCTTTCATCTTCTGAACAGTGAAGATATGATGAATAGTGATTTAGCTCTAACCACAAGCATCCTTGCAACTCTCTCCCAAATCCCCCGAAGATCAGGATATCCAAGTGACATGGGGAAAAGCAGAGAACTTTTTAGAAACACAGTCTTCTGGAGTCATTATTACTTTGCTACATCTCTTGTTTTTCATATATAACAATCTTTGTTAAAATATAATAAAATAAATTAAGCTTCTATAAAACCAGTAAGGCTTTTTAGCCCATATTAGCTCCCTTACACTACTCATCAGCCTCACCTGCACCCTCTCTTCTCTCTCTCTCGGGGTTAATTTTATAAATAATATATGGTTATAAAAATATCAGCCATAGATAATCATCAAGGACCTACTGTATAGCACAGGGAACTCTACTCAATACTCTGTAGTAACATATATGGCAAAAGAATCTGAAAAAGAATAGATATATATATGTATAACTGAATCACTTTGCTGTACACCTGAAACTAGCATAGCATTGTAAATCAACTATACTTCAATATAAAATAAAAATTAAAAAAAAAATATCAGCTGTATAAAACTGTATCACGTACAAATGTGAAAATTCCTCGTTGTCCGTCCTTCTTGAACCCACTTCCCAGAGTAACACTGTTAACTATTTGGTGTGTATATTTTCAGGCATTTTCTAGACATAAACATATGGTGCAAAGTGTTTGTGAAAATTTTTTTTTCTTTTCCTTAAATTGAATAGATGTAAATCACACTGTATATATTCTTCTGTGCCTTCATTTCTCACATAACAATATACTATGGACATCTTTCCACAGTAACACACACACACACACGTCTGCCTCATTTGTAGAATCACTTTTTACTAGTCCTCCCTTCCCTGATAAATGAAGTTTCTAGTTTTTGTTTTGTTTTAGATCAACACGTTCAAGCATTAGAGGAGCTCCCTGGGTGAAAGGAATCCTGGGGCAACTTTAAGAAAATGAAGCATTGTTTTGAAATTCAAAAATGCTATTTCCTAATTTGTCCTATAGTTGGGATTTTTTTTTTTTATGCATATGGTACCAGCTTTCTCAAACCAGGGTTCATTTATAATAATTCTGAGAAGGAAGTGAGTTTAAATCACTCTGTTCTGAATCAAGCTCTCAGTGATACTGGAGACTCTTCTCAGCCCAGGCCTTCCCCACCCAGGGCCCAGGGCTGGGAATCACTGCAGCTCCAACGCCCAGCTTCTCTACAGCCCGGAACATTCTCTACAGCTAACACGGAACACAGAGGTCCTCTGGGAACAAAGCTCCTTCTCCTGAGTCAGCGGGGACCTGAGGGGTGGCTGATGCTCTGGTTCCCTTGCGGCTGGACCAGAAGAGCTGCCACTGGAGGAGGAGGAGATGGAGGAGAAGGGGAGGGGGAGGGAGAGGAGAAGGGGGAGGGGGATGAGAAGGGGAAGGGGAGGGGGAGGGGAGGAGAAGGGGGAGGGGGAGGAGGAGGAGATATAGGGAGGGGGGAGGAGGAGGAGAAGAGATGGAGGAGAAGGTGGGGGGGAGGAGATGGAAGGGAAGGGGGAGGGGAGGGAGGAGAAGGGGGAGGCGGGGATGGAAGAGTTGGAGGAGAAGGGGAGGTGGAGAGGGGGGAGGAGGAGGAAGGGAAGATGGAGGAGGAAGGGGAGGCAGCCCCATCTCAGGTGCAGACCACTCTGGGGAAGCCAGAAACCAGGCCTGGTTAAGTGTGAGAATTCATCTGCTAGTAAGGAGTGAGCAAAGGTTGCTAGCTAGAGATTTTGAGGAGCACCCCTTACATGAGAACCGTGATAAGACAGCAGCGTTTACGGTAAAAGGTTATGATAAAGAGGTGGTTAGGGCAGGGGTCCTCTAAATGCACACGCATCCGATCACCCAGGGTCTCCCTGGTAAATACAGACTGCTGGGCTGCATTTCTGGTTCATCGGGTCTAGGGCTGAGCCTGAGAATCTGCATTTTTGACAAGTGTCCACGTGATGCTGACGCTGCCAGTCTAGGGACCACACTTTGACTTAGAAACCTTCGTTAGCTGATCTGCTCTGACGCCTCAAAGCCGTGTACCATGAACCTCAGTGTTTGTTCTTTAAATGCTGAACAAAAACCAGGTCCTGTACAGCTGAAGACTTTCCTTAAAAATAAACTTCAGGCTTGTATCTAACCCAACCCAAGTGAGTACTTTATTTTCCTCAAGTTATTTTTGCTTCTTGCAAACTATTTTTTAAAGGACAAAAATGCAAAGACCATCTTTTCAAGTGCAACTCAGTTTCTGAAGGATGACTTTTGAGAAAAGTCATGTCAAACACAAAGTAAAACAAATCAAACTAGGCCCAAGATATAAACAACTTCAAAATAACTTAGAGAGGAGGAACAGAGGAAGTCAAACCAGAACCCTGTAACTCAACAGCCCACGGGTCCCCACTGAATTCACGTCCATCTAGAAAAATGCTACTTATCAGAATCTCTGAAAGTTGAAACGGGGTAAGGTGAACGCTGCCACTCTTTTTTGTTAGCAAACTTTTCGTTCTTTCCTTTTACCTCTGGGGCCTAAGTGTTGAATGGAAGCGTTCTAAGGAAGAAAAGGACTAGGAAGAATAAATTCCAACAGGCAGAAAGGCAGGCAAATTCTGAAAGGGGCAGAGGACCAAGTCACTGTGGAAGTGATTCTTCCCAGCTCAACCCTATCCCCAAATATGACGCCACAGCTACAGATGACCGTAGGATGGAATTAATGTCTAGTTTTAACCTTAGATGTTTAAATAAAAATAGGATTTAGACTCACCTATTGAATATCCCATAAACGCTCCCCAGGAGCCAAGACATTAGCAAAGTCCTTTTCTGACTGAGTGTATTCTGATCATAATTAACAGTGACATTAGGTACCAGGCACTAGATACTGCATGTCTTACCCCTGCCCCATCGTGTGTCAGAAGAATGTCATATAACTGGGGCTCGGGACCAGGCTGCCCACTTAAAGTCTGCTTCTGCACCTGACTAGTTATATGACCTTGGGCACTCAGTCAGCATCACTGTGCCTGCTGCCCACCTGTCAGGGGGGCGTTAGCAACATTACCAATTTCCCAGTGGAGTTCAGAGGACGCAAAGGATTAACTCATGTAAAACTCAGCTCAATAAAAGCGTTTATTTATTATTTATTTTTCACAACTTCTCTATGAAGTATTTATATTATCCTTAGTTGCCTCATCCGTTATCTAGTTTCATTTTCTCTAGAATAATTTAGTCTCTTAGTAATCTGATTCTTCTAGCAAATTTGCAATAAAACTGCAGCAAAAGATGAGAAAAAGAAAAAGAAGTGATGGAAAAAATAGGTAAGTATGGAAAAAGTCAAATTTTAATAAAAATCATACAGTTGTGGTCTTCTGACATTCAGACCGAGAACCAAGGAGCGAGAAGAATAGAGGCCAGAGAAAAAAAAATGCAGAAACAGAACTAAATGGTCGTCATTTACACCGATTCCCATTTCCAGGACTCGGTCCGACAAAGGCACCCCGGCCTTCATTTGTTTAATCTCTTAAATCACTAGCCCGGGAGGTGTCTGGCTATTGACCGCTGCTAGGCTTTTTGTTCCATTACCCTGGGCTCTGAGAGCCTGCAGAGAACTAAGAACAAGGGCTCAGGTGGACGAGACATCTCTCTGCTACAGCTGACTTCCCACCTGGCGCTCCGGGGCCCGCCCAGCACCACGTGGAAGCTTCGTGAGATTCACAGACTTGGGGTGGGGTGAACTTCAACTTCATGGTATGCAACTGCTTTTTCTCTGCCTCTGTTTTTTTGTTATGGATCATGAAAACAGTCTGTGACAAACACACTTCATACTCCGTAAATGATCAAGCCCGAAGGGCCGTCAGGCCACTGTCATCTGAGGCTAGGGTTTCACCTCCCTCTAGCTCACCATGACGTTCAGCCTTGTGCTTTTCAGATAACTTAGAGCCGCTGGGGTGCTTCACGCCCCCTCCCTTCACCCAAAGTCTGAAAGCCCGGACCACGAGCATTCAAGCTGTAAGAGCCGTGCTTTGAGCGCTGAGAAGATGCCAAAGTAGAAGGTTACACAGCGTTCAGAATCATTCAGAAAGAGTGAAGTACACACACACAGAATTAGATATGGCTATACAATCCAAGAAAAACTGCCTTGAGAAAACCCGGTTGGAGAAATGAATAAGGATTTCCCCCGTTTCGGAAGAGGGCGCTTTCAACTGTAATACGACACACCATTTAGCAGAAGCTTTATCTTTTGAACAGAGAGAGGGAGGTTTTTATCAGATATGGCCCCTAACTGAATCTTAATCCTTAAAGGACGTTAACAAGAAGGAAAGCGACACACACAAACATCTCTGCTGACTCCGGACATCCCCCAGCAATGGACCTGTTCAGGATCCGGCTGTAAGAGGTACATCTCACAGAGGGGAATGGGGGACCCTCTCTACCAAGATACGCATGGAAACGGTGAGTGAGAACGCTAACCACCTCCTCAGCCCGGGAAGTTATGCAAATGACAGTACTGTACGTATGTTCTTCTTTACCCACTGAAAACGTAAAAGAAAGCAACTTTTAACCCTGCTCCACCCCAAACCCCAAACCCTTGAAAAGAAAGAACAAAAGACATCGGAATGGGAAGAAAAGGAGCAATTCTGAAAAGAAAATCATCCCTGGTTCCGGTATCTGAAACGCGGAACGGCAGGGCGCTAGTCCCTGGACTCACTGGGCTGACGAGTTCCGGGGGGGTTAGATGTTTGTGCTGTAGACCACGTGACAGCCCCGCCCCGGACTGTCCCAAGGTGGTGACCTACTGCTTACGCGAGCTCCCCCCTGCCTCCGGGGGCCTCCCCAGCTCAGGGAGGCTCAGGCTGTCCCATCACGTTCTGCGACTCAGCACCAGGAATCTGAGGCAGAAGGGGGATTTCAATTTTCTTTTTTTAACCTGAAGTCTGTTCCCTGCGTACTTCACATCTCTCCTGAGTATTTAAAACAAGTAAAGGCATCTCCTACTCTTTTCACTGCTCCGTAATGATCGTGAGTAGTGCTTCTGACTGTTGGCCAACAAATCCACCACCACCGCTGGACTCTGACACCACCTGCTGGCCATGACCTTCCGAGGGCTCTTACCTGGGGCTCCTGTGTACATGATGGAAAACACATTGATCGCGATGGTAGCGGCATAGAACACGGGAAGTGCCCGGAGGCCGTTGGGAACGGGGTCCTCCTGCGGGGTAAGGAGATAA
Organism: Balaenoptera acutorostrata; assembly: GCF_949987535.1. NCBI lineage: Eukaryota > Metazoa > Chordata > Mammalia > Artiodactyla > Balaenopteridae > Balaenoptera > Balaenoptera acutorostrata. Next base: position 5,662,389 of record NC_080084.1, on the reverse strand, counting down.
GGGGGCAAGTCAGGACTCCAGAGGCATCTGCAGGCAGCACAGGCAAAATGACACAAGTCATCGTTCCGGGAAAGCCCTGGCCCTGCCGTGGGCTGTGTGCACCTCCAGACCCGGGGCTGGCCTGGGTTGACCCTCCTCCTACACAAGTGCCGTGGCAAAGGGCCCACGAGGTGACCAGCAGACGCGTTAACGCGCTGGGATCACATGAGGTGGCGGCAGATGTGGGGACAGAGAAGGGCTGTTGGTGAGGCCAGCTCCTGGGACTAAAGCCCTGACCCAGAGCGCTCACTGTTCTAGCTACATTCACGTTGGCCCAAAAATCCACTTTCAACAAATATTTTGAGGCCTGACCCTCTGAGGATGCCCTGAGAAAGTCAAATGACTTCAACACCACGGTGTTACTACTAGATTTTATGGTACTCTGTGTCATGATCCGGGTTTGCTGTGTTGAAATATATAAAGCAAGGAAATACAGGACCACGTGCTGTGACTTTCAGAATCCTTTCACGAGGTGGAGCATTTCACCTTCAACTATTAAAAGGTGAAAAGAACTGTGGGTTCTTTGTCTAAGAAAACAGCTTTTTACAACCTTAGGCTTCTGGTACAACACTTCCGAAATCTAATATTTCAGCGAGAACAGTACTGCACGTGTTTTAGGCAAAGTCACACCTGGGAGAATATTTGAAATTTAGAGTTTACAGAGGAAAAATATAGAGTTTGAGGGTTTAGATCGACAGAGGATTCTGAAGCAAAAATATGAACCGAGAACTCCTCGATGCAGAACTGGCACGTAGGTGTTGCTTAAATAATTCAAACACGGGCTAATTTCTGATGACCATGTAAGACACTCTTGTACATTGGTATGAGTCTATGACCCACCCACGATAAAAGGAAAATTAGGTCTAAGCCTTGATGTGAGCTACAGAAGTCAGGATGAGTACAGACTATCTCACAGGTTCCTACTGTCAAATGCAAACGTGTGCAAATCAAGTACGTTTGCAGAACGTAAACTCATCAAGAACCCGCCTGGAATGTCTCAAGCGGCCACCAGCACTCGTCAGGAGGCCTGAGGTGAATGGAAGTGGGATGCCAGGAAAGGAAGAGCTGGGGTGGAAGGCGATTCAGCCGCACGGGAGTCCCGGCCACAGTCACAGGCAGGGCAGGTGAGGAGCAGGTACAAAGGGACGGGCAGGAGCCTGGGATGAAGCACATCTCCTCCTGATCTGCCGTGGGCCTGCGACAGGAACCCAGGCTGAACTGAAAGCGAAACGCTGAGACGCCCACGTGCCTACTGCCTCCGCTTCCAAAATGCTGTTTCCTGGGGGACGACGGCTACTACAGAAAGACTCCCAACCAGTAACTTCTGAAGGCCTAAAGTCTTCAGTTTGCGTGTTGCAACTGAATCACCTTATGTTTTCTCAAATAACCTACTCTTAAAACGCAAATGGCAGCTGTCTCACTGAGACCCGTCTCCGTTCCTCCTCCTGTCTCCCTCCCTCCCTCCCTCCTTCCTTTCCTTCCTTCCCTCCACCCATCACCTGCCCCCCATCCAAGCAGCCATCCCTCCCTCTTAACAGATATTTAACCGGCGTCTCTGAAGGGCTAAGCAGCGCTGGGTGCCGTCTACGCATGCGAAGAGACAGTCACGGTTTCTACTCTCACAGATCTTACGGTCAAATAGCGAACAGGGGGCCAAGCAGGAGATAAATCGCTGCACAACGACGCGAGTGCAACGATAAGAAGGCAGTGAGCGTGTGGGGATACACAGAGAGGAACCCAAGCGGAGGCTGGGGCAGGAGCACCTGGGAAGTGACTCCTGGCGGGGGGCAGATGACGGGGGTGCAGGGGGGGCAAGAGTGGGTGGCACCTTCCAAGATGTTACTGGGTCCTAGGACAGCTGGAGCCCCGGAGAAGGGCTGGTAACTTTGTGATCATCCAAGAGACTGAGCCCGCCTAGAAGAAGAGCTACGTCTTCAAGCAAGGAGACGGCTGAAGGCAGGCGTGTCCCGATGTGCTCGGCGTGTGCTGAGCGGCCAAGGGCAAGCAGCAGGGCTTATGAAACGCTGCAACAACCCCTTGACAGGCAAATCAAAATGTAACCAAGGTTTTTTTTTGTTTCTTGCCGAGAATACTGATCTCAGTAAGCTTCCGTTTTCATCTCATTTTATTTTTGATAAAAATGTACACACACACACCCCGCCCCCGTAGGTGTTATTTCCTTCTTTTTATCCTATCCTCAAGGATAGGAAGAAAACCAGTGTCTGAAGCTTCCTTTCTCCATTAAAAAACAGAAAACACCTTATATCTGGGTAAAGAAATTCTCCAGCTGTTTTTAGTGCTAGTTAATTTCAAAATCCTAACACTATCTTTCTCTATTCTGTTTACTGTTCACAAAATAATTATCTTTCCTTTTTTGAGGTGTGAGCACAGTGCCCAAGAATGCTGACCAATGAACTAAGTCATATGGCAAGACACCTCATGTCCAGTGCTGGTTCTGGGGGAGCCCCTGGGTACTCTACCCACCTCTCCCCGCCTACTTTAGAATAATGTCTAATTCCAACTTCAGGGGACTGTGCCTTAACAATTATTCCTCTGACCCCTCTCACTATTAATTTCTACTGAGTAGAACCAAAATTAGGTCTAAAACGTAATTAAAAAAATAATAGCCTCTCTTACCTTTTTTAAGATGAACATTCTGATCAGTACAAACAGCACGCCAGACATGAAACCAGACAACAGCGGAGATATAAACCAAGAAGCAACTGAATAATTAAAAGAAAATCTAATGAATGTTACAATTCTACATAATTCAGGTCCTATTTATATAACACCACATACATTAGTAAACATTCCTGGAATTGTTCACCTTAACTCAGAGCCCAACAAACCCACTGCCTTGGCAGACTGACCTCCACACAGGGGTCACCGTCCTCACACACAGACCCCAGGCCACGGCACACACACCACCTCCCAGCTCCGGCCTCCGACGACGGTTCCCCTGATTCCCACTGAGCCCATCCTGCCTGCCCTTCATGCAGCCCCGTCCCTGTGCCAGCTGTAAGGGCCACTGAAAAGGGGACCACCTTCCCTTTCAATTTCCAAGGCCAGCCTGGTACTGTCACCCCGTAGCCTCTGGCTGCACACTGGAAACATCTGCAGAGTTTTCAAAAACTAGTTACGTTCTGGGTCCACCCACAGAATTCTGCTTTAAAAGGTTTGGAATGGGGTCTGGGCACTGATATCTTTAAATTGCTCTCCCAGGTAATTCGAAAGTGCAGCCAGAATCAAGCACCACTGTTCTAGAAGCCTGGGACCTCGGGTGAGTTTCCTGGGATGTCAGGTGAGTTTCCCGGGAGCTCAGATGAGTTTCCTGGGGTCAGCAGCGTTCCCTCGCAATCTGTGTCCTGCTTGCAGGTCAGGGATCCTGAGGCCACTATGATTCGTAAAAGGATGGAGATGGGTGAGAGAGAGTGTTTTTCACAGTGGGCGTGTTGGTACTTATGGGGCTGAAAGGACTTCCCTCTTACTGAAAAAGTCAGACCCAGGAAGCAGGTTGTCAAACCTCTCCTAACAGTCCCCACGGGGCAGCCCACAACCCAGAAGGAGCACCAGGCAGACTGGGGGTCTCCTGGATGCAGTGGGGTAAGTGGCACTAGGCTCGCTTCCACGCCTCCCCAGCACCAGGAGCTCTGACTCCTGGACAAGGGTCCAGTTTTTCTCTGCCTACACACTGATTTCAACCAGATAAAGTTCTTAACGCCCTGTGAACAACAGATACTGATTTTCAAAGCTGGATGACAATGTAGCATTTGAAAAGAGCATCTGGAGTTAAAAGACTGCATAACAGTTCACAATCTCTGCTAACAGAAATTTTAAGGGAAAACGTCCATAGACCTATCCATATAGGTCTTCTAAACGTTAACATTTAAAGGAAAAAGTGTAACGGTGACTTTTAATAACATTTACTCTAGAAAATGTAAACTTTCCTTCTTATAGGTAAAAGAAAATGGCAATTACCAATCTTGACCAGCTCCATCCACTGCACACCTTTTGTACCAATTGCGACGAGGGAGAATCCAATGGTGGCCCCAACAATGCAGTGAGTCCCCGAGATCGGGAGCCTCAGGAAGGATGCAATGAGCTGCCAGACGGCCGAGCCTGCAGGTTGAAGATAAAAAACAAAGACAGAAAAAAGTCAGATATACAGAGGGGTGTCTCAAACAGCCACAGAAGGAAGAAACCCAAATTCCCGCTCTCCTTCCCAATGCCTCCCTGGGGTTAATTGTCTCTGGATTGTTTCTTTCTTTTAACATCTTTATTGGAGTATAATTGCTTTACAATGGTGTGTTAGTTTCTGCTTTATAACAAAGTGAATCAGTTATACATATACATATGTCCCCATATGTCTTCCCTCTTGCATCTCCCACCCTCCCACCCTCCCTATCCCACCCCTCTAGGTGGTCACAAACCACCGAGCTGATCTCCCTGTGCTATGCAGCTGCTTCCCACTAGCTGTTTTACGTTTGGTAGTGTATATATGTCCATGCCACTCTCTCACTTTGTCACAGCTTACCCTTCCCCCTCCCCATATCCTCAAGTCCATTCTCTAGTAGGTCTGTGTCTTTATTCCCGTCTTACCCCTAGGTTCTTCATGACCTTTTTTTTTTTTTTTCTTAGATTCCATATATATGTGTTAGCCTACGGTATTTGTTTTTCTCTTTCTGACTTACTTCACTCTGTATGACAGACTCTAGGTCCATCCACCTCACTACAAAAATGGGCAGAAGACCTAAATAGACATTTCTCCAAAGAAGATATACAGATTGCCAACAAACACATGAAAGAATGCTCAACATCATTAAATCATTAGAGAAATGCAAATCAAAACTACAATGAGATATCATCTCACACTGGTCAGAATGGCCATCATCAAAAAATCTAGAAACAACAAATGCTGGAGAGGGTGTGGAGAAAAGGGAACCCTCTTGCAATGTTGGTGGGAATGTAAATTGATACAGCCACTATGGAGAACAGTATGGAGGTCCCTTAAAAAACTAAGAATAGAATTACCATATGATCCAGCAATCCCACTACTGGGCATATACCCTGAGAAAACCATAATTCAAAAAGAGTCATGTACCACAATGTTCACTGCAGCTCTATTTACAATAGCCAGGACACGGAAGCAACCTAAGTGTCCATCGACAGATGAATGGATAAAGAAGATGTGGCACATATATACAATGGAATATTACTCAGCCATAAAAAGAAACGAAATTGAGTTATTTGTAGTGAGGTGGATGGATCTGGATTGTTTCTTTACAAAGCCCCGAGAGAAGCCACTCGAATAACTTTAGCCAAAGGAACATTCTTCAACACTGAAGGGATAATGCTGACTTATTCAAAGGAAAGTATTTGAAAGTATTTAAAGGAAAGTATTTGAAAGTATTTAAAGAAAAGCCTCGTGACGTCAGTTCCTAGTTGCCTTTGTCATGGTTAAGCGAGGGTGCTGGTGGTGAGGTGAGTTCTGATGTGAAGTGTGGCCAGGACCAAGCAGGAGACTGGGGACTAATGAACATGGAGAAACAGGAAAGGCTGCGTATTGGTAAAGATTCTGCTGCAGTTACGCTGTTCGGTCACATCATGAGGAGGCTAGATACTGCCTATGTATATTAGTCGGTACAAGAGAGAGTATAAAATACAAACATCAAATCACGATGCTGTACACCTGAAGCCAATATAATGTCACGTCGAATATACCTCAGTAAAAACAAAGAGAGAGAGCGTGTGTAATCCCACATTACTTTTCGTAGTTTTGCCTCTCCTGTGAGAAGTAACTGTGATATTTAACCCCACGCTGGGCATCTACCCTCAGCCCCTGCCCGGGCGGCTGGGCCTTTTTTGGCCTGCTCCCTCCAGGCCTTCTAATTCTCAGGAGTTAAGAGGATCCCTGGGTTTGGGCTTTGTGTCCTTTTACCTCAATTTCACCACCCTTTTCTAGGCTTCGTGTTCTTCCAGGCTACAGTTCACTTCAGATATTTTCATAAGCAGATCAAGTTTTGCAGGGAGTATTAAAAGCATGGGCTGGGGAGAGGTCACTTTCGGAAACAGCTGTTGAAAAGCTCACACAGGGCTGCAGGGGACAAAGGGCCTGGCTGATAAGCAGGGCATGGCATTAATCCCAAGTGTTAACTCTGGAAATCTGGCTGCCTGGTAGCAGCATTTTTAAACAGACCCCTGGCATTTTCTCCAAAATCATCTGCGTTCCGGAGGCTCGTGAGAGGTCGTGCAGGTCCCCACTTGCGGAGCGAGGCTGACAGCTGCTCCGGGAGTGCCAGGCAGGCTGACCTTGGCGCCGCAGCGGGCCGTGACCCCGGATCTGCCCCTGAAACGTGTGCTGGGAGGAGGAGGGCCAGCCTTGGGCTGCCAGACCGGTGACGGGCTTGATGGCAGCAGTCAGGCTCCCCCGCGGGCAGTTCTGCAAGCCCGGACAGCTAAGCCCTAGGCTCCTCAGGGACTTGTTGTTTTAAAAATAAAGCCAGAGTTTGGAGCGTGTTTCACACCACAGAACCAGAACTGAAAAAGCAAATATTCTTACAAAAAGTAAAATACCCTAGCGATGTTAAGAGAATGGGATAAACTCACCCACGTGAATTCAGACCATGAGGTTTTCAATCCTGAAAGCCACTCTCCTCTCTCTGGCTGACTTTATAACAGGAGGGCTTGTAAGGAAAGGTAGGGGGGACGGGGCTGCCTGAGAGAGGGAGGAAGGTGGGGGTGGGCACTGGGGAGCAGGGGACAGAGGGGAGGATGGGGCCTTGCAAGGCGAGAGTGGGCCAGCGGCCCTCCTTGACCTTGGGAATTCCTGGAGGTGAATGGGATTACATTAACGTTAAGAAAAACAGTGGGAAAAAGAGAGAGATTAACCTAAGATAATGATGTCCTGCAATGAAGGAGGGGATTAAGCACAGGATGAGGCTGCCAGACAAAACCTGGGGGAAGTGGAGGTTAAGATGGGTGTCTGAGGACACAGGCTCCTGGAGGATGAAAGAACGGCAGAGAAGGTACAGGTTACACGGAGGCAGAGAAGACTCAACACTTCCTAGGGTGGTTCCAGGAGACGGCTCAGTTGTGCTGTCGTGGGTATTTCCACGAAAAGATGGCGCGTTCTGAATTCTCAGTGGATTCTGGGAACCACTGGCGGTTTCATACTAAGTGGATCGACTGTTGCTTTAGGGCTGAGCTAGAGGCCCCGGAGATGCCTTGTTCAGGAAGTGTGGCTGGCATGAACAATTTCTTCTACCCAATCAACTTAACACTACCACAACTTTACCAGCAAGCACAGAGACCCATGGGCTTGGGGTGAAGATTATAAAGAAAAAAGAGAAAAAAAAATACAGAGACAGGGGGAGAAAAGGGACAAAGAAAGGGATGTTGACTTTAAAAGAGGAAGATTGGGAGAACACAGGCATCTGAACAGAGTCATCTTGGTTTGGGCCAATCATGATTATACCACCATCTTAAAATTCCCCAGTTCCCATGTGCAAGGAACCCAAGTTTAAAAGTCTAGGTAACTCTCACCAATTCCCAACAAAATAGGCTTTGAGATCCTTCTAACCACACACCAAAAAAAAAAAAAAAAAAGACACCAAAGCAAACAAAATCAAGTTACTCAAGCAAACCCCCCAAATGCTTTGGTTGACCTAAATTTTAGTGGAGCTAAGTATCCTTCATTCTTTGAGTGTAGAGACCAAGGCCAGGGGTGGGAAAACCCAAAAACTGGACAAGTTATGCTGTCTACACGGCAAGTTAGTGGTGACGTGGAGCTCAGCCCGCAGGCCTTCCGTCCACCCAGGGCCCTGGGGCAGCCTCACAAACAAATCTCCTCAATAAGCACCACCACTCCCCAAAGGGCTCATCCAACGCAAAGAGAAACCTCTGTTAAGATTGAACTTCATCACTGTATAGCACAGGGAACTCTACTCGATACTCTGTAATGACATATATGGGAAAAGAATCTATAAAAAGAGCGGATATATGTATGTTTAACTGACTCACTTTACTGTACACCTGAAGCTAACACAACATTGTAAATCAACTACACTCCAATTATAAAATTAAAAAAAAAAAGATTGAACTTCATCAGTGTTTTTCTTTATTTCTCCTCTACTTTCAATATATCTTGTCCGCATCATACCGACTGGCAAAATCTTAATTTCCGCTTGATATGATTACATCTTAGATATTGATCATGACTATTGAGGGTGAATTTGACAAACAACTGTCAAACTGTCAGGGAAACGTCAATTATACCGGACTGTGCTGAGAAGTACATGTCCAGTGAAGGTGAAAATTCAATCATTACAGCAGCTGTTGTAGTAAATGATTTTTAATTCTTAAAAATAATGATGAATTAAAGTAATCATGAGCCTTACATCTTTCAAACAACATGTGCAGCTGACAAAGAGGAACTCCTCAGCACATATGACCAGCTTACTGTGCTTTAGTAGTATTTCATTCTTTACTGAGGACATCCATCTTCCAATCAAAGGCCTCAACTACTCTACTTCTCAAACTAACCTGCTGTAACGAAAAGACGATGGACCATCTTAAACCTGGCAAATGACCTGCACATTCTGGGGACTTAAGAAGTGCTGGTGGTGGCAAACCCCTGGGGATCCGTGGGATGTAGCCGTGTTCTTGGTCCACCAGCATCCGGCCTCCCGGTGCAGGGCTCTCCCCACAAAAGCACGTGCCCTGTTGAAAGCAGAAGGTGGCAGGACTCCCTTCTCCCCCCTCTCCCCCACTACCCGTGTAGACACGCCGTCTGCTGTGCGTCACCTCGACCTAGAGGCAAGCAGAGGAGCTAGCCTGTCGGCTGCACCTAAGGCCCTGCTGCCCAAATCTTCCAGCTCAGCGAGGGCAGCGCCCACGGTGCCGCCAGTGTGGAGTCGCCTCGGGCAGGGGAGGGACCACACGCCCGACACCACCAATAAAAGGTCCTACTGCAAACAGCTGACATACAAGTGATCTTCCGGTGGAAAACAAAACAAGCATACTAGATGGAGCTCCCAGGGGTGGAATCAGAAAATCCAAACAAACACTAACAAAAGGAAGACAAATGACAGAGAAGACCAGAATTTCTTGAAAACACAGTCACTTAAGATTCAATTGGCAACTGCTCTAAAACTTCAACGGAGAATACAAAAGTTAAGGTAATGAATACTGTTTTTGGGCAACCAAGTTTTCAAAACATTACTTCCTAACTGATGAAAAATCTATGAAAAAATAGAAATGAACCTTCAAGGTTTATAAATAAACCTAAGTAAACCTCTCAAACACACTCACTTAGACGTGTTCTTTCTTTAATAACTTTCAAACAGCTTTAAAATGACAAAGAGCTATGCTACAAATATCTTTTTCTGGACTTTATGAAAAGCACTGACTTCGCCAAAATCTATTTGAATAAGCAAGTCTGCCATACATTCAAGGAAAGAAATGGTTGCTTGATATTTGAACACTGACCAAAATCATAACTGAATTAAAACACAGAGAGCACAAATAAGATATAGTAAATGAGAAATCTGAAAAAGTATACATACATATATATATGGCTGAATCACTTTGCTGTACACCTGAAACTAACGCAACATTGTAAATCAACTGGACTTCAATTAAAAAAAAAAAAGAACCATCAAACCAGTTTTTGAAAAGTTAAAACAAAAATCTCATGTATGGATATGACAAATGAGAAGTGGGTCAGTGGACACATTCCCGCGGGCGGAAAGACGAGGCTACTTACCGACCATGGCACTGACCTCCCCGGCCATGAGCGTCTGCACGGTGTGGTTGTACAGGTTTACATCAATGATGCCTTTCCGGATGGTCTCTCCAACTTTGGCCCCCAGTAACACCGAGCCGGTGGTTTCAAAGATTGAAGCCAGGATGCAGGCCTGCCTCAAGGTCACCACGCCCGAGCCCACGGCGGTACCGAACGAATTGGCAACATCATTGGCACCCACGGAAAACGCCAAGATAAAAGCTATAAAAAAACCCAAAATGACCATCCACAGATACTCATCTGTGGCCATTTTGGAAAGGGAGCTCCGGGTACTTTTCTTTTGCAGAAGTATTTGAAAGCCACCGAGCTTGAGGTTCAAACGTCGTCAGGCCGAGAGTTCTCGTAAACAATGAGTCTGCTCTGGAAAGTGCCGGATGATGCTGGAGCTGCACAAACTGCTAGCTGCTGGTTTTCAAACTACTGTCAGGACAGTTCATTGGGTTGTGTTCAGTCAGCGGTAAAACACATTCCATATTTTCCTTCCCAATCTGGGGAAGCTGTGAGGTCTCCCCCTGCAACAGGAAGAAGACAAAAGAGATCAATTACCCTGAGGAACCGGTGACAACAGTTTGTTCTTTCAGAAAGAAATGTTTGGAAACTGCTGATGGGATCTCACGCTGGCATGTGGCAGATCTGACCATAAAGCAAAGCAAGAAAGATTATAATCAGGCTAACTGCCCACCCCACCCCCAGAAAAGCTGATTCTAGAACGTCACAGCGTGAAGCTGCTTTATGATCACAGACTGATAGGAAGTCTTAATACGATACATTTTTATGCAATTTGAAAAATATATGTGGTCTTTATTTTAGAAAGAAAAAATTGCCTTGGATGAGCAAAAGATAAGGAAACGAGAAATTCAGAGTTACAGAGCTTTTCAAATACGTGGACCGTGCCTAATTTCTTGGAGCAGGATGACCCGATGTGGCTCTGTGACACTATGGGGTGTGGCGACTGTCTACCTGGCCATTTGCACACCCTGAGCTCAGCAGGCCCGGGTCAGACACGAAGTGACTCTTTCAAAAGGTGACAGGGTGGGAACTGAAGGGGCTCCCGGGGCACAGGGAAGCTGGAGCAAAGCCACCCTGTCAGAGCAAGAGGCAGATCAGGTCACTACGCCCTGCTTCCCACCTCGCTCGGGAACAGCCAGAGGCCTGACCACGGCCTGGGAGGCCCTCCCAGATCTCCGTGGGGCTCCCCCAGCAGATGTCCTTGGGGCTCCTCCCAGATCTCCTTGGGGCTCCCCACCAGGTCTCCTTGGGGCTCCCCCCCCAGATCTCCTCGGGGCTCCCCACCAGATCTCCTCGGGCCTCCCCCCCAACCCAGCCCAGGCTCACTGACCTCAGCTCCTGCCCACCCCCTCCCCTCACTGGCTCGCTCACCTCAGGGCCTTTGTACCTCCTGGTCCCTCTGCCAGAAACAGCTTCTCTGATGGCTGCGCATAGCTCACCACCTGCTCCAAGTCCCTCTCTGCCCAGATGTCACCAGAGCAGCCCCCCCTGACCCCCCCATGCCATTATCCCTCCCTCTCACCTGACCGTTTGTCTTTTCCACTGACCACCTCATTCGTTCACTCACTCACTCCCTCCTGTCCGGCCCCTCACGGGACGCAAGGACTTTGCTGTATCTCCAGCACACAGACTAGCGCCTGGCACAGGGTGAGCCCTGATCAAGTCGTTGAGTAAGTGAAGGAAGAAGCTACTGAACAAATGAAATAACCTTGCATAGGCTTCCTCCTGGGATGAAGATGTGACATCACAAAATGAATACATACGTGAAGCAAAAATGGCCCTAAAAGCCTCCGAACGGTGGTGTTCTATTATTATATGGTCAAAGTACCACGTCTGTGTAGTTCCTTTGAGTGGTTCTAGGCATCGGGAATGGTGCCCATAAATGCTTACTGAACTGAATAAAATAGGCTCATACACCATGTCATACACAATATAATGATCAATCAACATTAAGATTATTTAGAGGAAAAAAAGCAGGACATAAAATTTATGTGCCTGTGATTGTGGCAAAGTTAAAAGGCATATAAAAGGCCAAAAGGTAATCAATAAAATTGTAACAGTGGTTGAGTTTAAGAAGCAGTGTCAGAGATCATTTTTTCCTTTCCAGAAACTGTATACCGTGGTGACGTGCTTTTCAAATTAAAATAATACATAAAAAACAAATCAATAGGGCTTCCCTGGTGGTGCAGTGGTTGAGAGTCTGCCTGCCAATGCAGGGGACACGGGTTCGAGCCCTGGCCTGGCAAGATCCCACATACCGTGGAGCGGCTGGGTCCGTGAGCCACAATTACTGAGCCTGCGCGTCTGGAGCCTGTGCTCCACAACAAGAGAGGCCGCGATAGTGAGAGGCCCGCGCACCGCAATGAAGAGTGGCCTCCGCTTGCCACAACTACAGAAAGCCCTCACACAGAAATGGAGACCCAACACAGCCATAAATAAATAAAAATAAATAAAAATTTTAAAAAAACCAAAAAACAAATCAATAAACGTATATTGAGAACCATCTTTTTCAAAAATATAATTCACTAAAATGTGGTGAGTACATGTGCTGGGACGGCAGGGTAGGCAATGCTACAAGGCACACGATGAAATAAAAAATGTGCCCTGACCACCTTCTCATTTTCTAAGCTTCGTAGTCCACGCAATTCTGGAGATTCTGGGCCCAACGGAGACACGGGAAATGACCACTCGAAAGAGACAACGTTCTATAAATGAAAATACAAAATTAAAACATTCTGGACCAATATTATCTATCTTACAATGTAAAAGAGTTCTAGATGAAAGCTCATCTGTCAGGTTAGGTGGCCCAGAGGGCCAACAAGGACAATACTCAACAGATATCTACTGCATGCCCCCGCGTGCCCATCACGAGGGAGATGCTGAGCGATGACGGACGGGGTCCTGCACGTGCGGTGCTCCCATCCAGGGAGGGAAACAGATGCTCATCGACAAACACACGTCAGACCATCAGCTGCAGCCGATGCTACGGAGGCAGGAGGCTCTCGCTGCACGTGCAGCATCACGAGCGCACGGATGGCGGCAAGGCCTGCTCTGCGCGGGCAGGAGACGGTCCCCTGCCATCTAAGGGCGGGGGGTCAACCCGCGACTGGGGGAGGCGTTCCAGGCGGTTCCCAGCTGGGAAGGAGCGGGATGAGGGGAGGGGACCGGTGGCAGCCGGGGTGAGGGGCCCATGATGGAAGCTGAGCTGGACCATATTAAAGACTGTGGTCACCGACTAACAACAGGGGGCGCTGAAAGGGTGCTGACATGCTCAGACCCTCCTTCTGGGAGGAGCCCTGGCCACAGTGGGAAGAGGGGACACGATGGAGGCCGGCGTGGACGTGGGGAGACTGCCTACGAGGCCCCTGCACGGCGCAGACGGGGTGTCCTGGGCCCGGGGCAGGGGTGGTGACAGCGGAAGAGAAGTGATGCAGAGAAGCCAACCGTGGCGTTGGCTTGTCAACAGCGGTGGAGGGAGGAGAGCTGGCGCCTACCTGTGGAGCTGGGCTGAAAAGTCACTGAGCAGGGCGTGTTTTCCCTTCTGCACTGTACTTGGTTTTGTTTGTCGGTGGCAGGATGGTGTCTGAGCACAGCTCGTGGCTGGACACGGCACACACAGGGGCGAAGGCAGCTCAGCAGCGATGCCCTCAGCCCAGCTTTGCGTGGAGTGAGGCTTTTCATTGTCTTTATGGTCCCCCTGGCACCATTTCAGAGCAGGGATTCCCTCTCCTACTTAGATGACCTTAGATAACTTACTTCCACAACTGTGTCTATGTTTTCTCCTTCACACTCAAACCCTCAGCCAACCAGCTTAAGTCCAAAAGCAGCTGGTTGAGGAGAAATGCTTGCCCCTTTTCTGAGACCAGATGATTTCTATCTTGCATGATATTTACCCGGCCAGTTTCTTATTGCAAGTACCAACACCCTGACTTTCTCCACTGATTTTTATCAAATGTGAGCAAAATACAGAGCTTAAATAACCACACAATCTGCTCTATGGAAAAAGATAGCAACACCGCTGAAACCGAGCCCTCGGCGGGCCAGAGGACCACTGTGCAGGAGGCCACAGTGGGAGTTTGCCAAGAACAGGGCCCAAATTCAGAGCGGCTGAGGCCCGACCAGGATGCCGTCAGGGAGTGCTGGTGTCTGAAAGTAGGATTTTGAAGGGAGGTGATCACATCAGTGGGGAAATCTGACTTATTCAATAAATGATGCTGGGACAACGTGCTAGCTGCTAACTATCTGGAAGGAAGAAAAAAGTGAGATCCCTACCTCACACCAAGTTAAAGATTTAAACGTAAAAATTGAAACCTGAAGAAAATGAGAACATAGGTAAATATTTACTTAACATTGGGACGGGGAAGCCTAGACATGACATTGAAGGCGGTTAATGGAAAGAATCAACACATGTGAGTTCCCGGGAATCCTGCAGCTGGAGACAGAGGAGTCTGAGGTGTGGAAGCATCACTTGGAAATGCCTCTTCTCGTCCTCAGCAATGGTTCTCAACAAGGGGCAGTGCTGTTTGGAACCTCCAGCAAATGCCTTGTTCCTTCTAACTCTCCTAGGAGGGCTTTTCTGAAAAAGGTCAGGACGAGGTGGGAGGAGGTTGGAACAAGCTTCCTCTTTCCGTCTCCTTCCCCGAGTGTGAAAGCCCCTAAATGGCCGGGATTCACAGGACTGAAGGTTACGAGATAGACGTCAATTTTCAGATGCCATCAACCTCCTGCACTGGAGGAACAGAGCCCTTCAACTGTTTGACTTACTGCAGGAGGTACTGAGGGTTTCATAAGCTGTGTCCGAAAAGCGTCCTGTTCACAAGATCCTGTCTTTCCTCAGTGCCTTCTGAATAAGCTGCTCAGCTCGGCTCTCCTGCCCTCGTGTCTGGGCCTTCGGCTCTGAATGAGCCCTCCTCAGGGCTCCTGAGTTGAGGCTTATAGATTCTCTTCTTCCACGAGCATCCGCCTCAACTCTCCCTTACACCCTCTTCTCCACCCTAGAAACCGGAATGTTAAAAGGAAGGGTGAAAACAAACGTTCTCAGGATATTTCTAGACACGTTTGTACGCTGTTTAAAAACAGCAATGTTGCTGAGTTGTAGCACTTAATAGACATTTGAGCACAGAGGAGCTTGGGTGGGAGGGTCCTGCTCTGAAATGCTGCCAAAAGCGACACCCGAGGAGACCCCTGACCCTTCCAGCAAAGGTGCTGCTCCAGCCCCCCTCCCCCCTGCACACCCCTCCCCCCAGCCTGGGGTCTAACCATCTCCCCAGTCGGGCTACCAGCCCCAGACAACCAGGTCGGTGGCAGACTGTGGCCTGTTCAGGAGCTCAGACCCACGCAGAAAAGAATCCCAAAGATGACTGTTGGCTTCTTCCCCAAGCACACACCTCTTTTGATCAATTCATGCACCAATTTCAAACTCAGCTTTTTAAAGAACACCTCTCATCCTGAAGGATGCTTACTGAGCTGCCCTTACATTTCACCCAATAACTTCGCAGTCCTTCTCCTGTCCCCATGATGCAGAAGGAATTCAATACATCTATAAAATGTCTTATTTCCTGGGTCAGCTAGGAAACAGCGTAAGTAGGGCAAGGTCCTACTTGATGAGGCTTAATCTCATTTACTGACATGAGCTGAGTCATAATTAATAGTTGCTTACATCCTCCAGCTTGATACACTCAAAAGCAGATACGAGGAGAGTATCCACTGAGCTGCTTCTGGGCTGTGAGGACCTCTTCCCTGACACTCACGGGCCACACCCAGGCCAGGCCCTCCCTTTGACAGATGACGGGAGGGAGCCGGGTCCCCCATGCAGAGAACCTGGGGCTCTGAAGTAATTTTCCAGTACCTCCCCTGAGGCCCAAGTGCTTCACACACACCCTCTGAAAATGTACCACCTGCTCTCCCGGAAACCGGGGCTGGATCTTGAATTCTGACACTTAAGTCGAAATATCTCTTCAGGGGCACGATGTGAAATCCAGTAACCCTCTGCTACATGTGGGTGAGCCTGACTAGTAAGACAAAGAAACTACCAGCTTTTCCTGGTAACATTTAAATAAAACGGGAGATTCACTTTTGGAATCTTATGACTTGCAGAGAACAGTAAAGCAGAAACATTTTTCTTTCACCATTCAGGATGTAGATCTTGTCATAAGGAGTTTCTATTAACAACATCATTCTTGAGTAGCTCACGAAAACATCGACTGCACACGCTTCAATGTTAAAAAGACAGTTTAAAAAGTAACAGTATATTTAGGGCAGAAAACGCTGAGTTTCACATTTTCACACGAATGATAAAAAATGGAAACATTACTAGAATGGGTCTGAAACTGGCCTCCGCCCCCTTTAAACGGCATATTCACAGATAAGCAGAGCGGCCCTGGGAGCAGAGGGGCCTGGAGAAAGGCAGGTGGACGCTGTTCCGATGACGGCAGAGGCAGGGGGACGGGCAGAGGGGACGAGGAGGGGAGAAGAGGGAGAAAATGACGTCGGAAGGAAAGGTGACAGCGCAGCCAGAGGTTAGGCACCACCTGGAACAGGGGTTTGGAGGCAGAGGGTGCAGGTTAACAGAGGCAGGAGGAGCAGGTGTCCTTGCTGGGGACTGAGCATGGACACAGAGCCTGGAAACGATGACATACGACGTGCAAAGTGAACGACGCGGGACTTCCCTGGTGGCGCAGTGGCTAAGCCTCTGCGCTCCCAATGCAGGGGGCCCGGGTTCCATCCCTGGTCGGGGAACTGGATCCTGCATGCACGCCGCAACTAAGGAGTCCGCCTGCCGCAGCTAAGACCTGGTGCAACCAAATAAATTTAAAAAAAAAAAAAGGGAACGACGCAAACTGGAACAGAAGTGGCCAGGACGTCGGCCAACAGATGCGGCCCCTGCCCAGCCCTGTGTGTCCTTCGCCTCCTCCTTTTCTCTCTGCTCTTAGAAAGGAGCATTTGTTTCTCCTGCCCGGAGAAGGGGAAAGAGCATAGGACCAGTCAGGGCCCCGGGTCCATGCCACTCCAGCCTGCTCCTGGCTCCACAGCCCTGGGCAAGTCATATCAACGCCTCATCTGAAAAGTGGGAAGAACGGCACACGGCATGGTGGTGGGTGAAGGCCCCCAGCTCAGCGCCACAGATCCACACGTGGCGACCTGCTGTTACTGGCAGATAAAGCCCTGGGCAGCGGTCAGGAAACCTGAAGCCCAAGCCTGGCTCTGCTACTAACTAGCAACGTGACCATGGGTAAGTCCCGTCTCACCATCTGCAAAGGGGAACAGTAATAGCAAATCTAATGCCTGCAAAGTGTTTTGTAAGTTGCGGTTAGCCTCAAGCAGCTTGAAGTTATGGTATCACTGTAGTCACAGGAATTGGAACAGCGTGAGGTTCCCAAATCCTTCTAGAAGGATCTTTCTCACTTGCATGCCCCCATCTCCCTCCGGTGCTGCTCTTCTTCCTCGATGTGCCGACTCTGGCCTTGTCTTTGCTTGAAGACAGACATACACTGTTAAGGCACAGGAGCTTCTTTGAGGGGTGGAGGGAGGTGAAGCGGTAGAGAAAAAAGAACCCTAAAAGGTACGAAGAGAAAAAATCCACACAAAATGGTAAAGCCACTTTGGAAAACAATTTGGTGGTTTCTTATACAATAAAGCGTACAAGCCAGCAGTCCCATTCTGAGGTGTATTTACCCAAGAGAAATGGAAACACACGTCTACACAGGAAACTTTCTGTTCTCTCTCTCGAGTATGGTGGTGGTTACACTACTATGCATGTGTGTCAAAACTCATGGAACTGTATGCTTACAACTGGTGGGCTTGACTGTATATAAATTATGCCTCAATCAAGCTGATTAGAAAATAACACTGGAATATATAAATAGGTGAGGTGATGGATGCATTAATTAACGAGATGGCAAGAATCCTTTCGCAATGTAGATGTACAAATACATATCAAATCATCACGGCGTACACTTTAAATTGTTAACATTTAAAAGGTAGTATTTTACCATTTTATTTGTCAATTATATCTCAACAGAGCTGAGGAAAAAAAGAAGGAAAACAACAGGGTCATCTTGGATATTTTCCCTTCCTGTACTGCCACACTGTCCCCCCAACCCCCAAGTCCCTTAGGATAAAGTATAAAAGTTAAATAGTTAAAAACAGAAAGAAAGAGCCACTCCCTTACCTGAGGAAAGAAGGAACATTCCACTCAGGCACAGTAAAACCGGCCAGTGCAACCAACGGAGCCAGGGGTCAGGGGCAGGCTGTGACCCTTGCTCCAAACAATGGTGTGGAGAAGCAAAGAGCACACCAGATCAGAGAAGGAGGCTGCACTGCACAGGGAAAGCCCACAGAAAGGGACTCAGACGCAGCTGTTCCGAGGCCAGAGACGAGAGAGGAAGGCCTGCTGCTGGGAGAGCCTGCTGACCGCCCTTCAAGATGGGCACTTAGTGCCTCCACAGAGAAAAGAACAGCCGGCCTTCCCGTGGAGGTAAGTCTCCATCAGTTCCGCAGGACCCAAAAAGAGGTACCCTTCAAGAGCATTCAAGGTTAGGGCAAATCTAAGCATTTCAGCTGAAAATCACTTCTGTGGAGGGCCACAGACTGCAGGTGCTTTAAATCTGAACTTGCAGACATAGCATGTACCAAAGCTTCCAGGAGGTCAGTTACAGTAGATGAGAGCATGAGATAATAAAAGTGTCACCTTGTTTGCAATTCCAATACCAAACTCGAAAATCAGTCCAGTAATGTCATCTCCCAAAAGTACAGTCAGAAATGATTTTCACAGTTCCGAGCAACGGTGTTTATTTTCATACAAGGAACAGTGCTTGTACACTTGCCAGGCTGGGCCAGAGGCAGGGCCATCCCAGTCCTCTACCTTGAATGAGGAGGACTCAGGTAGGGAATGGTGTACTTTATGACATCAGTCTCAAAAGTTCAAGAAAACAAGTAAATAATTTAAAATGTGAATAAATACTCATGTACAAAGATGTTTATTAACAGGGTCATTTATAATGATCATGAAAAAGAGGAAACCACCTAACTGTCCCCAGACAGGAGAATGGCTGCGGAAACACGGGTGACTTCTAAAGACGAAATATTATGTAGTCACTAAAATGGTGTAATTTGAGAGTTTTACATGACATTGGAACATAGTAATAATGCTAAGTGAAAAATCAGTACACAAAATGGCCTGGGCCATATTTCAACCGTGTTTAAGAATGCACCGGGGGCTAAGGGACTAAAGAAACACGCCCAATAAGAGCGACTCTCTCTAGGTGTTCTTTACATTTTTTGATATTATGAAAATTGTCTACAATGAGTCATTACTACTTTTATCAATAAAAAAAAAAAGTTCAAACACTACAAAGAAAAGTACTTTTTTTTTAAAGTTAGGCATGTACAACCAAAACATGCTTAGTTTTTCCTAGTAAAGAAAATGAATTTCATATGAATCTGTCTGTTTTCAGCCTAGGCCTCTCAGACAATTCTTTCTTCCTTACGACCCACAACTTAAGATGCAGAACACGTCTTATGTTCTCTTCATTTATCTTATCTTTTTTTCACTTTCAAGGCTGTCCCTTCATTGTGGTGTCTGAGCCCTCGGTGGATAGGTCTCTGCATGGTTTGGGGCCTCGATGTGCAGGAGTCTAAAGGTTCCTCCTCGGTCACACTTGCTCTTTCTCTGGATTCTTTCTTCAGCCTTCTCATGCTCCTCTGGAGGCTTTGGCCATCAGGACTGAACTTCACCCAGAGAATAAGAACATTTCCTGCTGGTCCAAGTACTTCACAGTAGTTGAGGTTAATGTTTACAAGAAACAACCTAGGATGAACTCTTTTAGCCTATGTTGGTTCACAGAATTAGAGAATCATAAAACATTCGATCTGGAGGGACTTTTAGAAGTTATCTATTCCAATTTTGGTCCTTCTGAAGATGTGACTGTCCTAACTGAGAGTACAGCTTGTGATTATCCACTTACTACGTAGGCGGCGCTCAAACGAAACCCGTGCGAAGGCAGCGGAAGTGATGCCCCTGGCTGACATGCATCGGGCTTTCTTAATGACCCTACTCCTGACCCCGGGGGTTGGGACACCTTGAGGTCCTGGCCGCAGCCCGGGGTGGGGAGGCAGAGCCCATGGGGAAAGAGCAGAGGGTGATAAAGAGAGCGGGTTACCAAGAGGCTGCAGAGCCTGCACCCTGGAACGTTTTCAGGGTCAGCTGATGTCTCAAGTGCTGTCCAGCTCCGTTATTTTACATCATCCAGAGACCACAGGGCCGGGAAGAGGCGATTTAGCCTGGAACTATGAACCACAGGATTGTCCTGCGGGGAGAGGGAGTGGAAATTTCTGACCCTCTCCTGAGCAGTGCAGTCAACGGCCTTCATGAATTTATGGAACATGAACAAACTTATTTTGGTCCTCTAGCTACAGTTTCCACTGCAGAGCCTGTGGGCTCAGCCCTTCTGTACCAGGCCCCGTTCTGGATATATTCACTCTCCCTCCTGCATTTTTGTCATTCTGACATTTAAATTTCTTGTTGGCTCATAAAGCGTGTGTGTTATTCAGATGTTTTCCACACAGCCTTTTGCTCCCTGGGAAGGCACTGTCTAAACCTAGGAAGTAAAAATATTTTTTAAAGGATGAAGAAATAAAAGCAAAATGAATTCAAATGAATTAAAAGTTAAAGGAGTTAGGATGATTTGGCCTGAAGAAGGGAAGATTTAGGAGGTCCTACATGACTTACATGAAAAATATTTCTTAAAAACGGAAAGACAGCCTCAGGAGGCATAAGTGCTAGTTTTCTGGAGGTGTTCAAATGGGACCTGAACGACTGAGTGATGGGTTAGAGCAACAAAGCCCCTACCTATTGTTTCCATTTGAAACGGATAATTCAGTGATTCCATGAAAAGGTTACCAAAAGGAAATACATTATCAGCCACTCTTTACCCAGCTGGAGATACAGCAAACACTCTTTCCAACGACAGGCGAATGGATAGACAAGATGTGGCACGTACATACAATGGAATATTACTCAGCCATAAAAAGGAACGAAATTGGGTCATTTGTAGACACGTGGATGGACCTAGAGTCTGTCATACAGAGTGAAGTAAGCCAGAAAGAGAAAAGCAAGTATCGTATATTAACGCATACGTGTGGAACCTAGAAAAATGGTACAGACGAACCTATTCGCAGGGCAGGAATAGAGATGTAGACGTAGAGAATGGACATGTGAACACAGAGAGGGAAGGGGAGGGTGGGACGAATTGGGAGATTAGGTTTGACATAAATACACTACCATGTGTAAGTAAAATAGCTAGCTAGTGGGAATCTGCTGTATAGCACAGGGAGCTCAGCTCAGTGCTCTGTGACGACCTAGAGGGGTGGGATGGGGGCTAGCGGGTGGGAGGGAGGTCCAAGAAGGAGAGGATATAGGTATACATAGAGCTGATTCACTTTGCTGTACAGCAGAAACTAACACAATACTGTAAAGCAATTATACTGCAATTTTTTAAAAAAAGTCTTTCATTGTAATAAGAAAAACTACACTCAGGAGGAAAAAACTTTGTAACTGAATGGGTTGCCACACACTGCAATAAGCTCCCACTGGAAATGTGGAACTACTTGCAGTGAAGATTTGAAAAAGATTTGAAAAATAGATTATTACCATCTTGCGGAGTGTTTTAGGTGCAATACTGCTTGAAAGCCAGGGACTAGAACAGCTGAGCTTTACACATTTTCTCCCACTCCAAGACAGAAGTGGCTTCTGAACGTTTTTCCCTTTCTGTAGGCACTACAGACAGATTCCCTCCAAATATTCTAGGTAAATTTTTTTCTTCACTCCTAACCAAAAATAGATGCATTTTCATGAGCAAATCACTTAACATCACATCCCTTCTATCAACTGGCAAACCTAGGATCACTTGTTCCAGTTCTGTGCCCTGAAGTGTTGGGCTGCTTGGCTAAGTTCCAGGAACTATATTAGGGAAATACTTTCCCTTCAGCCGCAGTTTAAAATGGAACTATGTATATAAATAGATATCTTGGTTCCTACATATTTATTTGCTAATTCTGTTCCAAGTGTAATGGAAGCTCAATAAAAATGTGAATGACACAAAAACATTGATTCCTGATATCACTACATATTATTTCTATTAATGGAACACTAGTATAAATAGAAGAGTTGATAGATGAAGATTATTATCTTAAGTATTTTCCATGCTCAACTTATAGCCCCATATTTCTTGTTCTCATTCCAGAGGTTCTTAAGCAATAGTTCTTAGGCAGCAGAAGCAAGAGAGGACAGATAGCTATTAAAATGATTTAGTTGGACTTTTTGGGATGTAGCAAAGTCTGTTCAAGGCTCTGAAGTGCCTCATCAGAAGGCTGCAAACTTGATTCAGTTCCACCAGTAAGTGCAGAAGAGCAGTGTAAGTAGCCTAAACAAGGCAATAAGTCCATAAATTGTTCATCTGGTTGGTTAAGTCAGGTGAAAGTTTAGCAGTTCTTCATATCTCTGAGACTATGAAATTAAAGTCTTGTTACCAAATTAAGAAACCATAAGCATTTACTTGATATCACCTTCAAAGGACCACGGAGACAGAAGTTAAAAAATATAAGAGAGATAAGACAGTTTATAAGATTTCTTTGAAAATAATTTCCCGATTCTGAGAGTACTCCTGGCACTTCATTCCTTATGCATGATTAAGATAAACTTTCCTGGGCAAGTCACTAGCTCCCTTTGCCTCAGTTTTTCCTTCAGAAAACTTAGAGCTGGGGAGGATGCTTTGATGTGAACATAAAGGGCTTTCTTATAATAACCAGAAAGCAACCAGATATAAGCTACTCTTTACTGATGTTTTAAATCAGTTAAGAAAAATATGTAACTATACTGTCTTTTATCATTACCTACTTAATTACCTTTACTGGAGTTCCTGTGTGTATTCAAATTGCTGTCTTGTGTCAATTCCTTTCAGCCTAACGAACTTCTTTTAGTATTTCTTGTAAGGCAGATCTGCTAGGAGGGGATTCTCTCAGTTTTCATTTACTTGGGAATGCTTTTATTTCGAAAGACAGCTCTGCAGGATGCAGGACTCTCTCAGCACTTTAACACGTCTTCTCACTGCCTGCGGGCCTCCACTGTCCCTGATGAGACGTCAGCTGTAGTCTTGGTGGGCTTCCCTCATACTCCACAAGTCACTTCTCCCTTGCTGCTTTCCGATTTTCTCACTTTCAAAATTTTGACCATAATATGTCTGAGTGTGGATCTCTTTGTGTTTATCCTCGTTGGCGTTTGTTAAGCATTCCGGGTGTGTAGGTTAGTGTTTTTCATCAGCTTGGGGAAGTTGTCAGCCGTGACTTCTTTGAGTGTTTCCTCTGCCCCTTTCTCTCTCTTCTACTTCTGGTATTCCCATTGTGACACTTAACAGTGGCCTATATTTTTCTGAGGTTCTGTTCATTTTTTTCATTCTTCTCTCTTTCAGTTCTTCAGACCAGATAATCTCTGTCACTCTATCTTCAAGTTTGCTGATTCCTTCTTCTGACAACTCAAATCCACGGTGCAGCCCCCTAATGAGTTTTTCATTTTGGTTACTGTACTTTTCAACTCGAAAATAGCCACTTTAAAAAAATGTTTTAATTGTGGTTAAAATAAACATAAAATTTACCATTTAACCATTTTTAAGTGTATAGTTCAGTGACATTAAGTACATTCACATTATTTTGCAAACATCCCAATCATCCATCTACAGAACTTTTCACCTCAAACAGAAACTCTATACCCATTAAACAACAATTTTCCATTCTCCCTGGCAACCACCATTTTACCTTCTGTCTCTATGAATTTGACTACTCTATCATATGAGTGACATTATACAGTATTTGTCTTTTTGTGACTGTCTTAATTTCACTTAGCATAATGTCTTCAAAGTTCACCCATGTTGTAGTATGTGTCAGAATTTCCTTCGTTTTTTTAGGCTGAGTAATAGTCCATTTTATGTATAGACCACATTTTGTTTATCCATTCATCTGCTGATAGATCTCTGGGTTGCTTCTACCTCTTGGCTATTGTGAATAATGCTATTAAAATGGGTGTACAAATACCTCTTCAGGTCCCTGCTTTCAATTCTTTCGGGTATACACACCCAGAAGTGGGATTGCTGGGTTGTATGGTGATTCTGGTTTTAATTTTTTGAGGAACTGCCATACTATTGTGTACCGCAGCTGCACCATTGTACATTCCCACCAGCAGTGCACAAAGGTTCCAATTTCTCCACATGCTCACCAACACATTATTTTCTATTTTATTTTGTTTTTTAATAGTAGCCATCCTAATGGGTGTGAGGTGATATGTCTCACTGTGATTTTGATTTTCATTTCTCTAATGATTAGTGATGGTGAGCATCTTTTCATGTGCTTGCTGGCCATTTGTAAATCTTCTTTGGAGAAATGTCTGTTTAAGTCCTTTGCCCATTTTTGAACCAGGTTGTTTTTTGCTGTTGTTGTAGGAGTTTTTTACACATTTATATTTTGGATAATAACCCTTTATCAGATACATGATTTACAAATGCTTTCTCCCATTCTGTAGGTTGGCTTTTCACTCTACTGATTGTGTCTTTCGATGTGCAGAAGCTTTTAATTTTGAGGTAGTCCAATTTATCTGTCCTTACTTTTGCTGCTTTTGCTTTTGGTGTCGTATCTACATTTGGTTCCTTTTTTTTTTATCTCTTTAAGAATACTCTCTATCTATGCGATGAGTCACTGCTCCCACACCTTCCTTTAATTCTTTAAGAATGGTTTCTTTTAGCTTTTGAACTAAGAAAATAAAATAATAGCTTCTTTGAAGTCTTTGTCTGCTAAGTTCAGTAACTGGGCCCCTCCAAAAGCAGTTTCTACTGCCCAGTTTCTCTAACATGTCCCATAATTTTCTGTTGAAAAATGGACATTTTAGATAATATATTGTAGCCACTCTGGTTACTGGTTACTCCCTCCCCACCAGAGGTTTGTTGTTGTTATCTGGTTGTTTGTTTACTTGGCTGGACTAATTCTGTGGAAGTCTATTTTCCCTACAGGGTACAGCTGTTGATGTCCCTGCTCAGATATTTCTCCCTTTTATATACTTCAGTCTGGCTTGCTAGGGATCACCCTTGGGACAGCATAAGACACTTACTGGTCAAAGGTTGGGCTTAAGTCCCCTTAGCTAGTTAGATTTTCACCCTCTACCATGACGTTTGGGGCTTAGAGACTACTTTCACAGTTCAGAGAGCAAGGGGTGGAGGGAAGGTCTGAATATAAAGGAGCTGCACAGAGTTGGAATTATTACGTATCCTGGCTGTGCTGGTGGCCATAAAAACCTGAGTATGTGTAAAACCTCATACCACTGTACACCAGAAAAAGTGAACTTTACTGTATGTAAATTTTTAAGTGACTGGATTTGCCTTTTAAGAAAAGATACCTCTACACCTGTACTGCTCTTACACAGCTGGATCCAATTTGATCACTTGGGTTCTTAAAAGTTCAGTACTTAATATTTAATAGGGGGATAGAAAACAAAATTTTTCTTATTATACTATTGCCTACTGGGGGTCATTTCTTCTCAGAACACAATACAAACTAAACTTAAAAAACCATATCTTTCTAATGCTTAATAGTTAGTATGATAAGGTCAAGCTTTTATACCTGACCAAAGAAGTCTCTTCTGGATTAGGCGTCGTCATTTTTCTTCAAGTAAAAATTCTGGATTTCCTTAATTGTTACTGACAAGGCCCACAGAGCCTGAAGACACTATGACTTAAAGATCAAGGAAAAATCAAACGAATGTAAACAAAAGTAGAGATGGCAAAAATCAGGCCTGACAGACAAGGTGTAAGGCTGGACGCACTGCCTGCCAGGTCCCCAGGGATCCTCAAGTCTGCACAGCAGGCTGAGGCACAGAGTGACAGAACAACTCAGCGAGCCTCTCTTCCCGCTCCGGCCACCACTTTAATTTCAGGTCAAGTTGAAAGCAATCCCTCTTTATTTTTTTTTTTTTAAACCTTTATGATAGTAGATGAGCTCATTTATAACTCCCAACCACCTCGCTACGTTGAGTACATCCGTACCCTCTCATTTTTGCTTTTAATCTTCAGAGTAAAGGCAAAAACAAACAAAACAAAAAGGGAATGAACAAAGAAAAAAACAAAAAGGAAGAAACTCAGTCCAAATTTTTAAGCCAAGATTCATTCTCCTCTTGCTCTTACAAAAGCCACCCTTTCCCTCGACAGCCACCAGTTTCCTGCCTTTTCTAATGTAGTCTATAGTTTCACGAAATACTTTTATCTGCTTTACCCCTTTTTTTTTTATTTTTTTATAAATTTATTTATTTATTTTTGGCTGTGTTGGGTCTTCGTTGCTGTGCGCGGGCTTTCTCTAGTTGTGGCGAGCGGGGGCTACTCTTCATTGCGGTACGCGGGCTTCTCATT
The DNA here is from genome assembly GCF_949987535.1 of Balaenoptera acutorostrata. Lineage (NCBI taxonomy): Eukaryota > Metazoa > Chordata > Mammalia > Artiodactyla > Balaenopteridae > Balaenoptera > Balaenoptera acutorostrata. The sequence goes on along the minus strand of NC_080084.1, from coordinate 5,636,097 downwards.
GCGGTGGCTTCTCTTGTTGCAGAGCACAGGCTCTAGGCACGCGGGCTTCAGTAGTTGTGGCACATGGGCTTAGCTGCTCCACGGCATGTGGGATCTTCCCAGACCAGGGCTCGAACCTGTGTCCCCTGCATTGGCAGATGGATTTTTAACCACTGCGCCTCCAGGGAAGTCCCTGCTTTATCCCTTTTAAAAGGATGCTCTCTTTCTTCCTTCGTGCCACTCAACTGGCAAAGCCTTCTATCAATCAAACTGTGACCACCTACTTATTCATCCTGAAACACATCTGTGCTCTCACTGTGTGCGGATAGCTCTGTGTCTCACTGAAGTTGGAACCGCTTGGTGGCAAGGATGTGCGGAAGTGGCCTCCACAGTCCTCACTGGGAACAGGGTTCCATCCACTGACTATCTGACTATCTGGGTTAAACCGTTCACCCACTGCTCTTTTCCCCTCCCCTGCCCAGAGAAAATGAAGATAAACCCATGGGGGATGTGTCTTTACTTCCTCGGGGAGGCAAGAGTGTGGAGAAGGATTACGAGATGATTCCTACTGTATAAGTGCAGGAGAAAGAGACAAAGATGATGAAGAAAGGAAAGAGAGGATGAGGAGAAGAACGCTCCTTGTAAGGATGAAAACAGTAGGAAGGAAACTTGAAAAACCAGCTTTCTCAGTTCTCAGGATTCCAGGAAACACTCCTGATGAGTAACAAAGGTTCTGAACCAAAGACTAGGTCAAAACGTGGTTGTACAGGATCCTAGATTCCTTCTGGTTTCTCAAGGCTCTTTGGCTTTAAATTAAGCTTAAGGTATCAGTCCTATTGACAGTGGATTCAACTGAATCTCAGTCCAGACCTCCGTGATCCACGCATTTGGTCCGAGGCTTAGGAATAGACGAAATGAGAGACCCTTTACATAACCATCAAAAGGACTTACCCTCTCGACTCACCATACAAAGCGAGTAGAAAGGGAGGTCTCCTGCTTCTGCTCAAGACTTTCTTAAATCAACGGCCACCCGTACCAAAGCAGCTCCCCAAAACAGCCTTCTGATTAAGGCCACAAGGACATCCTGGCAGCGTGTGGCAGAAGTAACTGAGACAGCCGGTGCTCTCCTACAGGGCCATCACTCACCTCAGTAAACGCTGCTGAGATACACGCAGATACCACACAGCTAAGTACTGTGGAAACACTACCCGAGGCCCCCAGCACATGGTTCCACCACCCACTACTCTGGATCTACGATCCAGAAAGATGGCCCCTGACAAAACTTAAGTGGGTAATCGTAACACTAGGCATACCATTTTAATGACTTTTTAAAATATGCTGGATTCCCCAGCTCCCTGTCTTCGCTCTCCACAAAACACTGAACCTGAGACCCTGGCCAATTTGACATTCATGTGAGAGTTCACGGAACCTCCAGAGCACCCAGTAGTGATGGCAGACCCCTGCTGAATGCCCTTCACACTGCAGAATTAACAGGATCAACCTTCACTGGTAATTGCTACACATCAGCCTATGTGGGCCTCTTCCCAAGAAACAAGATCTCAAGTCTCTGCCTTACAGTTTTCCATTGTAAAAATAATATGCGTGCATATAAAATTTTTGGTAAATATGGAAAAGGAGAAAGTAAGGCAAGGAACAATGCTCCTAGCCCACCACTGCAAAATGACCATTGTTTTTGTGTACACTTTGGTGCACTAGTTTTATCCACAGGGGTAGGCATTAATTATGTAAGCCACTGGGAGGCCACTGGTGAATTAAATAAAATATAAAGTCAAAATAAAAATGAGTTACAGGGCTTCCCTGGTGGCGCAGTGGTTAAGAATCCTCCTGCCAATGCAGGGGACACGGGTTCGATCCCTGGTCCGGGAAGATCCCACATGCTGCGGAGCAACTAAGCCCGTGCGCCACAACTACTGAGCCCGTGCTCTAGAGCCCGCGAGCCACAAGTACTGAGCCCACGTGCCACAACTACTGAAGCCCGTGTGCCTAGAGCCCGTGCTCCGCAACGAGAAGCCACCGCAATGAGAAGCCCGTGCACTGCAACGAAGAGTAGCCCCCGCTCGCTGCAACTGGAGAAAGCCCGCGCGCAGCAACGAAGACCCAACGCAGCCAAAAATAAATAAATAAGTTTATTAAAAAGAAATTAATTACAATAGTTCCTTTTTGAAAAGAAAGTTTTTCATTATTACATAAGTAATATATGCTCGTTGAAGAAAAAAAGTCTAAAATACAGGTAACCAAAAAGCCAGGGGAAAAACATCATGCGTGAGCTCATTTCCTACACATAACTATTGTTTATATTTGGTGCACTGCATTCTTTTTTTATGTACATATAAATGCCTTCCTTTTAAAACAGGAATTAAAGCCACTGGCCCATTTAAAAATGCCTTCCATTCAAAAAATGAGGTGATACACGTTTTCTGTAACCTGATAGTTTTACTCCATGTACATCCAACATCATCATTTCAAACGGCTGCAGTGTGTTGCATTATATGGCAACACCATAAATTATTTAACCTGTACCTTACTTGGTTGTCTCTGGGGATCTGTTATTGAATTATTAGGTGAGTAATTCTTGTGTAATCTAATAACCAGCTAAAGAGTTTTTTTTCCTGTCCTTTCGAAGACATTAAATTTTTTGACTCAACAACTACCATGAGACAAAGTTAATCCCAAACCATTTAACCACTCTCATTTAAAAAAAATTTTTTTAAATTAATTAATTAATTAATCTTTGGCTGCGCTGGGTCTTTGTTGCTGCGCACAGGCTGTCTCTAGTTGTGGCGAGCTGGGGCTACTCTTCGTTGCGGTGTACGGGCTTCTCATTGCGGTGGCTTCCCTTGTTGCGGAGCACAGGCTCTAGGCGCGCGGGCTTCAGTAGTTGTGGCACGTGGGTTCAGTAGTTGTGGCATGCAGGCTCAGTAGTTGTGGCTCACGGGCTCTAGAGCACAGGCTCAGTAGTTGTGGCGCACAGGCTTAGTTACTCCGCGGCATGTGGGATCTTCCCGGACCAGGGCTCGAACCCGTGTCCCCTGCATTGGCAGGCAGACTCTTAAACCACTGCGCCACCAGGGAAGCCCCCACCACTCTCATTTTTAATGACACATCTGTGGACTAGATATGACTGATTTTAGAAACAAAATTACTTTTGCCAGGGCGAAAAAGCGAAGAAGACTATTTTGTCATTTCTCTTTGTACAGAAATGAAAATAGCCTTTTGCCTGCTACCATGAAGAACCAAATCAAGCAGCCATTTGGATTTCCTCTACTGGATATATAGTTATTGAGAGTTCAGGGGTTTTAAAGATAGTATTTTCTATTCAGAGACTGATCTAGGGCGTTAGAAGTCAGTCGTCTCTGCTCTCTGAATCACTAAGACAAACCTGTCTTCTCTGTGTGCAACCACCACAGGGACCAGGTCTCACATACTCTGTGCGTGGACACAGATGTAGAACGTGACAGTACACGCGGCCTCATGTCTGAGAAGTCAGTTTTTTCCAACATAACGAGGTCTGAAGACTCAGTGACAGCCTTGGAATACTCACCTGCCACCTTCACCCTCTGTCTCCCATGACAAGGCAAACGAGTCTATGCCAGACTGCCCTCACTTGAAGGAATGTTGAATACTCTGCAAATGTGTGATAAAGAACAGCTATAAAAGCTAAGGATGCCACTATCCCCGTTCCCAGCGCTGAGCTCTGAGGGCCTCAGAGCCGAGCCAAGGCAGGACGTGGCCTCTCTGGGGACAACAGTGCGATCCTGGTGTGACACTTTCTAGGCAGCACTGGCAAAACATGTCCTCAGAGAACCCTTTCTTCACTCTGATCACAGGAAGCCCTGATTGTCCTAAACGCTATACAAAGTGTAACACACACACTCTCCGTAGTTTGTTTTCAACCCCAGACAACTCCTTCAAGCAAAAGTACAAAGGAAAAATACACAAAAGGGCAAAGACAACTAAATTAAGATGCATTTTTATTATGTGCAAAATGGGGGGCTGCGGGGGGAGGAGAGGGACTCAGGAGTAAGTACCTGGACTGGGGAGGGTCAGAACTGCCAGCTGCCCAATTCGAGATCATTAATTACACGGGCACGGGCGGAGCACCTGTGGCTTTGGACGGTGCAACGGAATAATTCACTAGGTATTTGTGTTAAGTGCCTACTAGGTGTCCCATTGGTTGTTTGCTGCGGATACAAAACAACAGGATAAACACGTCCCTATCCTCCGGCTCTAAGGGAGACCCACTACCACAATATATTTAGGTCCCCCTGTCCCCAGCTTCCAGGTGGCAGGCGGCACTCCCCGTGCAGGCACGAGGGATGGCATCCTGCAGGCGGAAGGGACAGAGTTGGGAAGATGGGGTGGCATCACACTGCCCCTGCCCCCACGCTTCTTCTGAAATGGGGAAGACCCCCCCTGAAATGGGGACTGTCACAGCAGTCTGTGGCACAGAGGGGTCACGGGCCAACCTCAAGGGGCTCCCTATTTTCCCAGCTGCCCAAAGCTGCCCTCAGGTGGCTGCTGAGAAGTCACACGGGGAGCAGACAGTCTATTTAATGACACTGTGATAGAGCAAAAGCAGGAGATATAACACAGTATGACTTCTATCACAATATCTCATCTGCTCCTCATCTGAAATGGGCACTGTCTTAACTACTGAGTTCAGAAAAGTAACTGCAAAATTCTCCTGGGTAATTATTAGTCTTCTCTCAGTGACAGAGGAAATCCAGAGCAAAGTTAGGGCTAGAGGGGGCTGTGACAGGTCATTTAACTCCTGACTTCAGACAGAATATTGAAAACACTGCAAACAAATATAAACCCATTTTTAGATGACTTCAGGAAAAACATTTATATTTTCCAGTACCCCAATTCCCCATTTTGTAATACTCTTCTTTGTACCTCATCTAGTGGTCCTCCAGCTTCATCTCAATCACTTGGGGGGCTAGCTAAAACACAGATTGCTGGGTCCCACCTGCACAGTTTCTGAATCCACAGGTCTTGGGTGGGGCCTGAGAATGTGCATTTCTCACAAGCTCCCAGGTGGTACTGATGCTGAGGGTACTAGGACCACACATTGAGGACCACGGTTCTAACCTAACCCTTACTGGACCAAACCCTTACATCCTCAATAGAACTGGATACTAATTGGCCATCATCCCCTGGTCCAGAGGCACACAGTTACTGGAATAACAATTCAAGAGTCCCCTGGTCATTTTTTTCCCTTCAGCCTAAATAATAGATGTTCCCTAACATCTTATTATAGTCATCATTTTTCAACCCTTTAATCATTTTTGAGGTTCTCTGTTGGGATCTCTCCAAGTCCCTTTTAGTTGTGGAGCCGTGAACGAGACCCGGAACCTTAGTCAGAGATGGGATGAGGTTGACTACAAAGGGAAAATGACTCACAGATTCATACCACATCCTCCTTTTATTAATCTCCTATACCCGAGCTTGCCTTGTTAGCTGCCTCTGATTCCTGTCCTTCTGACACCGTTCTGGGCTGCAGTCATGCTGAGCTGACCTTCGAAACGCCTTTCTTCAGAGAAGCTCAGAGCACTTCTCTAACTGATACAACTGTTGACTCAACATCCCCAGCCAGATTGGGGATGAAGTAACTTGTTCAATCGTGTATTAGTTTAAGAGGGAGAGAAAATCGGGAACCCAAATGCAGGTTTCTATCCAGACATCACTCTGTGGAGAAAGAAGCTCCTTACTTTTATGCGGTATCAAGTTTCCTCCTTTATAGACTAATTAACAGTCCCTTTCCAGGTGCAGGTGAAACTCCTGATCTCCTTCCCTGTGTGGGGAATCATCCCAGAGACCTGGGGCTGTGGATCGGGCCCTGGGGGCCATCCCCCTCTTACCTCCATCACTTCCCCAGCTGCTGGAAGAGACAGGGAAGCAGGGCCCCGTGGCACTGCCGGCTGCCCGAATCCTACAAGGCGGAAGCCCAGATGGACTGAAAGCAGCCCACGGGTGACCCCCGACCCTCCCCATTTGTCTTCTTTTCCCTTCCTTCTATTCCTTGCTCTGCAGGTTTACTCAGTGTGCAAGTCGCGGCCCAGGCTCTGTCCCGCCTAATTTGAGCATGTGGGCTCTTTGAGAGTAGGAACTATGCTTTCTTTGTGCATTGTATGGCTCTGGGGGTGCTTAATACATGCTAAATAGTAACAGCCGTCCCAGCATTTCCAGAAGCAATCGGCATTCCTGCCGAGGACCAGATCCTATTACCATACACTTATGCCCAAGACAGGCAGCGCTGAAGACACCCCTCCACTCACTGCTCCTTTCATCCAGAACTCAACGTATCAAATCCTATTCCTGCAAGAGTTCCTTCTGAAAGAGAACATTCTAGAAGTGTGATCACCGAGCACATGCATTAGGCTCCCAACCAAAAGGCAACCTGTTAGATAATGTAAGTCTAGCCACACAGTTAGCTACTAAAAACCGCATGTGGATGAAGGGGAGCCAGAGCAAAGGTTCCTCTCCACTTCCCTGAAAACCCCGCAAAGCTTCAGAGCAGACGGCTCTTGTCTAGGAATGACGTCACAGTAAAAGAAATCTACCGCGATCAGGAGTCACTCTGTCAGAGCCTCTGGGGCTGTAACTATTTTAAGAGGGAGAGGACTAGGACAGGAGGGCAGGCTGCCAGGGAGAGCAGCTTAAACAGCGCTGGAGGGCACACCTGCACCAAGTTAAGTGCAGGAGGGCTACGGGAGGCTCAGGCGTGCCCGGCACGCGGCCGAAACCACGGGTCCCGGGCTCCTTCCACAGCCCACAAAGCTGCCCACGTTTCTCAGCATCTGGACCCCCTGCTGGTGACTCTAGGTTGAGCTCATTGTGATTGGTCACGGCCAAGGTCACAAGTAGTCAACAGAGCCTCTTCTCAGGAGGGCACCGAGACCACTGTCCCTTTACCAGGCACCCGGGGTGAACAGCAGGAGGAGAATCGCGGCTCCAGCAAACAGGAGAAATTCCCACCCTGACACTGACGTCACCTCCTGGCCTAGGGCACTCTCTCAAAGCGCATAAATCACAAAAACAAACACTCGGAAAGTGTCTACAAGCATTTTAGTAACTCCTCCTAAAAGAACATATGCTTCCTTGTAGTAAAAACACCTTTGGAAACTTCTTTCTGTTAAATTAAAAACATGGATAAATCTTAAACAGCTTTTCTTTTTCGCAGGACTAAACGACAATTGAGCGGATGAATAATAGCTTGAAAAGGATCTAATACCCAACCACAGTATACCTCTAAAAACACTCCACTCAGACTCTGATGGTGCCTTATTAACAGTCAAAAGTAAGAACAGTTACTCTCTTCGGATAAAAGTATATATTCTGAAGAACATCCTGGAACAAAGTCCCTTTAACGGCTGAAGATGACATTACAGACTTTTCTGTTACAATGAATCCGGGTGGCAAATGTCTCTTCTACTCAATAAAAAGACTTAAGTTGAAAAAAAAAAAAAAAGTTTATTTCTAAAAATAGCCCAAGAACTCAGTTCTATTTTCCCCATCTTACATTCTTTTCCTACTAAATGTACCACTGAAACATTTCCTTTCATTGTTGGCACCTTGGGTTGTTCGGATTTAAAATCAGACAATACACAGTAACAAAGAAGTCTTTAAATACAGCTTTCCAAATGGAAAATGGCATCTGAGGGCAACCCTTCCTCCGGGCCCACAGATGATGGAGCCCTAACGCCTGGGAGCAGCTACTACCCCCTGTTAGAACTGTTTCATTAAAATCAACATTCCCAGGGGGGAGATAATCTACGTATTAATTGATAAAGAAATTCCTGCCAGGTTCTGTGTTATAAGCAAGTTGTTTGGCATGAAGTCAATCTTCTGAATTAAAACACACTTCAAACTAAGCAAGGTGATTCAGACTTAATTGAAAATATTCTACATTAAAATCTTTAGTTTTCTTCAGTCCAAATTTAAGTTGGCGACTTGTTACGTTAAGAGCAGTTAAGATTAGGGAATTCTTCCAGAAGATAATTTCAATTACTTTCCAAAAGCTTCCTCCTAAATTCATTTTATTTTTTAAGGGCTTCTCTTTAGGAGTATATGGATTTAAGCACCAAATCCTCCTTTAACAAAAACTGTCCATCTACACATTTTACAAAATTACATTTGACACTCCCATTATTTCTGCACATAAACTTGTAGCTCACAGTAAGTGTAACAGGAATCCACTTTCAACATTTTTTTTTCCCCTCTAAGAGTTAGGTTACCATTGAAAATAAAGCTCAATGACACACCATTCCATTAATCAAATATTTGAGCAGATAAAGTATGTAACAATCCACAGATTGCTTTTGCAAAGATAAAAATAGTAAGAATCACATACTTTCTCTTGGGAAAATGGAGTAAGGCAGGTTTCTTGCATTAGGATACATTTAAGGAAAGCCCTTTCGCCACCATTCTTAGAAGCCTCTAAAGTGCCCACCCTAGAGCTCCCAGTTTTCCCAAGAGATAAAAAATTACTATGATAGCAACATTAGGAAGATTTAAGGAGAAAAGAACAAAGAGAAATCTGAAAGATTCACCCAGTACTCACAAGTACTTTCAAAGGAAATCGGGGCTGCAATTCTTCAAAGACTGCTCTCTGGGGATCACCAACAACCTGAGTCTAAAATAGACGCCTCTCACATGGGGCGGAGAAGTCACATTTCAGCTTGCTAACTTCTACTTGGGTAAACAGGTTTACAACTCATAGAACAAACCCTGGCTAAAATTAACTGCACCGGCGCAGCGGGCAGGAACTCGCTGATCTGCATCATGTGTGCGGGGATTTATTCACTGGGACAACATTGGTGTCCTCTTAATGGGAGATCTGGCCAAGGGGCGTGCCCTGGGGAACAATACGGAGCATCATGATTATGCTAATTATTGAGTTCAGTCCCATGGTGCTATCTCCTTTTACGCTGTTTTCCTGTTTTCGCAAGTACTGACAGAGGGAGAGAGAGTAAGCTCTTTTTCACAGCAGGCATTCACTTGATTTTTAAGCACTTTCAAATCAGACAAAACTTTGGCAACAAGGTGGCAGTGCTGTATGCTCTTCACAAGGAAAAACCAAGTCAAGGGATATTCTGTCAAATTATTTACACAGCATGATTAGACGTGGTACTACGTGAAATTAAACAGGCATCAAAGACACATACCAGTAAGTCTACCAACAAAGAGCGGTAAATGAAAGCTCTTTTCTTGATATATAATGAACGAATTTCGTTTGCTTTCTGGCTTTGTCTTCTGCACCTCCCAAGGAGTCGCTATGAGGATACAGGTTCACTAATAAATTACAGCTGAGAACAAATATTTGCAAAAGGCATCGTCCTTAGCAAGAAGCATGTTGAAGTGTATTTAACTGCCTTGCCTGGCTGTCTGGAACTGGTAAGTTGTCCTTTATAGGTGACAGACCATCTATCAATCGTGTTGAAGCTCAAGTTGACAGTTAAAGACCCCAAGTACATAGCTGATATTCAAAAGAAAATTAGAAGTAACACGGAACTTTCTTTGAAAAACACAAATTGCCTTAATAAGTACAACTTGGATCAAAGACACAGAACTGCTTATCTACTCAAGATGGTTCAGACTAGTTTGTGTAGATATTTAAGTTCTTATGACATATTTTGCTCTTACTGGACACTTTATGAGAGCTATCCAGGCACACTACGAACATCAATCAAATCTCCAAACATCTCTGGGAGATGTCATTTTCCCATTTTGTTTTTTAAACAGATGGGTAAACAGGGAAATTCAATGCCTTGTCCAACGCTTCTCACTGAATCAACACGGGATTATTCCACCCCTGCTCCTAACCTCTCTATGACATGTCTTCCATGTTAACTATTCAGCTATAATCCTACAAATCTTTTCAGAGCTGTTTGTTTTCCCAATTTTAAAATGTCGTATGTCAGTTTAGATTTCAAGAGATTTACTCTGCTCAGCTCCCAAATCCCAGGTCTGAGCTCTGAGGCTCACACCCCAACTCCCTGGTACAGGCAGGTGACATGGACCCCTAAGGCCTGGCTGTGTCCTTATGAAGCACTGGCCACCTGTGGCATGCCACCCAAAGCGGCGAACGGGTTGGTTTTCACTGGCCTGAGCTGGCAGCCACCGGCACAATCCCCCTCCCGGCTGTTTACAAAAACTGCTGGCTGCCAGTCTGGGCGTCCACCCCAGGCCCAGCCTTCGGCCGCCACAGCCAGCACGAGCTCACCCCCGTGAGATGGTAGCTGCCCTGCACTCACCATCCCAACCCCAGTCGCTGGAGTGGGCCCCCCACTCTGCGCCCAAAGGAAAGAATTTATCGAAGATGGCTGACCTCTGATTAACATGGTCAGTTCTCAGTGATCCACAGCGAACTGACTCTGGAATTCTTCATGCCAAAGGAGGACATCAAGAGGCTATTTTTGACACAATTATCCTTATCCTATTATGTCATAGTTCAGTCAAAGAGTTTCTAAGCCAAAACATTATTTCTAGCCTAAATTGAATAAAAGAAAAAAGCCAATACACCATAAATACTTACGCATAGGATCTGGCATCGGAGAGGGCCAAGATGATGGACCCACACCCCTTACACTGAAGGCAGGGGACGCCGAGCAGTTTTCCAGTTCCTCACGTGTCAAATATGCTGAGTATGACCCCACTGTTGCTTTCAACAGAGGCCACACCTGTTCCAAAATGCAAGAACGAAAACATTCCAAAGAAAATAGTGTATCCTCCAATGTACGAGTCACCCTGCTGTTTCCTTTTCATTAGTGAAAAGAATGTGAGAGTCAACTGTACTCTTGTTCCAGGCATACCTGTGACAGTAGAGAAAAATCTCTGTGCCTCATTTTAAAGCAACGTAAAGCCTCCCGTTCGCTGTCATGAACTGTGGGTGGCAGGGATGAGGCAGAGGCAGAGCTATGCGCATGGGGGTCGGTGCCTAGGGGCTCTTCAGTCCGACAGACCCATGAAATCCAGACAAAGACAACTGTTCTGACGAACTCACGTTCCTGGACTGGCCTGGATAACGACCCTCTGGAGCAGCTACCTCTATAATTTAAAATTTTCTAGTCACATTAAAAAAGTAAAAATAAACAGTTGAAAGTAATTTTAATAATATTTTTACTTAACTCAATACATCCAAGATGCTGTCATTTCAACATGTAATGAACATAAAGATCTCCAGTGAGAGGGTGGGAGAAATGGAAAGCTGAGGAACTCAGACAAACAGGAAGAAAATGACTCAGAAAAGAGAAAGGACTAAAAGGAGGACAAACAGACCAAAAGGAGGAGAGATGAAAAGAAGAAAAGCGTTTCTCCCTGGGCATGGAATCGAGTTATAGAATCCTGTAACAAATACTGTTCCCGGAATACTGGAATGTTGCCGTTCCGGGACGTGCTTCTGAGGATACAGAAAGGAAAGACAAGGTCTCTATGTCAAGGAGCTCACGGCTGAGTGAGAGGGACGGACCCCCCAGCCCCAACCTGGCAAATACACGGTTCTGGTAAATAGGGCGATGCAGTTATGTGCCGTGGGCCGTGGGAGCACAAGGGAGGGGGGCAGCTTCATTTTTAAATGAAGGTTATTTCTAATGAAATTTTTTTATTGAAGTATAGTTGACTTTCAATTTTGTGTTAGTTTCAAGTGTACCGCAAAGTGATTCAGTTATATACATATAGATATTTCTTTTTCAGATTCTTTTCCCATATAGGTTTTTACAAAATATTGAGTAGAGTTCCCTGTGCTCTACAGTAGGTCCTTGTTGTTTATCTACTTTATATATTGTAGTGTGTGCATGTTACTCCCAAATTCCTAATTTATCCCCCCCCCCACTGAAATTTTAAATATATGTCCTAGAATATTTCAGGATTCTGAATTTTATTTTGGAATCTAGAAGAGTCATAGATAGATTATTCCAAAATATTTAAAAATGACATCTGGAACCAGCAGTAAAGTTTCCCCTCTGAGTTATTTATCATCTTCAAATTACACCTGGTTATTTGGCCTAACTAGTGAAGGTACAGGGCAGGGAAAAAGTAAGAAGGGGAAAAAATTCACATCTCACCACGGTCCCCAGTTTTTCGGAGGATGAAATAAAGTATTCAAAGGCTTCGTGCTGAAAAAAACATCCCCAGCCCACTGGGGAGAAAGTCTTCTTTGGACCATAGCTGGGGAGTCAGTAAGACCTGGTTCAAAAGGCAGCCCCACCCCCCAGCTGTATGACCCCAGGCAGCTCAGCGGGCCTGTGAGTCTGCTTCCCCGCCACCCATAAAACAGGGGCGATGGTGCGACAGCAAGGGGCAGCGTGAGGACTCCGGGCCGGCCAGGCACCCGGTCAGGCACGGCCACGCACGCGCTCTCAATAAACCACTGTGCGTTTAGGGTCGCACCCTTTCCACCTTCAGTGCAGTCCTCGCTGAAGATCGGTTTGGGATGTCACTGAGTGAGGATGAAAGCCTCCCTACTTTCATACTTCAAAGCTTCAAAAAAGACAAAGTTGAAAGGGGCTTCAAACAATTGTTAAGTGTTTCGGGGAAGCCAGGGTCTGCAAACTGTCTCTGAAAACCCTGTAGCCTGGACAGCCTGCCCAGTTCTCCTCTATTAGAGCAGCTCAGGCTGCAAGCCTAAGGCTGGATCAGAATTTAGGGACCCTGACCAACAGTATGCACACATTTCATATCTGGTAGGTGGTGCAGTAATAGCCCCCTATCTGTTCCTGCCTCCCTGTATCCACACCCTGGGGGAGCCCCTGCCCACACTGACCCTGCGCTTGGCCTGCAGACGTCACCCAAACACTTAAGTGCGGGCCCGGGAAGCCTGCCCCGTCCTGCTGCACTTCGGAGCCCTGAGACCACCACCTGGAGACTCCCGGCTAGCCTTCTGAGGATGAGACCACGTGGAGCACAGACTTGCCCTCTGCCACTGAAGCCCCACCCCGGGCACCCCGACGGGCCAGGAGGCCATCCCAGGCCATGCGGCCCCAGCCAAGCCACCAGCTAACTGCAAAGACCAGCCGGGCTAGCTCCCACCAGAAGAGCCACCCGGGTGACCTCCCGAACTGTGAGACAGAAGGTTTCCTTTTCCCAGCTGCTAGAATTAGGTGGCTTGTTATATAGCAAAAGCTCACAAATATACAATCTTCAAAAGGTCTGTAATAGTCCATCCCTTTACTTCCAAACGAAATCCTCTAAGACTAATCTACGTCTATCTTACTCTTAAAAATTCACAATTCTAGCTTTAAAAAAATCCACAATTCTGATTACTACATTTACTTTGTCATCTCCATTATCACGTTCATCAAACTAAAATGAAATAGTGATATGGTCTGATGATAAAATTGCTAAAATGTAAGTGCTCTATTTATTTCATCCTATAATTGGAAACAAATAAAAGTGGCCTTCGATGCTACAACTCTCTGTGCTAAAGTAATGACTTCTCCATCCTGGCCTTCAGAGTGATTACATAGGCAGAGTTCATAGCCTTTCAGTCTGTCTTAATACTTCAGAAATGGATTAAGAGTACCATTTACACACACGTGAGCAGAGAAATCTGACTCAAAGAATAAACCACTTTTTCTTCAGCATTTTTTGCAAGCTAAAAATATATATACACATAGTAGCAAGTTCAAGACAGTTCTTTTTTAAGCCTTTGATAAACAGCTAATTCTGCATAATTTATAACATAATTATATCAGGACTATGAAAATAAAGGCAGCATTATTACTGCTGTTGTTTGAATACTTATTTTAACAGAGTTATTTTTTAAGTATCTTAGAAGTCTCTGGGGAAAATTTATCCTCACCAATACATTCCTAATAGTCATCCATTTAACAAACACTTGTTAAACAACTGCTTCCTGCCACTAAGAAACTCCCGAGCATTTGCAAGATTTGAACAAACAGCAGGCTGCCCAAGACTGTAGCAGAAAATGGTGTTAGTGACAGTTCTACCTTCAAGAGGCTTATAATCTGATAGGAGACGTGACAGTATATATATATAAACTTTCTACCATATAAGAGGGTAATCAGTAAGCATCCCAAAGGGTAAAAATCCTTTCCAATAGGAATCTAAGAAAAGAAGAGGCTTCTAGTCGGGTTAGTCAAGAAAGGCATCTTGGAGAAAGTGGCATGTGAATTGAGCCTCTGCCTGCTGATAAGCTTTCAACAGTAAAAGGAGTGGAAAGAACATTATACAGAACCAACAACATGAGCAAAGATGGAGAAAAAGGAAGGCTGTGATGCATGTCTGTAGAATGTATGTCTGGGAAATGGATTTCAGCTCTATCAATTAATAGCTGTTTAGACCACTAATAAAGTTCCTTAATTTCTCCAAGTTTATGCTTGTAAAGTGTCCAATGATTGTATGGAGTCCAGAGCAAGACTGCCCAGGTTCCTTCTAGTTTCATCACTTAATAGTTGTTGACCCTGGGCAATTACTCTCTCTGTGTCTCAGTTTCATCATCTTTAAAATGGGCATAACAATATACAAGTTTCATAGGGTGATTATGAAGATTAAATGAGTTTATATTTGTAAAGCATGCAGAACAGTGCCTGGTGCTTAATATATAAATATTCTGTTAAATAAACAAACTCATGTTTATGCATACATAGCAAGATAGACAGATAGTTAGATAGCTAGACCAACAGACAGATGTATATCAATACAGAAATACAGATATAGCTGTATCACCAAGGACAGAACGTGTATGTAGTAGGTGCTAGATATATTTAATTTTTTTCCTTCGTCTGAAGTTCACAGAGCACTGTACTAGAACACAAGGGTCAGCCATGTTTTCCTGTGCCTCAACATTAGCCTCTGCTCAGAAGATCAGAGACTGTCCCTCCTCTTCTCTCTTGGGGCAACCGCTGTGCACGTGAGATGCTAGGTTTAAACTGCTAGACCGACACAGCACGGCTGCCAGATTCAAACAAAGCTGTAGTAATGTCTCATGTAATAAATGTACCTTCATTGGAAAAATAAGCATAGGCTCATTAAGTACAATCAGAACCTCTATAATTTATTAGTATTCAGGCTAATCTAAAACAAGAAACCTTAAATGTATTGTAATTTGAGATTTCAGGGGGAAAAAAGTAGACTTAAAGCCACATAATTCAAAAGGTAGGTTAATGAAATCTTACTAATTCCAGTCTAATTTGGCTGCAAGTAGTTATGTATCCAAACTGAAAATACTTTTAAATGCAGTTTTATTACTTGAACCTATTAACAAATATTAAACTGAGTTCCCTCTGTTTTTAAGATGAGAATACAGATTATACTAAAAAAAAAAAAACTGCTACAAGTACTTGAAAGTATTCTGCTGTGTTGAAATAAATAAAAACTTCCTGCGATCTTACACTATTTGTCTCGAAACCTCTTTTTCATAGATAATGCAGCAGTAAAAATTTCACCCACCACAGATCAAACTGTATTGTCAATTCCGCACTGGTGAACAGAATGTGAATTAACAAGTTATGCTGAACTGCTAATCGTAAATGCCCACTTCTCAGTCGACTCCATTCAATTATAGGAAAACTATTAAGAATCAGGCAACAAGCTATTAACCTCCAAAACCTTCTGGAACATTAGCACTCAGTATTCATTTCTGTTATTTCAGCCACGCTCTTTCACAAGCAATTAAGCCAACTTCAACAGCTCCTACAATCTCTTTCAGGGTAAGGACTAAAAGAGGGCTGTAGGTGAGCTCTTTAACACAGCCGTGCTGCTGGGTTCATTCGAATCCCAACTTCACTACCTACTAGCTTAGCAAACATAGGCAAGTTAACAGACTGTTGTAAAAATGAGTCAATGGACATACAACACTCAGAACAGTACTTGGCATGGATTTTTTAAAAAATATTTATTTTACCTATGTAAAATAATGATGAAGGGGAATTCCTGTTTGAACCACCTGTACATAGTAGAGAATCTACTTTGGGGCTCTGGGTTTTTACAGGAAACTTGCAGGGTAAAGCTGAAAGGACCCTCATAATAGCAGCCCAAGGCTGCCAGTTTTACTAATAATAATTTCAAGTAAGTTCTCATGGCTCCTGTGTTCCATTCTCAAGTCGCCGAGCATTCGTAAGGTGCCTAAGTGTGTGGGAAAACACGACACTTGGTACCAGTTTACCAAGACAGTTGGGAAATCAAGGATTTGGTTTCTAACTTTTAACAGTTTTGTTGTAAATGGATGTGGTCTGTTCTCAAGCAGACACACTGAGAAGTGGTCACTTAGGGGGTAAGCAGTTCAAAATCAACCTCAAATTAGAAGAGCTGAGATATTCATAAGAGATTCTAACTTCACTTGGCTACAAGAATCCGGTAGGTGGCTGGTTTCAATAGGGGGACAGAGCCTAGTCTCTTGAGATAAATGTACATGATTCTATCTCTTGAGCACTGTATATTTCATTTTAAAAAGTGCTCCAATGAGGGCTCATTTTTCAGAATATCAGCAATAAACAAGAAAACAGAAGGATTAACAACTCAGCTCTTAAAACTGCAATAGCCCAGACATTATAATAATCCAAGAGGCCATTCTCAGAAACACAGAGACCAGTTCCTTTACACAGACCCTGGTTCACAAAAAGAAGCGTGGACAAACGGTACCAGGGTATTGGGGTTGATTGTAGACTGTGAAACAGGAGACAATTATCCATTTTAGACCTTAGTGCTCACATTGTAAGACTTGGTTTCTTCTTTTTCTTGACATTCTCTTCCTGTCTCTCTAATTGCCAGGAAAGGGTGCATTTCCCAGTTCTTTGAGTCAGATCTGTTTTTAAAAAAATGCTCCTAAAAAATAACTAAAAATTATTCTTTTTAGTTTCACTAATTAAGATCCTTTCATGTCAACTACATTGAAAGGAGTTCTTGATAAATCCAGATTTCTTTAAGGCTTAACATGGGGAATACAGCCAATATTTTATAATAACTATAAATGAAGCATAACTTTTAAAAATTGTGAATCACTATATTGTAGACCTGTAACTTATAAAACATTGTACAACTATACTTCAATTTTAAAAAGTAAAAAAAAAAACCCTCTTTTTAAATAAGATGATGGACACGTAAAAGAGTAGCATACTAATAAATTCCAACTAACACTTTGATTTTGAATAAGAAAATTCTTGTTATTATTCAACTCTAAGATATGATATTGGATTATAGGATAATAAACAGCCAGTTAGACGAAGGGTATTGTAGTTGTTCATACACAGCCTATCAGAAAAACATGCACATCATGATGTCGGACTAGTACTTACTGTTCTCTGTGTAAAAGTGTTAAATAAGCCATATCTTCTCCTAAGAGTGTAGTGGTAGGCCAGTGTACAGGAAAAATAATTAAGATAAAACCCTGAACAATACCCAAAAGAATCTCTCTGAGATCATTCACTAAAGTAATCTCTTTCAAAATTTAATCCTGGGCACTGAAGAAAAGGAGGAATCAATCACATTTAAGTTATGATTCTTTAGAACGTGTTGGACAATTCTGAGATACACTGAGAAAAAAAGTATTCACAACAGCCAAGAGGAGACGGCAGCTAAAACTTAAGGGTCAGAGATGAGATCAAAATTAGAAACATATAATGTCTGGAGAACCGTCCATATAAGGGTATCTTTAAATCAGTAACTAAGTTAGGATAATCCACTAGGCAAAATAAACAGCTGCCATCATCGGAGTGGCTGATTCTTCATCTCTCATTCAGAAACCTCTGTACCATCTCAGGAGCCAAATATGACATGACTTTACGCTCAACAATGTTTGGAGTGATTGTCAAAGCTGGTCTCGACTTTCCTAGTCCCAGATGAGAAACTCATATACTTTGATCTTTCCTTTTTATAAAAGTACAAAAAAGCAACAGTAGAGGATGAACTTCTGCCAAGCCTTCCTCACCACATCTGGTACAGCACATTTACTTACACTCTCCAACCCCGTGGACTTTCTGATTCCCCAGAGCAGGCTGCTTTCTCCTCTCATTTACTTATTCATCAGACTTTCAGGGAACTTGTTAAGCTGGTGCCAAGCATGAGAAAGGTGAAATAAATAAGGATCTTACCTTCTAGGAGTTCAGTGTGGTATGGAAGACAGACACAAATAATTGTAATACAGTGTAAGGCCTATAGCAGAAGTTTGCACAAAAGGAGGGTTGCAACTGTCTTTGGGACTTGGGGAGGGTCTGCGACGGAAATGACCAGGCAGAGAAAGAGCGAAAGGCATTTGAGGCAGAGCGATCAGTCCAGGCAAAAGCTCGGAGCATGTTCTGAGAATAGCAAAAACTATGTGCCCGGAGTGTAAGTGACAGGATGTGAATGGGGGAAGAGGCAGAAGATTAGGCTGAAAAAGTCGACTGCTGAGGTCCCTAATGTCCCATGCTAACTCGGTGGTCCACTGTCCTGTAGCCCTGAGGCTCTCAACTCTGGCTACACATTAAAATCTCCTGGGAAGATTTAAAACAGAATATTGATGTCTGGTATTTGTTAGTATCAATTAATTGGTCCGGGATGGGGACTGGGCATTGGTGTTTTTTAACAGTCTTCCCATGTGACTCTGTTACGTGGCTGGGGTGAGAACAGCCACTACAGGAAACAGGGGGTCAACACAACTGTATGCACAGCATGGGGGTGTAAGAACACTAAAAAAATAAATAAATAACTGGGCAACAGTGTGAAGAGTAGATCAGAGGCACACAGACCAGGGGAGGAATGTCAATGGACAGAGGTTACCGAATACAGTCGAGAGGTAAGAGTCTAAGCCAGTAGTTAGTAGTAACCTTTCCTGGGTCACTGACCTGTGTGAAAGTCAATGATAAAGGTTAGATGCCGTCTCCTCAAGAAAAATGCACCTATGTCAAAAAATAAATACATAATTTCAGGGGATTATGAACCTCTTTGAGCAGTGGACTCAAGTGAAGAAACCCTGACCTAAAAGCAGTGAATAGAAAGAGGAGAGAGAGACTTTTGAGGTAGAATCAATAGCATTGATGACTCCCAGGTGAGGGGAAGGAAGAGGGATTCAGGCTGACACCACCACTTCTAGCTTTAGAATTATTAGTGATAAACACGTATTTGTGCACTTACTTAAGTGTCAGGAACAACACTAAGCACTTAACGTGTACTCCTCTCAGGGAATCTTCCCAGTTCTAGAAGACAGATTGCGATCAGGTTCTTCACTGAAGAAACTGAGATTTAGAGACATTAAGACGCTTGTCCAAGGTCATGCGGCATTAAGTGGTGGAGCAGGAATTCAATCCTCCAGAGCCTGCGGTGCTAACCTCTCCCCGGCACCTCTGGAGGGTGGAGAGGAGACAGGACAGAGCAGAAGTAGATTTAGGATGAGAGGGGGAAGGGGGAGGGGAGGGAACACACAAATTAGTTTTAGACAGGCTGTGTTCCAGATAGTACAAGACGTATCAGTGGCACTATCTGCTACATCAGGAAAAAAATAGAAAGGAGCTCAAGAGGGGACAGCAGAAGACATAGCAGTAGAATGTTTAGGGAGTCCTCTCCATGAGCTGGGCACCGTGCTAAGTGCTTCTCTCGGGGTGTAAGTGCTATATCGTTACCTTCCCTCTACAAGGAAACAGACTTGGGAGATCAGGTCCCAGAGCCAGCAAGTGGTGGAGCCCATCTCCTTAAGCCCTAACCTAAACCTCTCTGGCACCATAAAAAGGAACGGAACCCATGGTCGGAAGTGGCAGCAGCCCCCAAGCTGTTCTAAGACCACTAGTGTGAGATACAGGGTTTTTTATTTTTTGTTTTTTTAAAGCTTTATAATTAAAACAAACAAACAAACAAACAAACCTTGACAGTATTTATCCATTTCCACAACTGAAAGGATTTTTATATTGTTTCAATTATTGAGGGGCGATAAGAGATATCCGTGTCTCACCCAAGTGAAATATCAGAGCTACATCTTCACAGGGCAGTATGCAGACTTGGGTGCAGGCCTGTGCAGACAACAAGCAAGATACAAATTCCAGGCAGTGTTATTATCATCTGAGTCAGGATTCAGAACAATTAGTCTAATGAAGATAGTGTCCTATGTTTCCGGAGGCCACAATGAAGCCAGGAAGTGGTGAAATTTCCTTTTTTACTCTCTTTTTGCAGCATGAAAAGAATGTGGCTTTTCTCCTCTCTAAAGAGACAAAAATAAAGTCTTGAACCACACACTACAGGCCTAGACTAGTTACTTCAGGTTTAACAGTGGAATAACTTATGCGCCGCAAGTTTCAGATAAAAACCTGTTATATTTCAACATTTCAGCACCTTTGAAACACCTGTACTGGCAATCATGTAGCCTTTGAGTTAAAACCATCCCCTCTATAAAACTACTTTAAAAGAGCCTACAATATTATCCTAGAATTTTCTCCTGTTTTGGAATTCAAGCACCTGGGAGAAGAAACATGACAATCCAATTAAAAGGGTTTTGAAGTCCTATGGTACAACCTCTCACTTAGAGCAGGAATTCCTTCTACAGCCCCTGTCCTGGTCCCCCATCATAGGCTTGAAGTCATGACTCTCCAGGGCACCCACCCCATCACTGGAGAACTCTCCCCAGAGCTGAGAGCAGGTCACGATCCTTTGCCTTGTGATGTCCACGCCTTCACATATTTACTGCGCACTTGCGCGTCCACACGCACCAGCTCTCCATACCACCTTCCGGTCCTGCCCGTCCCCAGTGCACGTCGCTCTTCAACACCCTCTCCTTCTGCTCCGACCACCCAACTCCTCCTCCGGTGCTTCCTCCCGTGACTGCACTTCTCAGCCCACCACCGGTCTCCCTCCCCTGCTAATGTCTCACCTAAGCATGGGTCACAGGAGTAAACACATTCACCAGGTGTGCTCTAACATCTATTTTCAGCAGCTGCATCACAGAGAGGCTCACAGAAGCCTGTGCCAAATAAACTCATGGCTCGTTTTTGTCTCAGGTGCATGTGGGGCAGTCCTCAACTCCTGCAGATGGTTCATCCTGAGGCTACTTCATCCTGCTGGTTTTAGAACATTACCACCACCTATTCAGATTATTCTGAATCCAGTCTGCTACGTGTGGTATGAGTCATCTCTCGTAGGTTGATGTCAGCCTTCCTTGAGGCAACAGCCCTGTTGAAAATCTGATGAAAGCCAGAAAATGTACACAGTTTTGCAATCAATATCAAATGATTCCTGGACCCCCATGAAGCCCATCCATTGGCCTAAGGTGAAACCGTAGGAATCCTAGGACCTATGAAAAACACCTATGGTCACTAGAACTCATTCAGATCCATTTCTAAAGTAATTGATTCTCCTATCTAATGCCCAACTTAATACCCAGAAGCCAATTAACTGGAATTCAACTGACCTTAACTCACTAATTCTATCAGAGAAGATATCCAGAAACTAAGAAATCTGCCCAAAACCAAACCACAGGTTTTAAGAATATTTTAGACACAAAAGCACAAGCACCTAAAGTTATACATACAAAGATACGTGTTGCGTCACTGTTTGTAGAGGCAAAAAAAAGTGTGTGGGGAGGAACATCCTGAATATCCATCTGCAGGGAAATGGTTGAATAAATTATGGTATATTGAAAATTTTAATTCACTTTTTGGAAACAAGAGTTAGAGCTGATCTATTGACCTGGAGAAATATCCATGATATATTAAGGAGAAAAAGCAAGCTTCAGAATAATATATTGAGTATGATCCTAGTTAAAAAGCAAAAAAACCCGACAAGCCTTACATCCTTAAACATACTTTTCTGAATACAGGAAAAGGTGTGGAAGAATTCACATCTGTGAACATGGGTGGGGGATGAATTCTTTTTTTCTTTGTTCATCCTTGTATACTTTCACTTGTTACGAGCAAATGCTGCTTTTGCAAAGTAATAAATTTTAAAAAGAAAAGAAACTAAATAAAGCTGACAATAGGATCTATAAATAGACTCAGCTCTCTCATCCCAACACTCCAGGCAGGTTTTCTTTTTCTTTGGCTGCACCCCACGACATGCAGGATTTTAGTTCCCGGATCAGGGATTGAACCCGTGCCCCGCGCAATGGAAGCGTGGAGTCTTAACCACTGGACCGCCAGGGAAGTCCCAGGCAGGTTTTCTAAATGCCTAATTTCTCCAAAAGGTTCCCACCCACAGTATACCTTGGACGAAATCTAACTTCCTTTTTGACTTTTCAGTGATTCTGAGTTTTTCACTGTTTGGGGTACTTGATTCCATGTCACAGGCACTCTTCTGTAATACAGAGTAAAGCTGTGTTTTGTAGAGTAAATGTGTCCACAATTCACAAGTGTGATTATTTTCCCCCTTAGGAAAATACGCACCTCAGCAGAGCCGTAAATAAAAGAAAGGTATGCGGAATCCACATTAGTCCAATACGCAGGAGATGGATGCATGAAGCACAAACACTAGCAAATTCTAAGGTGAAGACATATGAGCAGAGATGCCATTCCTGTTGGTTCAGGGGTTCTCAACCTTGGCTAAACATCAGAATTACCTGGAAGCATTTTTTAAAAATCCCAGTGCCTGGGAACCACTTCCAGAGATTCTAAGTTAACTGGCCTGGGCGTAGGTACTTGTTTTGTTTTTAAAGCTAACTAGATAATTCAGACAGAGTTAAGAACCACTGCTTTTTACAGTTCATCCTCTTCTTCCTTTCTTCCCATCTTTTACAAAGAGCTTTTTCTTTATCAGTTATTTTAAGGCTACATTTGGGAAAGCCAAAACCGATCAACCAGCTGACCCTGTCCCCCGTCTATAATTCATATCATCCTTATGTGGACTTCTGATGCCCAAATTAAATAAAGTTACGTAAATCCATGGCTACCACAATTAAGGACCCTTCACATGTCAAAAGAGTATTTGTAGCGTCACCTGAATAATAACTTATTTATTATAAACTTTGGAGACAACGATTTTATGAAACATCTTAGGATGCCAAACATTATGGTGGAAAGCAAAAGTGCCAGCACTATTCTACCGATTATCTGAAATTTTGCCAGACATTAGTCAATTAATGGACTTCCTGGTTTTTTGCGCTACTCTAAGTATTTTCAAAAATTCAGCTCTACCACATCGCAGAAAATAGATAAAATGAAAAACCATTGCATGAACTATCTCCCCCATTCAAATTTAGTATCTGAGAACAATTATATGCCCAAGAAAATTTTTAATAAAGTATGAAAGGGGATTCATTAACAAAATGAAATATTTATTTAGTACATATTACATTACAGTACAAAAAAGACAGAATTCTGTACTTTGGACACATGCCGCAATTTATACAGAAAGATAGTTTAAAACAAAGGACAATGTATATTATATATATTATTTATAATGGCTGGTATTAACAAATAATTGCCTTTATATATATATATCTACAAGTGTGGACGGCATTAGCATGCATTTTCAAAGAAGCTTACAATGGTCCATCAAAGGAGTTTTGATCCAGGAATTGCACTCCTAAGCATTTATCCTAGTGAAATGAAAACTCAGGTCCACACAAAACACCTGTATACAAATGCTCACAACAGCTTTATCTGTAACAGCCCCAAACTGGAAACCACCCAAATGTCCTTCCAAAAGACAAAAGGTTAAACTGTGATACATCCATACCATGCCAGTACTCAGCAATAAAAGGTCACAAACTATTGATACACGCAACAGCATGAAGGGATCTCCGGGGCATTATGCCAAGTTAAAAGAGCCAATCTCAAAAGGTCACATGCTGCATGATTCCATTTATATAATAGTCTCAAAATGACGAAATTATAAAGCTGGAGAACACGTTAGTGGTTACCAAGGGTTGGTGGGTAGAGGGAAGGTTATAAAGAGGTAGCAAGAAGCCTTGAGTTGATGGGTCAGTTGTGTATCCTGGTTGTGGTGGTGGTTACACAGATCTACATGTGATGGAACTGCACACACACACACACACCCCCCACATATACATACACACCCACACATAGTCACACACACACACCCCACATATACATACACACCCACACACAGTCACACACACACACACACCACATATACATACACATACACACCCAGTCACACACACACACACCACATATACATACACACCCACACCCAGTCACACACACACACACACCACATATACACACTCACACAGTCACACACACACACATACATACACACCCATAGTCACACACACACACCCATAGTCACACACACACACCACATATACATACACACCCAGTCACACACACACACCACATATACATACACACCCACACAGTCACACACACACACCCCACATATACATACAC
Organism: Balaenoptera acutorostrata; assembly: GCF_949987535.1. NCBI lineage: Eukaryota > Metazoa > Chordata > Mammalia > Artiodactyla > Balaenopteridae > Balaenoptera > Balaenoptera acutorostrata. Next base: position 5,611,828 of record NC_080084.1, on the reverse strand, counting down.
ACCCACATATAGTCACACACACACACCACATATACATACACACCCACACATAGTCACACACACACACCACATATACATACACACCCACACATAGTCACACACACACACACCACATGTACATACCCACCCACAAATAGTCACACACACACACACACACACACACACAGTGCATGTAAAACTGGAGAAATCTGAATAAGCTCTGTGGATTGTACCGGGGTCTATTTTCCGCTTTTGTTCTCGTACCAGTTGCCTCTGGGGGAAACTGGGTGAAGAATACACGGGAACTCTCTGTATTTTTACAACTTCCTGTGAATCTAACCATTTCAAAACAAAAAGTTTAAAACAAGTTTGAGGGAATCATGAAGGTGGTGACTTACTTACAATAAACCGTTTTTCTTCATCTAAGTGAAGGTATAAACAAGTAACGGGAGATATACCAGATGGCTGGAGAGGAAAAGATGACGAATGATATTTACTGAGCGTTTATCGCGCACCAGGCACTACAGCTGATCTCATTCCACTCAACGCTCGGCCCAGTGAGGTGGCGGCTGCTAAACAGCCTCACTTTTCAGATGAGCGAACGGGAAGGCAAGAAATTCAATCAAGGCCACACAGACGGCACGGAGCAACGACGTCGAAGTTAAGACCATCTCAAAGCAAAGAGGATGATTATTGTACCAAGAAGGGTTTAAAAAGTAGCTTAATATATAGGTAGAGTAGGTGAAATACTACAGACGTAAAATCTTAAATATGCCCACAGCATACCTGCTGAACAGTGTGTCTTCCAAGAACTTAAATCCACAATACACATCAGCCCTGGATAACTGGATGCACTTGACCACAGATGTATTTGAAACTGTGGTTATTTTTTATTTATCTTTTAAACTTTTTCTTAGAAATGAGAAGAAGAGTAACATTGATTTCTCCTCTTTAAAAGGTGCTCGCTGAATGGAAACAGGTAGATAAGAGGGAGCCAAAATTAGGAAATAATACAAATAAGGCACTCAAGATGGGGGGAAATAAAGCTGATTGACTGTCACAAAGCCTATTCATGAAAGAAAAGGGAAAGCTTGCAATCTCGTCAAATGCCAGGCAGGATAGTCTGAGTGAGGTTAGAATAAAACCAGAATCCTCATACAATGAACAGGGGCTAGCAAGATGAATATTTATTTGCAATAAAATAGTTTTAAATACAATAATGCAGTTAAGGTTGGCTTCAGTATGGCTTAGAAAAAGCAAAAGGAAACTTTCTGCCCTTTATCACTCCATCCATAAATTCAATGCAAATAATAAGGGGGGGGGGTGTTCGGGGGGGGTAGTGGGTGGCAGTTTTAAACAAGATTGGCCACAAGCTGACAGATAAAGCTGGGTGATAGGGACACGGAGATTAATTCTCAAAGCAGCTTTTGGGACCACTGGTGCCACCTGCACCACCAGCCCTGATCACATGAAAAAAAGCAAAAAGAAGGGAGGCAACTACAGTGATAAACACACCACTGTTTTCCCAGGTCAGGTGGAAATGCTCACTCCTCAGAAATCTGCTTAAATATCCTTAAGAAAGAGTCAGGGACACCGAAAATGTAAAATGGGCAGTCCTTTTAACACTGCAACTTTTCCTGAATGATCAAAGAATATTTTCATAAATACAGTTTTTGAAGACTGTTCATCACAGGCTTGTTTACAATGGTGAGAAATCTGATACCTAAATTATCATTAAAGAGGGATTAAATATATTATGGTGTACTCTTACAGTGGAATACCAAGCAGCTATGTAAAAAAAGGAAGACAAGAACCCACAATAACAGGGTATGGCAAAGGGAGACAGGAACCAGCTGAAAGCTCTCCCGATGGCCAAAGCTGGAACAATTTGAGCAATACAGTAGTGTTGTGTCAGATTATAACACAAGTATAAATACCCACTGGTCTACACTGATATAAGTAAACGACTGGATAAATGAATACCTGGGGAGAGCAGACAAAGCTCCTGGGCTGCAGAATTCCAAACACTGTAGGTAGGTCCCCTGCCCTGCCCCAAAGAGGTGGAGCACGGCCCCCGACTCCTGACGTGGGTGCTGCCTTCTTCCCAAGAGCACAGATGCGAAGGGGAGAAAGAGAGAGTAACTTTGCAGTACAGACACCTGACAAGCGCCGCCTCAGTCAGGATACCAAGGTCAACGTCACACAGACAGCAGGCACCCTTGAAACGATGGGATGAAAACGGCTCTTGGCCCCAGGGGTCTCTCTCCCCCAAACACACAACCCCAGTCGAACCGTGAGAAGAACATCAGCCAAACCCCAGTTGAGGGGCACTCTACAACAACTGACTAGTATGCCCCCAAACTGTCCAAGTCATAAAAAACAAGAAAAGTCTGTAAGAAACTGTCACAGGCACGGAGAGCCGAAGGAGACCTGAGGACTGAAGTATGGAATCCTGGACGGGATCCTGGAACACAAAAAGACAGGAGGTAAAAAAGCTAAGGAAATCTGAGGAAGCATGGACTTCGGTTAATAACGATGTATCAATGCTGGCTCATTAGTTCTGACAAACACACCACACTAAGGTAAGATGTTAATGATCAGGGAAACAGGGAACTCTTTGCGCCAGCTCTCTGATTTTCCATAAACCCAAAACTGTTCTAAAATAAAAAGATTATTTTTAAAAAATGAAAAAGAAAAATTTTCATGAAGATGTAAACTTATAATGCTGTGGAATGATGGCCAATATATAATAAATGAAAGAAGAATTACTAAACAACATACATGTTATGAATCTATTGTTGCTTTAAAAATATACATATATGTATTTATACACCAAAAAGTCTGGAAGACCAACCATACACCAAACCACATACCTAGTGATTTTCACCACCTCCTTTATACTTTTCCATAGTATTTGGTTTTGTTTTTCCACTAAGCATTGGTTACTTTTAACATCGAGCCTCATTACTCCCACAGTCAAGAACACAGTTGTTTTATTTTTGGGAAAAAGTAGCTGTACAGCATAGAATTAATAGAGACCACCTGAGCTCAAAATAAGATGCATTTATAAAACAGCTAAACTTTACTTTTTCAAGGGGAAGTATTTTAAAGGCAGAACAGAAAAGTGATTGAAAGCATGGGATTACATCAGACCTGGAGCACAATCCTGGTTTCACCATTTACTGTCTGTGTGACCTTGGGCAGCTCAATAACCTCCCTCAACATCCTCACTTTCACAGTGGGGAGATGTAACGCTCACCACAAACCTATGCATCTGCAGAACTGCCCTAACATTTATCTGCCTATTTATTTATCAATATAAACACATATTGCACATAATACATAAATGTATATTACATAAATGTATTTCATAACCTCAAATTTTATTAGAAAATTGCCTGACTAGTAGCAAGGAGTTCGATGTATGTCAAGAGCCTGGCCCCACGGAGGCTCCATGATGGTAATTGTTGTTGTTTTCGATAATATACAAAAATCCAAGAAAAATTAGAACACTATCAGAAAAAAATGTCACTTCTCAAAGTATATAACATGGAGCACTGAAAGACAAAACCAACACCTCAGCTCGTTCTACGCCATCTGCTGTGATGTCCCAAAGCCCTCCGCTAACTAGACATTCATTAGGGTGATTAAACGTGTTAACATGCCCACAGGACTGCTGTGGAGAATCTTCCAGAGAATACAAGTGAAAGCCACTTGTCTAATCACAGCCAGCTTAAACTAAACTTCGGAATATTAATGCACCAAGTCTCCCTTGCTATGGAAATGAATGTAACATCAATACAAATTAACACCAGCCATAAAATACAAACTAAACTGATTTAAATCCCTTGACTGTAAATAAGGAACTTTAAAGATGCTTTAGACAAGACATATATTTTGATCAAAATTCTGGGCTGGTAGTTCTATCCCAATACTGATATTTAAAAATTACCCCAAATACAACACTTATAATACACAAAATTACGACACAACAGACAAGTCTAATCATGCTATGAATTAGTGGACTTTTATAACAAGACTCAACAACCCAGAACAGAAGAATCATTTGTTTCAAGTGAAAAGTTTACCCGGCCTGGTTTATCCTATGGTCTAGGACATAGACCCAGATTTTAAAGAAATTAATCAACCATAATATAAGCAAAATAATATTAAATCACTGTGCCAATTTTTTCTACTACACTAGAAAATGCAGACTGTTCAGTTTGGTTCTGTTAAAAGAAGTTAATTTAAACAGCTTTTAAAATAACAAAAACATAGATATAATCCAGGAACTAAATTTAGGTTCGTATATATAACCCAGTGTTGTGATTACAACTCTACAAAGACGGATTTTATAACACACTCCAAAGCGTCTGTATCCAATAAATCTTACTCCAGTTTTCCTGAGAGCAGTTGTTACGGAGACCTAACCCAGTGATGTCATCCTAGCTAAACACTTTAAAACCTGTGGCATATTTCTGTCAAATATACTTAACTGTAGCAAATTTTAAATTTGAGAATGGATGTGACGTATGGGAAGAAATCACCGTCACTGAGAACTACACCTGGCAAGTAGACTAAGCAAAATAAACTTCTTTTGGTTAAAAAAAAAGGAGGGGATTGACTACAAGGTTTTTAGTAAGGTTAAGTTTTCCTAAAAACTATAAAAGCAAATTTGAAGTGGGAATTCCAAGCACGTGGGGCAGCAACATTATCTACATAATAAGAGTATGCTCATCTGCCGTGTTCTCTACCGGGTGTTTCCTTCTCCAATTTTTAAACAATAACTGAATAATGGACCATACTGGCACCTCGTATATATTACCTCATTTAATCCGTGTAACATTACTAGACAATTATCACCATTTCAAAGTGAAGACACTGAGCCTGAGTGTTTTCAGTAAGTTGCCCAGTTCACACAGGTAATAAGGAGAGACCAGCAATTACTTCATAATCGCAATACACACACACGCACATCCCCCGTTACCTACACATTATATCTGACTTTTTGAGGTTTTTGACCTCTACTTTCTGACTCTCCCAATTAATCTCTGCCTATGACAGCAGCTACTTACGTATATTTTTGCATCTGCCCTACTGTATTGCAGTTGTTCACTTATCAACATTTCCTACTCAATGATGAGCTTCCGGAGAGAATGGCTCACACCTTATCTCTGTAATCCCAGAACACAGTCCTGTATTTAGCACATCTGCATGCATTTCTTGCTAGTACTTAACAGTGGTTCTGATGTTGATTCTGCTAGCTGCTCATGGGTGGTGAACATTACAGAACCAGCTTCAAGATACCTGCCAACCACTACCTCAAGGAGGGCAGACGCAGGCAGAAAGGAGATTCAATATGATCAGCCTGAATCTGTAGGGCTGTTCTTAACATAGCATTTAGACACTACATTATGTGGCATATAGGGTTTTTCTTCTTCACGTTGAATAAAGCTGCATCTGCACTCACATTAGTCCACCTCCAGTAGTTCACTGCACAAAATGAAATGACAGGACAGCACGACACTCATAGTGCATGCAGGAATGAAGGAAAAATATACGACAAAGTAAACCATCAACAGCAGAACGTTAAGATTTTGCCAAAAAGCTACCTTTTCATTACAACACGACTCCAGAGTCCAGAGGGGCAAGACCACACAATTTATACGCTTTCACACACAAGAAACTAACAGGGTTGGTTATTCATGACATTTGGAGACTGGTACGGTGTAATTACAAAATGACACAGGTTAATACTTAAGGAGACATCAAGTCTCTCAAAATAAAATGAATATTTACAAGATTAAGTATCTGTTTTGTTATTAAAGTCCTGGAACTTCAAGGAACATATAAAATACAGATGACTTGGTACTCAGATTAGTTAACAGAATTACTGATACTTTTTATTCTTTTAGGGGACCTTTTACCTACTAAATCTTAGAGTCTGCATTTGTGGTTTCCGTTTTCCTTCCAGTGATAGAAACTGACTGCGAGTCCTTTTGTGGTATTTATCTTTCTCTTCTCATCCCCCACCCACCCCTACCCCCAAACCTGCTTTGGACGTCTGTCTTCTTTAATTTTTCAAGACAAGCCAGTGAAGTGAAATGGCATGAACTCTTGAATAAAGAGTTAAAAATGTTAAAAATCATATGTTAAAATCATATGACTCTCCTCTCTTTAAAGTAATATTAGTCTTCTAGAATACCAATCTAATTCTTAGAAGCAGAAAACACAGGAAGCTCAATGTTCCAAGAAAAGTTAATAATAATTGATTCATCCTGGCTACCCAGGAAATACACAGCAAGGACCTGTGTTCTACGCAAATACAGACAACAAATCCATCTAGAAATACCTGCCACCCAGGGACAAGGAAAATAGAAAAAGAGCTCACGGAGCAAATGCACAAAAGGTACAGGAAGAAAACAGCATAAATGTAGGGCTGAGCAGGAATCAGAGCTCCATGAAAGCTGTGACAGATCAGTGAGCTCTACAGACAGAAGCAGACGGAGGTGGTGGAGGAGAGGTCGTCACCGACGGGAGGTGACAGAAGTGAGCAGAGGCGAGGAGGAACCAGGCAGGGGCGAGAGGACAGGAATTGAATTACAAGAGGGGACAAGAAAGAACGGCGGGGCCGGCGAGGAAGGAGGCGTGCCCAAGGAACAGACAGCATTTTCAATGGGAGACTGAGTCATAGAAAAAGGAAGGAAGGAGGCAAAATGCAAAGACACCAAACAAGAAATTCTGGACAAATGAGGAAAAATGTAAAAGTGAGAACAGGTGATAAACAGGTAGGGTAGAAAGGCAAAAAAAAGGATAAAGTAAAAGAAACCTCTGGGAAAGGAAATATTAAAAAAAAGACAAATGGTTTCTGGAATTTCACTATATTAAATTTTTAAACCTGTTCTTTTGTTTCTGTTTCTCTCTGCTGGGTAAAACTTGATTGAGAACAATGGTTTCCACAATCTCCAGAGGAGAAAAGTATGGATGAGGTCAACTGACTTAGTAGCGAAAGTAAGAAGAGCTGAAAACAATAAAATTTACTTATGTCAGTTAACCATCTTAGCTCTAACCCACAAACTAATTTTCTTTCTTTTTTGTTTTCTGTCAACTTGTTTCATCCATACCTCTTTTCCTCCTTCCTGTATTATTATTATTTTTCAACATCTTTATTGGAGTATAATTGCTTTACAATAGTAAGTTTCTGCTTTATAACAAAGCGAATCAGCTATACATATACATATATCCCCATATCTCCTCCCTCTTGCGTCTCCCTCCCACCCTACCTATCCCACCCCTCTAGGTGGTCACAAAGCACCGAGCTGATCTCCCTGTGCTACGCGGCTGCTTCCCACTAGCTAGCTATTTTACATTTGGTAGTGTAGATATGTCCATGCCACTCTCTCATTTCGTCCCAGCTTACCCTTCCCCCTCCCCGTGTCCTCAAGTCCATTCTCTACGTCTGCGTCTTTATTCGTGTCCTGTCCCTAGGTTCTTCATGACCTTCTTTTTTTTTAGATTCCATATATATGTTTTAGCATACGGTATTTGTTTTTCTCTTTCTGACTTACTTCACTCTGTATGACAGACTTTACGTCCATCCACCTCACTACAAACAACTCAATTTCATTTCTTTTATGGCTGAGTAATATTCCATTGTGTATATGTACCACATCTTCTTTATCCATTCATCTGTTGATGGACACTTAGGTTGCTTCCATGTCCTGGCTATTGTAAATAGAGCTGCAATGAACATTGTGGTACATGACTCTTTTTGAATTATGGTTTTCTCAGGGTATATGCCCAGTAGTGAGATTGCTGGGTCATATGGTAGTTCTATTCTTAGTTTTTTAAGGAACCTCCATACTGTTCTCCATAGTGGCTGTATCAATTTACATTCCCACCAACAGTGCAAGAGAGTTCCCTTTTCTCCACACCCTCTCCAGCATTTATTGTTCCACAAACTAATTTTCACACTGACACATACACATCAATGACCTTAGTGACCAACTGCTTCATTTACTAATCACAAAAGCTTTCTCTCCCTCTCACTTTTTCTCTCTGTGCTTATCAGTATTTGGAGAAATCCCTGCTTCTTACTACTGCCCTAAAAAAGAAAGGGCAGAGTAAGAAGGTGACACTTACATCAATACTGTTAAAAAAAAAAAAAAGTCTGATGGAAGCTTAACACGGGGTTAAAACATACAGTGAAAAGATGCAAATTTCCTATAAATTTCTACGACCCACCTTATTCTGGACTCCTACATAACTGAAAACAGAACACAGAGATCATCCTTCATTTCCATCTAGAAACAACAGAGAAAACAAAACACTTAACAAGAACATAAAAACAATAAGGAAGAGCCATTCTGAAAAAGAAGGGAAATTATTCTACTCTTAATCCTAGGAAATAACCAAGGGTAGAAAAGCTACCGTACCAAAGGTCTATTTATGAAGCTGTAATTCGTATAACTCTTTATTTTTAAGCTGAAAAAATACAGTCATCAGATTTTCGGTCCAAAAAACTGTGCAAGAAAAAAAGCAGGCACACACAGAAGCTGAGAGGAAGATAAAGAAAGATGAACCTAAAGCCGCCAAGCTTTGACAATCACTGAGAAGAAGCAGTTTCTCAACATCCCGCACCTTGAGGAATTCTTCAGTGAAAGCCAATTTCTGAGGGCCAACATCCTATTATAAGCTCCCATTTCTCCTATTGTATCTACTATTTCTCTATCCACACAGATTGAAACTCTGATCGTACGCAGATTACCAGCTTTAGCAGCAGGGGAAAAATAACTCAAATATTATACACAAAAGCAATGGGTTAACAAAGACAACGTAAGAAACATGTAAAGAAATATGCTAGAGTCTTGTTGCTCATATTTGCAGAACTATCTTCTTTCAGCTGCTCAAAAATCCTAAATGGCATTGGGTCAATTCTTGAAATTTGCCTTTTCTTCAGTTTTATTTTGTTTTTTTAAACCATTCTTCCATGAATATCGCGACGGGTCACTCGGCCACACAGTCCATTCACAGGCATCTGACATGATTATTTACTTCTGGAAACAGCTGCTGAATTCCAAGGCACTGGGACACTTCTTAAAGGAACAAACCTGGTTCTCTGGTCTCTACTGAGGACACGGTGAAACTAGGATTCTCTGAACTCAACGATGACACGGAAGCCAAGCTGTGCTGTTTCCAAGGTAAGATGCCTTGAAAAAAAAAAAAAAGCTAAAAATCAATCAGATTTTAAAAACAAAAAGACTCTAATAAAGTAGTGAAAATTCTCACACAGTGTTACATTTTCGCTAAGACTGAAAAATAAGTAACTCAGATAAAAAATTTCAATCCTTCACTTCAACTTTAAATATATTTTCAAAAAAATTTTATAGGGCATCACAGGTTATACAATAAAAAATACTGCAAATAATTGACTGTTCCTGAAATTAACAAAAAATATCCATTAAAATTGTAAAGAAATTCTGGTGACTGACGTTTTGATGTTTACCATGCCCAGGATAGAAGATGGGCTTTGAGAAAACGCTATTTCTCTGCATTCATATCTTATTTGGAAATGGTATGAACAAGCATGATTTATACTGAGCTATAAAGTGAGCTACAGAACTGATGACCTGGAAAATTTCTTCTAGCCATAAAATTCTGAAATTGCATACTATCTGGTGATAAAATCTTGACACCACTGAACCAGCTGTAGGCAAGCCATTTGACTTTGCCCTGATTTTCTCATCTATAAAATACAGGGCTGGTTCTTCTTACATGGGGAGATGGTACTAGGATCACCTGAGGATGGCTTAAAATACAGATGCCTGCCCAGCTCCAGCTCTAAAGAGCTCTAACCTCTGGGATTAGGTTAAGGCATCTGTTCCTGTTACTGTATAACGAACCCTGGGTCATTCTGTCTACACTCATACTTAGAGAACCACCACACTAGGTCACGTTCAGGATGCAGCTCTACAGCCCTGAGAGTCATAAAACAGGGCAGTAGGGATGCCATTACTCCAGCTTGATAGGTTTAAGACAAACGAATCACTGTGTCATTTTCTCCTTCCCTAAAAATCCCCCGTTCAGAGAAGATGCCAAAACTAAGATTAAGGCTAACGTGCCAATTGGTTAAACACTTCAATGGAGATTATTTTTACCCCAAATTGTCCCAACTATATCCTCGGATACTTAAATAGAACACAACTGCAGGACGATATTCATAGTCATAAGCTGCTGCTCTGACAGGCCATCCCAAAATATGAGCTGATGTTAAAATGATAGCAGCAACATGCCATTTCTTACTCAAATTATAAAGCTGCCCCCAAGACAAAGGTCACACCCCCCTCCCCAGCAGAAGCGACATGTCATGCAGAACACCGTACCTGCACAGCTGCTAACCGGGGCTGTGGCCCAGGCTTCACCCCAGGGCACCTCCTCCTCTGATTCCTGGACAGTGGGTATGGTGACGTGTGTGCTCCCCTATCGGCCGAGTCATGTGGATTCAATGGGCTCTGTTGGTGTCCAACACCCCCAAAATAATATTGTCAGCTCCCGACTAAAGGGACACAAAACTGGGCTTTCAGAGTATACCACTTTCCTTCATCTTGCTGGATTTTGTTTGCAGGCCCTCATCCAAGTCCACATGGCTTCAAAGTGACCTCACTCCAGGTTTGTCACCAAACCAACAGTGCCGTTGGTTTTTTTCCACAAAAGAAATATTACTTGGTTGGAAGAGGCCTCTGGGCCCCAAGAGTGTGCTTGCTCTACTGTCCAAGACAAGCTGAAAAAGTGGGTCAAGATTTCACAAAAGGACAAGGCAAACGGACAGATGGGCACCGGAAGCCTTCAGTAATGCTCCCATCCTGGTAAATTGCATTCACTAGGGGTTTAAAAGTGTTGAAAAAAGAAGAGTTCTTCCACATGAGTTATTTGACACTGAATTAGTATCTTAAGCAGTCACTGCCCTTTGTCCTGGTGAATCACTGCCCTAGAATTCAACACCTACCAAGGGTCCTAGTCCCCCTAAGCTTTGAGGTTCAAAATTTGGTTTTTCTCCTCTTGCCTTCAGTCATTTCAAAATACACTCCCCTCAACCATTTCATTATCAACCTCTTCTGCCTGGAAAATCCAGCATTGTTTCTGCAGCTCAGAGTCACTGCCACCATGCATGCTACTTTGAAATTTTTAAAGAGCTTCCTTTACAGCTGAGAAACTAGGGTCAACTTTTAGCTCTCTTTTCTGTCTTTGATAAAGTAATACTCCCCAGAGAACCCACACTGATTCAAGAGCCAGGCTGCCTGGGTTCATATCCCACCTCCCTGCTTACTACTCACATTGTGGTCTCGGGCAGGTGACTTAATTACCTCCCTGTGCCTCAGTTTCCTCATGTGAAAAATGGGATTATAACTGTACCTACGTCAAAGGACTGTTGTGAGAGTCGAATACATTTACATGTAAAAGCACATTTTAAGCACTACATCCATGTTAGCTATCATTATTTGCTTTATGTAACTCCAAATTCTCGTATTGTTCCACGTGTGTACACAATGTTTGCCCAACTGAAATACTACCTACGCGAGGACTGGGACCACAGTTTGAATATTTCTGATGTTCCCCCCATGGCACCTAATATTCACTCAATAGGTACAAATAAACCTACTCGGTACAAATTATTATACTGGATGAACAAGGAAGTTCTCAAACACAGACCTGGGTAAACATGTATCCCCTGCCCTCGAGTAGCCTGTATTTTGGGTGGGGAAACAAAACACAGGAAACGCTCATGCAACAATACAAAGCCATAAAAGATTAAATGCCAAAGTATGTGGTTTAGACAGCTACCATTCAAAGGGCTCACTGTGAGCTAGGACTCTGGAGAGGGCAAGCCTGCAGTGGCCCCGTCCCTAGAGGGGACTTGGATTTCTACGACAGGTGGGAACAGAGAGAGGATTCCAGGGTATCTGCTCATTCCACAAATATTTACCGCACACCTTCCGTAGGCCGGCCTCTGTCCTTGGCTCTTGGAATACGGCCATGAGGGACCCAGAAACGGTCCCTGCACCCCGGGACCTAAAAGGGCACTCACTCCACGTGAGAGCCAAGTTCTGAAGTAAGGAAGAAGGGCCTGTCCTCCAACCCGATGAAACACAACATCCCTTAAATGTCTTGTGAACAGGAGCCAATGCTGCCATTACAGTCACTCCGGCTTCCAACAATGGCAAACATACAGAAATTAATAACTTTCCATGTACTGTATTCTAAATATCTTCCATTGTTTATGAAGCACATTAAAGAGATACTCTCCATATTTTGGATACAACTAACATATAAGAGATTTACAGATACACACAGTCAGTATTACTGGAACAGTTTTCGTTAATAGAGGCTGTGGAGGCCCAGCTGCTCAATTTTGCCCAAATGAAAGCCTATTCATTAAAGCTCTGTGCTTTGTCTCCTCCCGCCCTTTTCCCTTCTTCTTCTACCAGTGGCTGCCCACAGATATCAAATATCTACTAGAAAAGTGCCTGAAGATGCATATGTTGGCAGGAATCAGTTAGTCACGATGGGTGGAAGTATGAACACACGCATCTTTTTCTTCCTACATCCGTCCACTCATCTCCTCCCAGAAGAGAACGCCTTCAGGGAAAGGAACCCTCTTATAAATACCGACTGGCAAAGCATTCTCACTCCTTTCTTCTCCGATGACGGACCACTATCTGAAGATGCGTTAAGTCCAATACGCTCTAATCACAAATATGACACATTTCCAAGCGTTTCGCTCATCCTCTGCAGGCCTCTCACCCGATCCTACTCTCCCAAGATGCAAAGTGCTGGATCCCACCATCATTCTCATCATTGTTACGCCTACACAAATTATTACATTGTAGCTTTGGAAACACAGAATCAACTTCTTGATTAAGGAAGTCAAAACTACTCAATTAAATCCAGTCAAAAACTTCTTCATGCACAAAGTACTGGACTCAAATATGTTTAAGACATGTAAAGGCAAACTGAAAAGTAAGGTAGAACCCCTACAATGTAGATTACTTAACATGCTCAACATTTACATACCCATGAAAGTTAGACTCATCAACAAAGTAATAGCCAACCCAGTTTTTTATTTCCTTGGCTTGGTACTGGAAAATCACGTTCCTGTTTGACTGTCATTCGTTAACCCTTAATTAGGAACGTTGCTTAGAAACTATATATGGAAAAAGAGCACCTTTCAGAAGGGACCATTAAGGCTTTCCCAACATTTACTTTTTTCCAACATCCAAGCATAGCCTGTTCATTGGGTGACAATGACATGTAATGGGAACTCTGATAAAGAAGAGACACAGGGCTTTGGAAACTACTGAATACCCCAATAAAGGGATACCCCAATAAAGGGACTAATTGCAGTTCTGTGCAAATGTAAAGCCTTCTTCCAACTTGAAAAACCCATTAAATTACTCTATGAGTCATTTTATATTGCCCACACCCTTATTTTACAAAAAACAGAAACAGAAGGAATTAATGTACATATTCCGCATTTGGACACATTCAAATCAAACTCGTGTACTCGAGTATTTCTAAGCAACCTATGTTTATGCAAAAAGTTATCCGGAAGATTAAATGAGATAAAGCATGTAGACCATTTGGCAAAGGCCTGGCAAGCAATCAGTACTCAACATTGCACATTATTATCGTTCTTAATTTTCCAACTCTGTAATCATACTAAACAGTTATAAAGTTATGCACATGATTACGTATATCTAATATATATAAACTAATATGTGTTACTACTAGAAATAAAGCTTTTATGTTATGTACCAAGCAATGCTCTTCATCCAGACAGAGGTGAGTTTAATTTTAACAGAATGATCCACAAAGAAGCAGAGAAAGCTGGCTAAGGGGTAGGATGTTAAATGTTACCGCGAATCTCTGCTTATCAATTAAGGATACAACCTCTACATGGTCTAGTATGAATTATAATCAGCAGTCAGCTGATCCTAGAGAACTCGCTCAAAATGAATAGTTAAGACCTCAAGCACGTGGACAAGTGGCCATTTATTTGCAAGGCTGCGCCAACCACTGAAATCTGATTACTTCAATACTCATGCTGAAATCCTCCATAAATTCATTACCTGTCTCATGCTAGAATTTTGCAAGTCCTTACACACAAAAATTTTAAATATCCAAAAGTCACTTAAACTGACAAGACTACAGCATCCTGGGCACATCCAGTTTTCAGAACACTTCAATAGCCTCGGCCACGCATCATTTATTATGACAGGGAAAATGCAAAGCCAGTGAGAGCACGTGCTTTCCTAAGCAAATATTAAAAATAACCCTATGCCCTCATTACGAAAAAGGAAAATCTTCGCGTTTCCAGCTTAATCTCGACCCTGGGCCAATGCACACTCCCACCTCCCACGCCGAGACGGCGCCCGGGCGCGCCGAGGTGGGGCTGGAAGCTGCTCGCGCTCTCGGGACGACCCGTCCCCTCTCCCCGCGCGCTCGGACGCGGCGCGGCCAGACCCACGTGGACTCCAGGAGGGGGCGGCCGGACCCGCCGCCGGGGTCGCTGCCCGGGGTCGCGGGGAGGGGCCGGGGGCGGGGCCAGCGCCGCGCCGCGAGGCCGGGGAAGGGAGCCGGGCTGCACTCACGCGCCCGAGGGGCGGCACCGGGGCCGTCGCGGCCTCCCTCCGGTTCCCACACTGAGAGGGGGGCGGGGGGGGAAAAGACCTGGCTCCTCGTTCCATCCGGAAGCCGCCGGGCCGGCAGGAAATGACGAAGCAGAGGTCGTCCGGTCCGTGCGGTAACCGGCTCCGCGCGTCCGGCCGCGACTGCGGGGGAAAGAGCGCCGAGCGGAGCAGCCGGGCCGCCTGCCGCCTGCAGAGCGAGCGGCGTGAGTGGCCCCGCCCCGCCCCGCCCCTCCATGCGCGGGGAGGGTGAGAGGGAGGGGAGGGAGCCCGAGGGCGCCCCCAGCCCGGCGCCCGGCCGTCCTAGCTTCTCTGCCGCCGCGCCCCAGGCCGGAGGGAACAGTGAGGCCCGCAGCTCCAGAATCGCGGATCGAAAGGCGGAAGCCGCCGCCTGCGCAGCGCAGGGCACCCGGGAGGGAGGATGGGGGGATGGGGGAGATGGGGGGATGAGGGGGATGGGGGAGATGGGGGGATGAGGGGGATGGGGGGGTGGAGCGGGCGCGCTTCAGGATCGCACCGCGCGCAGCCCGCGGAGGCCGAGCCCTGGCGGCTCCGGCCCCCGCCGCTTGCCGGGGTGGGGGTTACATTGTCTGCCCGGTAGACTGCTCCTCTTTCCGTGACTGGCAGGTCTCACGAGTCTGGGCAGGGCCGGAAGCGCCCACGTTTGGGAGTCCAGCGTGCGACTCGCTAGCCTGGGTGGTTTTGGGCGAGTTGTGTACCCAGCCCCCCACCCCGCGTCGTCTGCCAGGTGGAGCTTTCGTGCCTCCCAGCAGGGTGATGGTGACAATGAAATGCATATGTGGACTGCCCAGCACAGGCCCCTCAGATGTTAATTGCCTTCGTCTTGCTTGTTGAAGGCCTGTGACCTTGTACCCTCCCGCTTCAGCAACCCAAGCCTTTAGCGTTTCAGAGGACTGAGGGAAAACCATATTGATGCGATGGGTTGTGTTGTAAGGAGCTCGTAGACCTGTATGAGTGACTCCAATCTGAACTTGTTTCAAAATAGCAAAGCTCTAAGTGGGAGACGAAATGGATGACATTCAAGACATGATGACAAGTGATCTTCAAAACTGAACCACCTAGACATGGCATCGGGAACCCCAAATACGGAAAAAATTTTAAAACTTAATGATACAGCCGCTTGATCCCAGGAAGAGTACTAGTTCTCTACTTAAAAGTTTGTCAAACTGAAATCAAGCCCCGGTTGTCACATTTTGCCAACTTTCTCTCTGGATAGTTAAGTGCAGCTCATCCTAGCAACTCCTTACTGAAATAGTTCAAGCACTAATTTACAGGAAAAATATGTGAAAAAGGTGCAGTTTTCTCAGAAAAGCCCTGAATGACAATCCAAGCACATGATGGTCTTGCTGAAACATCCATTAACTTGCCAGGAAGGAACCACTGTAACGCCCCTGGGTGCTTTACACTTAGAGGGAGGCTGTGAGGTGTGCAGTAGCCGCTCAGCAGGTGTGCGTGTGTACACTTGGTTAGACTGTGGCGAGCTGGGAGGGCACCGGTCATAGTTCAGGCCACATGGGAGCCGTGGTCTGTACTGTGGCTTTGTACAGGACCATTCCTTATTCCTGGCAGTCTTACAAAGGCATGCCATTGGTCATGATGGAGGACCAGGCAGGAAAGGCCTACCCTCGGTACAAGTCTTTCACAACTATACTACTAAAAATAACTCAAGTGTGTGTCCCCAGAACAGTAGTGTCATTGCATACCAATCAAGTTGTATAATTCGCAGTAAGATTTCACCATTATTGGTCAGCAGAATTTCAGAGTCCTTCTCTAAGTATAATAAAAAAACTGGCATATTTGTAGGAGGAGGAAGACAGCTCTGTAGGAATACACAATTTATCGAGTGGCACATGAACAGAATTTTGTGGAACACAGAAGCAAGAAATTCACCTGGCTCAGATCCAGTCAGGTGTTAGAAGACAGGTAGGAAACACTTTCATAGTGTGTCAGATAAAGGGCACCTGCAAAATGTTTCAGTAGCCATTGTTAAGTCTGCTCCCCTTTTCTTCTCCAATTTGTTAGTAACTCCCAATCCTGAAACCTGCCACCGTCACTGCATGGCCGTGCCGGCCCTTCCGCAGCACCTCAAATCAGACCTCTGAAGTCATCTCTTATGGCCAAAAACAGTCATCGTTATTTTATGTTTTGGCACCAACGAAAATCTAGAAAAAAATTCTAGATTCCATAAATCGTAAAGACAATTATAGTCTCTGATGTTCTAAAAGTTTCCATTCCTAAGGTAGACTGATTACTTACTATGAATAATGTTACATCCAGAGAAACCCTGGAGTTCAATTTTAAGGAATAAGAATTGAAACTCTGAATAATGCCAAATCCCCCTGTGCCTCCCACTCTCTTAAAAAAAATCCATAGCCAATCTTTAATATCTAGGAATTGGGTATGTTTAATGATTTAATAATATTTAGATCTTGCATCTATAAAGTTTTAAGTTCTGTTTTTATTATTCTCTGGCTAATTTTTAAAAGACCAATCTTAATGCTCATCAGACACCAATAGATGTTTCAGAGGAATGACTCTTGCCCTCAGTGTCTGGAATTTAAGTTAAATGGCCATTCACGATACTCACTTTAATACAGTCTGTCCGCAAACGTCTGACAGAGACTTCAGGTGTCAGAACGGGACCAACATGCCACCTGGCCTGGGAGCAGACCCCAAGGAAATTTCGTTCATTTTATGCAGAGGCAAACTGTGAGAAAGAAAACAGACTCTGCCCTTAATATACACTGATTAACTTACTGAGCCAAATCTACACTAAAGAACATTTTGGGGACTTCCCTGGTGGCACAGTGGATAAGACTCCGTGCTCCCAGTGCAGGGGGCCTGGGTTCGATCCCTGGTCAGAGAACTAGATCCCACATGCATGCTGCAACTAAGAGTTCGCATGCCACAGCTAAGGAGCCAGCAAGCCGCAACTAAGGAGCCCTGGAGAGGCAACTAAGGAACCCACCTACTGCAAGTAAGACCCAGTGCAACCAAATAAATAAATAAATATTTAACAAAAAGAAAGAGACCATCACTCTCCTTTAAAAAAAAAAAAAAAACATTTTGGAGGCTCACAGGACAGATTGCAAGATACTTCAGTGGATGAATTTCTGCAATGCCATCACTGTTGTAGGATGTCTAGAAAAAATTGCAAAACAATTTCATGGACATTCCAGGTACTTGTTTTCTTGGTATTAGAAAATGGCTATCTTAGTAGAAACTACAGTACAGTTATCACCTGTCATTTGTTCAGTTTTTCTCCTTTTGATAGAGTATCTAAAACAACACTTCTGAATTTCTTTCACATATTAGGTCATTTTACTTAGACTTCCCTAGTTTAGATTTAACACAAGAGCAGAACTTTCTCTTTAAGGAAAAATTCAATGAACTTCCCAAATGCAAATAAGAAACCAGTAGCTGTCCCTTGCTACTTGATACACTTGCTGTTACCATTCATTTTCTGTGGGAATGTCCAAAGAAATGTCCAAAGAATGCATTTCCTTGAATAGAAGTCACAGCTGTGTAAATAGCAAAAAGTAACTTTTTATCCCATAGCTTCCACAGTGGGCCAGGAGGCCAAAACTAGATAAAGCTCCAGACATGTTCGTTTTCCAGGTGTGTCAGGGGCCCGTGGAAGAGCGCGGTCCTGGCTGTCGCATCTCATCCCGACTGCTGTCACGAGTCTCACGCTGTCCTTCTCTCTCAGCATCCCAGCCAGTTGTGTGCACCTCTGTTTGAAGCATTCAGTTGCTTTCGTCTGGGTGATAGTTACAGTTTGGAAACCGTGCAGTGACATGTCAACCCATATCCTTTTAGAAATATGATTTTTTAATCCCGAGTTTGAACCTTTATGTAGGAGCTGTGGTGTTTCAAAGTCAGAAATAGGCGAAAGTGTGTTCCATGCCTTAGTGATCTAGACCAGGGTTGGCCAACATTTTCTTAACGGGCCAGATGGTAAACATTTTAGGCTTTGAGGGCTGTGAGGCAAAAATGGAAGATGCTCCGTTTAAAATGTATCCGTTTAGAAATGTAAAACCATTCTTGGCTCCTGGGCCATACAAAGACAGGCAGGGGGTGGGAGCTGGCCAGCAGGCCCTCTGTTTGCCAGTCCTTGTCCAGCCGTCACACCATCACTAACTGAAAGAAACCCTGCCCTCTTTGCTGCCTTACAGTCCCATGCCTGGCGGTTACGGAGTGATGGGTGACGAGGGCTCCATCGATGACAGCGTTCACGAGGCCTGGAATGAAGCCACCAACGTGTACCTGGTAGTGATCCTTGTCAGCTTTGGGCTCTTCATGTATGCCAAGAGGTAAAGGCTTTAGAGTCTCAGGGTTGATAAGAACCCGGGCATTTATAAGTTTTGCAGGTTTGTTTGTTTGATCTAAGTTAAATGCACAAAAATAATTTCATCAGCATTTTTGTTCCTGCTATGAAATCACTGTCTAGTCGGGTCAGCCCTCACATACTGGACACCAGGATTTGGCTTGGAAAACCCAGTTGCTCTGAGAGATGGGGATTTAAGTGCAGCTCTTGGCACCCAGGCCAGCTGCTGTATACTCCTATTCTATCATTTCTGGTACAGCTCAGTTTTCTCATTCAGCCAGCTTCACTGTCACCCTTGGATGAGCACGTATTTGGGGCCAGTGTCCCTGCAATGCACAAACTCTAACTCCTATGTGTTCAGCAATTCTGTCTTCGCAAATTTCAAGCCCTCCCTTCTGTTTCTTGTGCGTAATATTGGTATGATCCAATTACTCGTCCGGCCGTCCCCCAAAACTCAGTCCCCCGAGAACAAGGACTTCTGTTTAACCTTTGTGTCCCTGATGTGCCGCGTGGTGTAAATCCTCAATAAATGTTTCTTGCTGTGATTCCAGATGCTGCAGCGCAATCCAGCTGTTCTTTTCCACTCTCCCTGGCTCCTCTCCTTCAAGTACAAGTTAAAAAAAAATGCACGCCGAGGGGCGTGCTTTGAAGCGGAAAAACAGCAGTAGTTGGATTGAGCTGCTCCTGCCCGTAGCCATGTGCTTCGTGGCGTCCTCTGCCAAGGTCAAAGGCATTAGACAGCTCACGATAATTAGTCAACCAAGAATAATTGATGCTCGGCCCGGGGAACAGTTCAGTCCCACACTTGCCACGGGACCTGCAGGCTCGCCCTTCCCGACCCTGAGACCCCTGAGCCGCTGGCCCACTGGCCGCCTGGACCCTCGGGGGAGCGGGGGGGGCGGGGGGGGAGGCGAGAGGAGGCCTCCACAGAGCACGGGGGGGCCAGCGGCAGGTAACAGCCTTCCCCTAAGAATAGCCACCGTCTCCTCCCCACCCCACTGTTTTAAAGGCAGAGACAGGCTGTTGTTAATTTTAACTAGATGACCCCACTAAGGCCATGCTACTCTATTTAAGAAATCGTTTATTCATTGTTTTTCAAAATTAAGGTCTGCTCACATTCTGTTTATTCTCTGCCCGCAATAACGTAGCTTTATTTGCATGACATGAGAGGGAGGGAAAAAAAAATCTTACTTTTTTTGTCTGAGCATTTTTCCGTACAACAGGGCTCTTTTGCGGGGATTGAGGGGAGACACTTTGTTGTATGAAGTGGGCGTGTTCAGCTACTGCCTTTTCTTTCTTATAACCCTGTGACTGTACACGTACAGCTTCATACTTCTAGTGAAAGAAAGAATACTTGAGCCCAGGAAGCATCTCACGGGGACAAAATAGAAGATGGACTCATGGCCACTTAACGTCCTTTTAATGCAGCTTCTGGTTACTACGATCGTGTGAATGTTACAGTCCTACAGCTATGAATACAAATCTCTTTTCTGCATTGGTTTGTGTTTTAGAAATAAAAGGAAAATTATGAGGATATTCAGTGTGCCACCTCCAACAGACACTCTGTCAGAGCCCAACTTTTATGACACAATAAGCAAAATTCGTTTAAGACAGCAACTGGAAATGTACTCCATTTGTAAGTATATTCTGTGCTTAATTACATACGTAAGCCTATTTAAAATAGACTCTTTGGGGTTCAGTCTCATTGGCAAAGGTTATCAGAAATAGCTGATAATGACACAGGGAACTATATTCAATATCCTGTAATAAACCATAATGGAAAATAATATGAAAAAGAATATATGTTTGTATATCTGAATCACTTTGCTGTACACCAGAAACTAACACAACATTGTAAATCAACTATACTTCAATTAAAAAAAATTTTTTTTTTATTTTAAGAAAGAAATAGCTGGTAATGAAAACGTAGAGCCTTTTTTAGATGCTCAACACAGTATCAGCAAACCCGGTTTGCATGAAGTTAGTGTTTCAGGACACTTCACTCATTTGGGGCCCTTCCAAGACCCTGAGAAGAGCCCTAGCAACGTGTTTCATGTTTTGAAAATTTGGCAGAAATTAGATACCTTAACAATCGGTGAGGCTGCTGTCTCATCCTTCTCTAATTTCCCTCCTTTGCACTTCCCTCGTGTGCAGTGGCATCGAGGTGGCCAAGAGCATTCTGGGGATCTGGCTGAGGGGACGTTGAGTTGAACCTACTTTAGTTTGGGTTTGAAATTTTGTGTTTATAGAGTTTGCAGTCACTTCTATTACAATTAAATTACTATGTGCTGCAGCCATAGCAGTATAGGAACAGCTTCCAGGCCAGAGGTTATTAACATGTCCTGTGGTACTAAACCCTGTGAGTAAGTGGTGGAGAAGAAACAAAGGTTAAAGGGCAAGGAGCCAGGATGAATTGTATATCCAAACCACAGCCTTTGATGCCACCATTTAAAAAAATGAGGTGTGGTTTCCATGGTGTATCATTAAATGAGAAAAGGCAAGATGTAATTATATATATGCTAGGGTACTGCTCCTTTAAAATCAAATGACCAAAACATCCCTATCTACGTGTAATAAAAATGTTCTATAGAATTTTTTTTTTACTGAAGTATAGTTGATTTACAATGTTGTATTAGTTTCAGATATACAGCACAGTGATTCAGCTATATATATATATATATATATATATATATATATATATGTTCTTTTTCAGATTCTTTTCCCTATAGGTCACCACAAAATATTGAGTATGGTTCCCCGTGCTATACAATAGGTCCTCGTTGGTGATCCACTTTATATACAGTAGTACGCATATGTTAATCCCAACCTCCCAATTCATTCCTCCCCAACTCCTTTCCCCTTTGGCAGCCACAAGTCTGTCCTCTATGTCTGTGGGTCTATTTCTGTTTTGTAAGTAAGTTCATTTGTGTCTTTTTTTTTTTAGATTCCACATGTAAGTGATAGCATATGATATTTGTCTTTCTCTTTCTGACTTACTTCACTTAGTACAATGATCTCTAGGTCCATCCATGTTGCTGCAAATGGCATTATTTCATTCTTTCTTATGGCTGAGTAATAGTTCATTGTGTGTATATATATATATACATATATATACATACCAACGGTGTAGGAGGCTTCCCTTTTCTCCGCACCCTCTCCAGCATTTATTATTTATAGACTTTTTGATGATGGCCATTCTGACCGGTGTGAGGTGATACCTCATTGTAGTTTTGATTTGTATTTCTCTAATAAATAACAATGTTGAGCATCTTTTCACGTGCCTGTATGTCTTCTTTGGAGAAATGTCTATTTAGATCATCTGCCCATCTTTTGATTGGGTTGTTTCTAAAAATGTTCTGTATAATTACACAAGCCTGGAGGAAGGCTTGGAAAGATACACATCAGATTATTAACATTCATTACCTTGATGGGAACACTGTGGGACTCGAGGGAAAAGACTGGATATTTTTAAAAGAAAGATGTCTGTGTGTTTGCGCGCACACATAAAAAGAAGCAAGAAAGAGTGATCAGGGCTTCCCTGGTGCCGCAGTCGTTGAGAAACTGCCTGCCGACGCAGGGCATATGGGTTCGAGCCCTGGTCTGGGAAGATCCCACAAGCCGCGGAGCAACTAGGCCCGTGGGCCACAATTGCTGAGCCTGCGCGTCTGGAGCCTGTGCTCCGCAACAAGAGAGGCCACGATAGTGAGAGGCCCGTGCACCGCGATGAAGAGTGGCCCCCGCTCGCCGCAACTAGAGAAAGCCCTCGCACAGAAACGAAGACCCAACACCGCAAAAATAAATAAATAAATTAAAAAAAAAAAAAAGAGTGATCAGCAAGATGTTACTCGTATATGTCTTGGGTGGAGTGGAATTTCAGGTGAAAAGTAGAAAAACCATATATATATTTTTTACACAAGTAGAACCTCTAGAAACTTCTTCAGCATAAATTTTATCCTGAGAAGTAGTAACAGCAGTTCCTTTGGGGAAAGGAGCTGCAGGACTAATCAGGTGGGAGGAAGGTACACCTTCCCTGTTTCCTCTGTTGTCCCTTTTGCATTCATGTGTTACTAGTTCAGAATAAGAAGTAAAACTGATGGGGCTTCTCTGGTGGCGCAGTGGTTGAGAATCCGCCTGCCAATGCAGAGGACACGGGTTCGAGCCCTGGTCTGGGAAGATCCCACATGCCGCGGAGCGGCTGGGCCCGTGAGCCACAATTACTGAGCCTGCGCATCTGGAGCCTGTGCTCCACAACGAGAGGCCGCGACGGTGAGAGGCCCGCGCACCGCGATGAAGAGTGGCCCCCGCTTGCCACAACTAGAGAAAGCCCTCGCACAGAAATGAAGACCCAACACAGCCATAAATAAATAAAAATTAAAAAAAAAAAATCTTTAAAATAAAAAAAAAAAAAAGTAAAACTGAATGTAACAGAGCAGCATTATTCACAGTAGCCAAAAGATGGAAACAACTGAAGTGTCCTTGACTGATGGATCCACAGAATGTGGTCTATACGTGCATAGGATGTTATTCAGCCTTTAAGAGGAAGGAAATTCTTTTTTTTTTTTTTTTTTAGCGGCACTGAGTCTTCTTTGCTGCACACGGGCTTTCTCTAGTTGCAGTGAGTGGGGGCTACTCTTCGTTGCGGTGCATGGGCTTCTCATTGGGGTGGCTTCTCTTGTTGTGGAGCACAGGCTCAGTAGTTGTGGCTCACGGGCTCTAGAGCACAGGCTCAGTAGTTGTGGCACACGGGCTTAGTTGCTCCACGGCATGTGGGATCTTCCCAGACCAGAGCTCGAACCCATGTCCCCTGCATTGGCAGGCGGATTCTTAACCACTGCGCCACCAGGGAAGTACCAAGAGGAAGGAAATTCTGACACATGCTACAACACAGATGCACCTCGAAGACATTATGCTTCGTAATTATTTTTATTGTGAAGTGAAAGAAGCCAGTCACAAAAGAACAAATATTGTGTGATTTCTCTTCTGTGTAGCAAATTCACAGAGACAGAAAGCAGAATCGTCACCAGCAGTGGGAGAGGAAAGAGTGGGGAGTTACTGTGTTATGAGGACAGAGGTCAGTGTGGGGTGATCAAAAGAAGGGTGCTGGTGGTGGCAGCACAACAGTGTGAATGCAGTTAATGTCCCTGAACTGTGCACTTAAAAACGGTTAAAATGGCAAGTTTTATGTTGTTGTATTTCACCTCAAAAAAAAATTTCCTTAAGAAAATTTAAGTATTTAAAAAACAAAAACAGGGAACCAGAAGCTCCGTATAGAAAATTATAAGTAAAGAGTTAGGTTTTCATTGATGCCTAGTCAAAACAGAAGGTTGTGGGAGTTCCCTGGTGGCCTAGTGGTTAGGATTCGGTGTTTTCACTGCAGAGGCCCAGGTTCGATCCCTGGTCAGGGAACTAAGATTCCCACATGCCTGGCGGCACAGCCAAATACAAAAAGCAAACAAACAAAAATCAGAAGTTAGATCCTATCAAAAAATATTCAGTAGTATAGCATATACAATTATAAAGCCAGTGTACAGCTGTTTTTCTTCTTTGATGAGAATGGCATAAAATGAAATTTATCAGAACACGTGTGTTTGTAAGGCATGTTAGTTTCCTATTGCTGCTGTATTACCACAAATTCAGTGGCTTAACACAGCACAGATCTTACAATTAGAGATTAAAAGTTCTACAGCAGATTCACTGGCTAAAATCAAGGTGTCGGCAGAGTTCTGTTTCTTTCTGGATGCTCTAAAGGAGAAGCTGTTTCTTTGCCTTTTCCAGCTTCTAGAAGCCACCCATGTTGCTTGCTTTGTGGCTTCATTCCCCATCCTCAAAGCCAGTAGCACTGCATCTTTCTGATCATTCTTCCATTTATATAGTTCCTTCTCCCTCTGAACTCTGCCAGGAAAGGTTCTCTGACTTTCAGGGCCCCTGTGATCAGGTTGGGCCAGATAATCCAGGGTAATCCCCCTTCTCAAGGTCCTTACCTTAAACACATCTTTAAAGTCCCTTCTGCCGCAGAAGGTAACATATTCACAGATTATGGGGATTAGGATGTGGACATCTTTGGAAGCCATTGTTCTTGTAAATAGTATTTGCACATTTAAAGAGTCCCATCGCAGGGACTTCCCTCGTGACACAGTGATTAAGAATCCGCCTGCCAATGCAGGGGACACGGGTTCGAGCCCTGGTCCAGGAAGATCCCACATACCGTGGAGCAACTAAGCCCATGCGCCACAACTACTGAGCCTGCGCTCTAGAGCCCGTGAGCCACAACTACTGAGCCCGCGTGCCACAACTTCTGAAGCTGCGTGCCTAGAGCCCAAGCTCTGCAACAAGAGAAGCCACCGCAGTGAAAAGCCCACACATCGCAACAAAGAGTAGCCCCCGCTTGCTGCAACTAGAGAAAGCCCGCGCCCAGCAACTAAGACCCAACAACGAAGACCCAATGCAGCCATAAATAAATAAATAAATTTATTTTAAAAATAAAGAGTCCCATCACATTGCATCATTCTTAGTGCTGATGGCATATCTAGTACTGACTTAGTCTGGAGGTTCAAGAGGAAATAGCAAACAAAATTCTTTTCCTCAAAGAGGACTCCCAAAATTGTAAAGCTTTCGGCCACAATAATCTGGATCCACCCTGCGTATATAAACAAATAGTATTTCTTCCTTGGCTGGTAAAAACTTAATGAAGAGACTGAAAGTTTGAAAGCCAAGCAGTGAATGACATTTACAAAGACTTTAGCCCTGCACACTCTCTAGTTTCAGGTTAAGACCTTCAATAAATATTTCTCAGAAGCACAAAAAGAACAGAGAATTGCAAGTCTGTTTTTTCTTCTAGTTTATATTAACGACAATATTCAGTAAATCTCTTAGGCTTGTCATTTAAAATATAGTCAAATTCCTTATGATGTGGACAAAAGCATTATTATTAACTTACCTTGAGGTGGAGATGAGGAATAAGAAAGAAGGACATTACAAAATGTTACTTTAAGTTTAGTAGCTTAATTAGTGTTTACCCTATATTTCAATGCTCTGAATAATCCTGATGTACAAAACAATAATAATAAACATCCTAAAATGGATATCAGCACTGCTGAGAAATTAGAGGATCATGAAGTATAATAAATTTCCTCTAATGAATAAAAAATTGTTTAATTCTAAGCTAATTCTTTACTGAGAATCATGACTGTGATTTAATGATGTGAGCTCATAATTATTTTGTGATTTTATTAATCGTATCTCCTTTTTTCTTGCTTATTGTTTTGTTTATTTTCAATAGCCAGAAAGTATGATTATCAGCAGCCACAGAGCCAAGCTGACAGTGTACAGCTCTCATTGGAATGAAATCTCAGAAAATGAGCAGCAGAAATGATTGTTGTTCAAAAGTGCAGTATCCTCACGCTGCTAAATCACGAGCAGCATTTTTTAAAAACTTCTGTCTCCATAAAATCATTTTATTTGTGACTTTTCCCTAATTTTTTGGTGTGTTTTGTTTCACTTTTTTAAACCTCATCTCCAAATCATTTGTTCCACAAATTAGAAATTCCTCAAAAAGCCTGAACACAGTCTGCATGTACCTAGGAAGATAGACTATCACCAGAAACGGTGAGTTTACCTTGTGAAGACTTTGATCCCTTCAGGATACAATCAGGAAATAAAAACACATCTTTGGAAGCAAGAGTCTGGAGCTGATGCCACTTTGGAACTTTTTTGCCAACTTAAAAAATAAAAATCTAATCATTGGAATAACTTCCTCTTCGACTGTGTTCTGGGATAAATATAATATGGATAACGGACTAACGTGTGTTCTTACGGCTGTTGTTACCTCTAACCGAATTAACTGTCTTTGCTACTTCAGAATTTGCACAGTAACTGTCTTTTCTGCATTGTGAAATTGTGATGCGTACCCCCCTGCTAACTGTAGAAGTTTTCTGTGACTGGAGTTTGTTCCCCTTAATTGTATTCCCAGGAGTTTCTTCCACCAGAAGAGTCTTCTTTCGGCCGTGCTGGGGCTACACTGCAGCATACATGGGCACCTCTGACTGGTGTCAGCGGCTTGCTTTTGGGTCATGTGACCATCAGTCTTTAATGTAACTGTATGGTTTCTTAGGCTTTTTTAGCTTAATAAGCTTCCCTGCAGACTCTCATATCTTGTACCATTTTTGTACTGTACATTGAAATGTTTTCACCCAATTTTTCATATTTATTTAAATAAAAGCCGGTTGGAGATAGTGGCAGGGGAGTTCAACTGTCCATAAATTCGTTTTTGAATCAAAACTATAATTTTAAGAGTTAGAGTTAATATTTCAAGCATTATTGCCTTTTCCTTTATAATTACGAAGTAAAGAATATAAATCTTAAATGAAAAGGTTTAGACCAAATAAAATCATTTCAGGGAAATTGCATTTACTTTTAAAATTTAAATCTTTCAAATATATATATATATATATATATATTGTACAAGGTGAATTGTTGACCAAATGGAATAATTCTTTCTTAACTCACAGATGAGTTTGAAGGCACCGCCTGTATGTAGAATGAATAGTCGGACTGAAGGATTGTAAACAGTTACAATTATGGCCTGGGGATAGCAGAGCAGCAAGGGGACAATCTTATTAAACTTTGCTTTGCTCTCATGTAATCAGGAGCGGGGGCGGTTTACCTGCTGTCCCTGATGTGTGGCACAAATCTGGACGAATTACGAAAACTGGCTATCTCAGCTGATTTGTACAGTGTATCTAAATAAATATCAGTCACAACGAAACGGACTGTGATGGTTTTTTATTTGCATCCACTAGACAGAGAGAGTCACGACTAAAACCTGACAGGTCATTTGGTGAGCGTGGAACTCTGGCAAGTGAGAGAGGAAGATTCCTCCTCATTTCCTCTCTAAAGCCCGCTGATGGGAGTCACGCCTCCACCAGCAGGATCAACAGCAAGTCCGCCTTTGAAGTTTCCTCTCTGCTTCCACAGCTGAGCTGGGAAAGCGGGGGATGCCCTGCAGCCACACTTCAAAGGGACACCGGTTGATTGTCCTGCTTCTGCCCCTGAATCCACCAAGGGTTCAATGGTACTGTTTTCTTTGGAAGAAAGAAGGCATGACTAATAAACAGGTCAGGAACACTTGTGTTCTCTGTTTCCTCTTTTCTCTCTCTTACTGCGTGAGACGCTCCGCGGTACGCACGGAGGGGCAGGCTCCCTGGGTGCACAGCTGGGCCCAGCCCGCCGCTCCAAGGGGCACAGATGCTTGCTAACGACCCCACACCGTTTCAGGTGGAGTTGCTGATAGGATTCATCAGAAAACGAGATGCAGAGTTTAGGGTGAAATTGCTGTAACGTCGGAAATATATTTAAGTATTGAGTAAAAATAAGAGAGAAAATGGTAATAAAAATAATTTCAGATATTAAGAATAAATGTATCTTAGTACTATATATAAAATAATCAACAAATTTCATATATCACTTATATGTGGAATCTAAAAAAATGATACAAGTGAACTTATTTACAAAACAAACTTATGGTTACCAAAGGGGAAAGGGGTGGGGGAAGGATAAGTTAGGAGTTTGGGGTTAACATATACACACTACTATATATGAAATAGATAACCAACAAGGACCTAGTGTATCGCACAGGGAACTCTACTCAATATTCTGTAGTAACCTATATGGGAAAAGAATCTGAAAAAGAATGGATATATGTATATGTAAAACTGAACCACTTTGCTGTACACCTGAAACTAATACAACATTGTAAATCAACTATACTCCAATATAAAAAACTTTTTAAAAAGAATAAATGTATCTTAGAAAATATAATTAAAGAGAGAAGAGGGCTTCCCTGATGGCACAGTGGTTAAGAATCCACCTGCCAATGCAGGGGACACGGGTTCGAGCCCTGCTCCGGGAAGATCCCACATGCCGCGGAGCAACTAAGCCCATGCGCCACAACTACTGAGCCTGGGCTCTAGAGCCCACGAGCCACAACTACTGAAGCCCGCGCACCTAGAGCCTGTGCTCCACAACAAGAGAAGCCACTGCAATGAGAAGCCCGTGCACCACAACGAAGAGTAGCCCCTGCTCGCCACAACTAGAGAAAGCCCACACGCAGCAACGAAGACCCAACACAGCCAATAAATAAATAAATAAATACATTTATTTTTTAATAAAAGAGAGAGAGAAGGGACCAAAGCATATTACAGGGAGCCAGGTGATTCATTCAACACACAGGTATGGAGGACAAACTCTGTGCTAGCCATATGTCATCCTCTATAGGCTATTTGATTCTAAAGACAGAATCAGAATAGGAATAGGTGCTGGAGAACCGGACGTAAAAAGGACACCTGGCTTATATCCAACCTGTATGCAAAATAGTGAGGCTCATAGAAGAGGGACTGGAGCTTAGTCTTAAACTATTTCCCACTTGACACCCTAATAAATCCAGAGCCAGACTCACACAAAACTACAAAGCAAGAAACATTTCCCACCTGTCTTTTTGTCCTCTTCAGCCTCCTATCAATCAGTCTCTTTGGGCGAGACAGGTCTTGACAGGATTTAAGAGTGGGGATGAGGAATTAAGCCAAGAACCAAGGAGGTGGAAGAACATGGAAACTTCCAGCAGCAGGTCATCTTTCTTCTATCCTGGACCTCTCACCCCAAAATAAACAAGTGACCTTTAGCACTGGAGTCTATGCTGACCTTTATTTTATTTAGATATAGTGAAAAGCTAAAGCCATTTATGCAGCATTCCACACCCGAGGTAGGAAGGTGATAAGTCAAAGGGGAAGCCAATCACTGGGGTTATTGGTAGCCATTCAGCACCAAATTTGATACTGAAGGACCACTGTGCTGTTCACGTCTTTTATTTTTGATGTTTCTAGTTGCAAAGTTTCTTTCTTCTCTTCCAAATCAAGAAATGACAGAGGTCTCACTGTTACGGAAGACTGGCTCCATCCCAGGGAGTTGTATGAAAAAACTATTTTGACAAATTGCAAGCTAGCCGAAGAAAGTTGGGGCTTTTTAACTGCAACCAATATTGATGTTAGTAAACTCAACTGCAAATGCCTTTGGCCTCAGAAATCTGGGGGAAAAAAATGCACCACATAAATGTAAAGTATTTATGACATAACGGGTTCATGTATGTTTATTATATTCATTTTGGGGGGAAGGGATTGCAAGTGTCTCTGAATAACATTTTATCTTGAGGTTTTAAAAAAAGGCCCATTTAAGTTGACTACAAGCTAATATAAATTTTATGTCTGAAATGCTTTCTAGCGCCCAGTACTAGAACGGTAACTAGCCCAAAGTAAATACTTGGTCGGTAGTTGCTGAAATAATTAATTTACTGGCAACAATTTACAGAATTGATGTTTATTTTTTATATTTTTAAAAAGTGTTTGTAGGTTCTGTTTCTGGTAATGGAGGAATAATTGTGTCAGACTAACTCTCTTACAGATAATGAGTTCAGAACAAAACATAAAAAGAGCTATCTGAAGGAAACCATAAGCAGACAAACCAGGAAGAAGATGACGCTTGAAAGAAGGAACGGCTGAGATCTGTGTTTACATGGGTTTTTTGCCTGAAGGTATTTCTTAGTCCACCCGTTGAGAATAGCTAGAACTCAAGGAGAAAGCTACAGTGAAATTGGTTTGAGGAACAGGGCAGTGTTCAGAGCTTCTAGGCTGAAAAGTGAGGGGAACATCACAGAAAGAAGTGAACCCCAGAAGGGGGCACTCCAAAATATACATGTAAATTCTGCCAAGTCCTTGGCTGATCCCTGAATTATGAATCTACATGAGAGACCCTAAGGAGACTGGCAGAAAACAAACAGCTGAAAGGCTGAAAGAACTAAGCTGGGTGTTCAGCTGTTGCCTACCACTGGAGATACAATTTGAATCCTGCCAAATTAATTACCTGCTAGAACAAAACTCAACACTTTTCAGAGGAAGATAAAAGAATCTAGAGTCTCTAACACTGTATCATCCACAATGCCCAACATACAATCAAAAATTACAGGAATGAGAAGAGCAGGAAAATGTGATCCACAGTCAAGAGAAGAAATGGGACAATGTGGTCCATCAAGAGAAAAAACAGTCAATGTAAACTGACTCCAAGATGACCCAGATGTTGAATTATCAGACAAGGACTTCAAAGTAGCTGTTACAAATATGTTTAGATAAATGAAATACTTTCAGGTAAATGATAATTGAAAGGCTTTATCATCAGCAGATCTGCTGTAAAAGAAATACTAAAGGAAGTTCTTTGGGGGGGAAAAAAAAGAGAAGTGATAGCAGCTGGAAACTCAAATCTAAGCCAAGTCTAGGCATAATGAATGACCAGTTGGGGAAAGACAATGATGGAGCAAGTAGGGGCTCTTATCAAGTGGGAATAAAGAGTATATAGGACTTTTTGTACTATTTTAACATTTCTATAAGCTTGAAATTCCTTTTTTAAGTTATAGAAAAAGTATTTGTCAGTCAATTTCTTAGTCAACCAGAATCTATTTTTTGTGTCACACCAATCATTGGCAAAACTGAAAAACAGGCAGTGTGTCTGAAGGTGTCTTGGACAACATTATGCTTCTTTCTTCTCTACTTCTTCACACAGTATCCAATATCCTTCTGTCTATCAAAATCTATTCCAAGAAAGAATCTAAAACACACTTCCACAAAAGTATAAATGACTGATAAAACAGGGTGTTCTGCATTTTAACAGAGAGAGCCTTCAGCTGGAAAGGAATCAAGTTTTCAGGCATTACAGAGAAGTTTAATTTTTAGGCATAAGAGAGCCTTTACGGCCTCTGAAATCATGATGTAAGCAATTAACTAAACTCCACTTATTCATTTGGCTACCACATCCAATTCTGCCCTTCTCCATCATCTTAGTTCAAACTTGAGCAATCAGAATGTCACCTCTTCCCCACCAAAATGATTAAATGCATTGGAATCCCTAAATAAAGAGAGTGATTCTACAGTTTTGTATCTGTTAAAACAGTCAACTCTGTCTCATCCCAGTGAGGTAGGAAGAGAGATGAGCTTTTGGTTACCATTTTACCAATGAGGAAAAGAGAACAACGGGATTGACTCTTCCAGTTCTGAACTTCTGCAATACTGAGAAATGTAAAGATTAAATGGGAAGAAATGTCTCCAGCGGCAAACAGAGAGAAGTACGAAGGCAGGTATATAAAAAGGCAGTTTCTGACAAACATATAGCTTGCTGTCAAGTTTTTTCTTTATCCACTACAGTGGATACTTTAAAAATTCTAGGTGTTTAACAAATAATCACTTAATTAAATCATCCAAGAAGGCAGCCAGGCCTATGGAATAAAGCTGTCTTAATAGTTTTCTATTTTTTCCCAGTGCAAGATAGTAATAGTGTTTCTACCATCCTTGCAGCCCTTGCTAGAAGTCCTGTATACTTTGTGACAGTGATTAAACTCCAACAACATATAGTAGTTTATTTTATTTTATTTTTTTAGTGGCTTACAATAACAAACATTTATTTTCTCACAGGTGAAGAATTTGAGAACAGGGTCTCTGGGTGGCCCAGGATCTCTCGAGGTAGCAGTGAGTGTGTCAGCCTTCAGGTGGGGTCACCTTCAGCCGAAGGCTGGAAGGGCTGCTTCCAAGGTGGCTCTCTCACATGCTGATGGCGGGAGACCTCACTTCTTCACCATGTGAGCTGTATAGTGTTAATACCCTCCCAAAAGCAAAAAAAAAAGGATGGATTTATTTTCCTTAAAATATCCCAGAGCACAGTAAGTATACTATATATTTTTAAGGTGTTACAATTTTAAATATATATATAATTATTCTTCAAAAAACATTGGTAGCTAAATCTCAGTTCATCATACCAATGAAAATGGTCTGGTGGAAAGTCAAAAAAAGAAAACAGTCCCAAAACATTAACCTTTTGTGTGTGTGTGGTTACACATTTGCCTTTCCAAATTCGTTTTGCTACACCAGTATTTTAATTGGTTTGTGATTTCTTAAACTCATTCACCCTAACAGTAAAGGCCAGCAAATACAAAGCTCTTTGAATTCCAAAGGGAACAAAGCTGGCCTGGGGCTGTGAAGGGATTGCAGGTAATCTACAGATTCGCTGGTTGGTTTCAGACAATCTTTAGTGGACCAGTTCCATCGTTTGAAAGAGTAGTGATGGTGCAGGTTTTTACAAATTAATTTCTCTGTTGTTACATTCAGGTTTAGTAGATTACCACAGCATCACATTTTGAATTTACTTAAGTCACCATCTCCCACAATTTATAATCCTTAAGCAAAATCTAATGGATCTAGAGATTATCATACTAAGTAAGTCGGACAAAGCCAGATATATGATGTCACTTATATGTGGAATCTAAAAAAATGATACAATTGAACGTATTTGCAAAACAGTAACAGATTCACAAACATTGAAAACAAACTTATGGTTACCAAAGGCGAAAGGAGGGGGGGATAAATTAGTAGGTTGGGATTAACATATACACACAACAGTACTATGTATGAAATAGATAATCAACAAGGACCTACTGTATAGCACAGGGTACTCTACTCAATATTCTGTAATATCCTATATGGGAAAAGAATCTGAAAAAAGAATGGATATATGTATATGTATAACTGAATCACTTTGCTGTACACCTGAAAATAGCACACATTGTAAATCAACTCTACTCCAATATAAAATAAAAATTTAAAAAAAATCTAATGACATTACTGTCTTATATATCAGCAACATATCAATCAATAAAGCATTGTTGATTGGAAACCAACTAAGGCTGAGGAAGTATGTCAACAGTGCAGAACACAGGAAGGGACATTGACCTGGCTAATTGCAGA
Source organism: Balaenoptera acutorostrata (assembly GCF_949987535.1). Classification (NCBI taxonomy): domain Eukaryota; kingdom Metazoa; phylum Chordata; class Mammalia; order Artiodactyla; family Balaenopteridae; genus Balaenoptera; species Balaenoptera acutorostrata. The sequence continues at coordinate 5,577,983 of NC_080084.1, read as the reverse complement.
CAAACTTCAAGCACCTGTTTTGAGCTATCAAGGCCTTTATCAGCAAATCTTTTTGCGAAAGGGGTCGCTCCCTTTCTTCCTTGAGACTTTTGATCATCAGAGTTAGTTTTCTCTTTTCATCTGCAAGACCCTTGATGTTTTCTGCAGATGACTGGAGATTGGGTTTTAGAAATGCCAGTTCCAAGGGCAGATTTTCATTTATCTACAGATGATGAGTGAATCAAAGTGGTTGGAAAAGTGGTTACTTACTCAAAATTTGCTTATTTAGTTGCATTCTAATTTACTTACGGTTCCGGATGTTTTTGGCTACTTCTTAGGTGCCTTACTTAATAGCCTGTGGCCTGTTGCCATGGTGAAATAGAATTAATAACAACTTTTAGTTATGCTAACTTAATATTTGTAAAATATATGCTTTGTTTGTTTATTAAAAGGAAAAAAGACGCCGGAAAATCAAGTATGCTTCAAAAGAGTTACAAAATTTTAAAAAACACTAGTCCTTAATTACTGTTGTGGAGAACTTCGAGCTGAATATATTAACCATACACTTACTGTTCTGCTAGCTGACAGCTTTGACTGAGCTTGACGTTTGCTTTTTCAAGCTATTTGAGGGTAAATTTAGCTTGAAACAGTTCTGAATAGAGGGAAGCCACTTCATGGTCCAAACAATCCATTTCCTTTTGAACTCTATTATAACTTGTGATTTTTGGCCAATCAGAAGGATCTAGTTCATCTTTCTCCTAAGAAGTTAAAGTATAATTTGAATTTGATTTAGTTTGTATCAAGTCACATTTAATACAATCAAAGACACTTCTTCATTTCTGTATGTTTCAGGACAATTTTGAAAGCACCAATAGAGATACAAAATGAACTAGGTAATGGTTTAGTTAATAGAACACAGAATTTGAAACCTGAGTTCCAGCCTATTTCTATCTGTGTGGTATGTATTTGAATTTGAGCGTAGCTCACTAACCTCACCAGGCCTCAATTTGTTCACCTGTTAAATGGAAATAAGACTGCCTTTACCCCAGAGATGTTCACATCCTAAATGTTATACCACCTGACCCCCTGGGAAGGCAATGGAATGATCCTTGGTGATGTTCAGTATTTTTTTACTGTGTAATCAATGTCTATATTTAAGAGCTCAAAAGAGCAGAATCAGACAAGGATGGAGTCCCTAAAGCCTCCTGGCCACTACAGCGTGTATTCTTCAGCTTTCTCTGCAGTCCCAGGAAAAGCAGCCAGCTCATGAAAACGAATAAAGTACAGGAATAAGCATCAAACAAAACGGCCACATGTGAACACACAGCTAGGTATCTCACGACATCTAAAACCCTTTGGTCTCTGTGTCCTCCTTCAAGTAATGAAAATACCTCCATTTTTTCCAGATGGAAATATGGGCACAGAGAGGCCCAACGTTAAAAACCAGAATTATGTTGTCTCCTGAGATCCTTGTCACTCTGTGCTTCTTATGATTCTCATAGAAACAGAATGGTTTGGAGGTTCAAGCATTGTTTCCAGTAGAAAATAATGCAGATGTTACTGCTGGGGAATAAATTAGCACACCTAATTTATCAACCTTATTCAAGTCCCTTGGAGATCAAAGAAAAGTCAAGCAAATTGCAGCAAGTTTTCCTTACAGTATTTTTAGAGTATCATTCCCAAATACTCAAATATAGAGGATTCTTTCCTTTTCTTTGTATTCATTTGATTACCCCATAGTTTATAAATCACACGTCTGTTTTGTACACTTTGTACCAGACAAGTCTGGGCATGCAAAGCTTGTAGCCAGTTCACAAAAACCACTTAACATATTTGTTTGTCATTTAAGTTATGACTTTGAAAACAGAAGACAAGGGCTTTCACAGTGACAGGCAGGTTTACATAAGCTGCTGCACAAACTAAATTCAAAATAACTCTAGTTCATATTGAAAAAGTTATTCTTTCATTGCCGCTCTGTCATAACACTCTGATATTTTTTAAAATATCCACAGTAATTAATAAGTATGACACAAAGCTTTCCCTACCTCTTCTCCTGTGTATCCTTTTTTAAGTCACAGAAACTGCAGCCACCAAGGCTTTCTACTGATGATTGGATGAAGTCTTGCTTTTCCTCCAAAGCACTTATCCTGACATGCTGTAAATCAGGAAAAGAGCCAAGAGACATAGGCTTAGGAGCACATATAGGATGTGGGGTTGGTTCCTTTGCTTCTTTCTAGTATCTCTTTCTGCTCCAGTTTCAGTTCAGTTACTCAAGAATATGCAAGTAAAAAAAGAAGAAGACTCCTACAGTGCAGGTACCATCAGTGACCCAGTGAGCACAAAGTCAGTAGGTGTGTGTGGCGGACGTGCAGCCGAGGGGCTAGCAGTGTGAGCTGTGGCCCGAGAAAGACCTGATTTCCATCCCAGCTCTTTTTCTACCGGCAGTGCTCTGTGTCGTTGCCTATAAAATGGAGATAATAACTCCCACATCAAAGAACTACTTTCAGGGTTAAATGAAATTCCCCATGTTAACTGCTCAGCATAGTGTCTGACAGTATGTGTTCCGTAAGAATTGTTGTGTACTCGCTTTGAGCCAGCCTATTTATTTTATGCTAAAAATAAAGTAAAGCATTGCTAGGATGAATCAAGAAAAAAGACCATTCTCAGGAGTGAAATATTTGTATGATATAATTTTTAAAATAAAGGAGTTTCTTACTTTCCGTAACATACAGTAACAGAACATGCATAGATTATGGCAAACCTGTTTAATGAACAAATAAGAACCACTTAGAATTATTATAGCAGGATATCATGGAAAGGGGGTTAGATCTGCTTGATTTCAATTCTACCTTTATTCCTTGAGCAAATTTCTTTCTCTTTGATCTTTAGCTTCATTGTTTGTTAAATAAACTCCTGGAAGGGGTGTAGTGAGGATAAGATATTAAAACAAAATATATGTCTGTCCATCGGTCTAGGATAATATATTAAAGCTATATACATATCTATCCATCTATCTATCTGCCTATCTATCTATAGAGAGAGAGAGACCACACAATAAACTATATAGAGTAGTGATTATTCCAATATTATGATAAATTTTTTTTACTGCAAGTAAGATTTTTAAATTAAGTGCTAAAAATTAATATGATATATGTAAACATTCTCTCTCTTTGCAAAATTATTTGCATAATTGCCTACCTAATCCTTTTGTCATTTGTATAATTAAAACTTAACCTGAAGGGAGGTGTGACTGTGATGGGCACATGGGGTGGGGGGGAGCGAGTTTCTATTTCTTGACCTGAGTGGTAATAACAAGGGTGTATCTTGCCTTATCATTACTAATTAAGCTATACATTTGTTTAGTGTGGGTTTTGGTGTCTGTGTTGTATTATACAATAACATTTTTTTTAAATAAAAAATTCACTCAGTACAATAGCCAAGACATGTAAGCAACCTAAGTGTCCATCAACAGAGGAATAAAGAAGATATATATATGTATATGTGTATATATATATATATATATTTTCATTCCCCCAATGGAATATTACTCAGCCATAAAAAAGAATGAAATAATGCCATTTGCAGCAACATCAATGGACCTAGAGATGATCATACTAAGAGAAGTATAAAGACAAGTGACAGAGAAAGACAAGTATCATATGATATCGCTTATTTGTGGAATCTAAAAAGATGATCCAAATGAATGTATTTACAAAACAGAAACAGACTCACAGACATAGAAAACAATCTTATGTCACCAAAGTGGGCGGGGGTGAGAGCTAAATTAGGAGTTGGAGATTAACATATACACACTACTATATATAAAATAGATAGACAACAAGGACTGACTGTATAGCACAGGGAACTAAATTCAATACCTTGTAATAACCTATAATGGAAAAGAATATACATATATACGTATATATCACTTTGCTGTACACCTGAAACTACAAAACATTGTAAATGGGGCTTCCCTGGTGACGCAGTGGTTAAGAATCTGCCTGCCAGTGCGGGGGGACAGGGGTTCAATCCCTGGTCTGGGAAGATCCCACATGCCGCGGAGCAACAAAGCCCGTGCGCCACAACTACTGAGCCTGCGAGCCACAACTGCTGAAGCCCGTGCGCCTAGAGCCCGTGCTCTGCAACAAGAGAAGCCACCGCAATGAGAAACCCGTGCACTGCAACAAAGAGTAGCCCCCGCTCACCGCAACTAGAGAAAGCCCGCGCAGCAACAAAGACCCAGTGCAGCCAAAAATAAATAAAATAAAATAAATACATTTATAAAAAAACAAAAAACATTGTAAATCAACTATATTTCAATTAAAAATTCTTTTTTAAATTCACTCAACCTGGGAAATCCCTGGCAGTCCAATGGTTAAGACTCTGCGCTTTCACTTCTGAGGGCGTGGGTTCAATCCCGGGTTGGGGAGCTAAGACCCCACAAGCCACAAGTCGTGGCCAAAAAAAAAAAAATTCACCCAACCTAGTTACTGTATGAACTACTACAAACGTGAAATCATAGAAGACTGATCCAGGTTTAATTATGTTTTAAAAACATATAAAATAGAATTAACACACAAATAAATGAGTGATATTGATTCCTACCTTTTTATTGGGTCCTTCCACCAACACACCAAATTGCTATCTGAGTTTTCCACTTTCATGTGAAAAATTTTGGATGCAATAAGCATGGTATGCCCAACTAAAGAACAAAAAGTGTAGCCAGTTAAAAAGAGATCACTGGAAGACAAGTTGAATGTGAGTTCACTTCTGTATGGTTATTAAAAGACTAAAAAGATGACTTACCACTCTCTCACTTCGGGTGGATAGGGAGGGTGGGAGGGAGACGCAAGAGGGAGGAGATATGGGGATACATGTATATGTATAGCTGATTCACTTTGTTATACGTCAGAAACTAACCATTGTAAAGCAATTATACTCCAATAAAGATATTGAAAAAAAAATGCCTTAGCCATAATATTGAATAAGTTACTATTACCTCTAATGAAAATGTGAAAGTTGCAATTATTCTGTTACTAAGTAGAAAACATGTAACTAGGTATCTTTGGGATACTTACTGGAGCTTTCTCAAGGTAAAGGAATAGAGAGGGACCTTATGTCCAAAGCTTCATGAGGGATCAGAAGCAGAAAACCTGGCAAGAACCAAGGAAAACCTGATCTCCCTCCCTTGGCCCCTTGGACTTTTGCTCTCTTCTCCCTGCAGACCACCTCTCCTCCTTGAAGAGCAGCACACATGCCCCGAAGGGCTGCCCTGCTTCAAGATCTCTTGGGGCCAGCTCTGACGCTGTCTTTTACTCACTCTGTCTGAGTTCCAATTCCAAGTAACTGTAGACAAAAGAGACCATGGGAGCGGAAGGTTCTCTGCTAATGCATTGTAGGGGTGAGAGGAAATGACTTACTGGAATTCCACATAGATAACGACACGGCCACTACCATGGGTCATTTATTCATTCCACCAACATGGAACTACCATGAGTCAGAATGCACTGGGGATTCAGAGATGAACAACACTCAGTCCTTACCCTTGAGGAGGTCAGACTTCAGAAAGCAAAACAGAACATCACAAGAAATTCCTTAAAGCAGATAAAATAAAGGAAGTATAAATAAAGTCTTTCAAGATCCTAGAAGAGGTGATGACTAATTTCATGGAGCAGATTATAGTAGAATAGTCTTGAAGAATGAGTATTAAAACTCACAAACAGACTCCAGCAAAAGATATGTTAATTTATTTTCATCAAAATTGGGAATATCTCTTCAGTGAAGGACACTATGGATTAAGTCTTGACGGGTCCAAGAGGAGATTTTTTTTAAAAATTGGAGTATATTTGCTTTACAATGTTAGTTTCTGCTGTACAGCAAAGTGAATCAGCCACACGTATACATATATCCCCTCTTCCTTGGATTTCCTTCGCATTTAAGTCACCACAGAGCATTGAGTAACGTTCCCTGTGCTATACAGTCTATTCTCATTAGTTATCTATTTTATACATAGTGTATATATGTCAATCCCTATCTCCCAATCCATCCCACCCCCTCTTCCCCCACTTGGTATCCATACGTTTGTTCTCTATGTCTGTCTCTATTTCTGCTTTGCAAATAAGTTCATCTATACCATTTTTCTAGATTCCACATATATGCATTAATATATTTGTTTTTCTCTTTCTGACTTACTCTTCACTCTGTATGACAGTCTCTAGGTCCATCTATGTGTCTGCAAATGGCACAACTTCATTCTTTTATATGGCTGAGTAATACTCCATTGTATGTATGTACCACATCTTCTTTATCCATTCATCCGTCGATGGACATTTAGGTTGCTTCCATGTCCTGGTTATTGTAAATAGTGCTGCAGTGAACATTGGGGTCCATGTATCTTTTTGAATTATGGTTTTCTCTGGGTATATGCCCAGGAGTGGGATTTTTGGGTCTCATGGTAGTTCTATTTTTAGTTTTCTAAGGAACCTCCATACTGTTCTCCATAGTGGCTGTATCAATTTACATTCCCACCAACAGTGTGGGTTCCCTTTTCTCCACACCCTCTCCAGCATTTATTTGTAGACTTTTTGATGATGGTCATTCTGACTGATGTGAGGTGATACCTCACTGTGGTTTTGATTTGCATCTCTCTAATAATTAGTGATGTTGAGCATTTTTTCATGTGTTTGTTGGCCATCTGTATGTCTTCTTTGTATAAACATCTATTTAGGTCTTCTGCCCATTTTTTGATTGAGTTGTTTGTTTTTTTGAGATTGAGCTGCATGAGCTGTTTGGATATTTTGGAGATTAATCCCTTGAGAAGATTTTTGCAATATCTAAAACTGACAAGGATCTAAGGCAACTCAGGAAGAAAATGATAGGTGCTCCAAGTGAAGATGGTAAAGTCTGTAAGCAAGCAATGACCAGAGGAGGAAACCATAAGCATTAAGCATCACTCATCCCTAAACATTTTATACCAGTTAGACCAGCAAAATCAGCAAGCTGGATAGCGCCAGGCGTGGGCAGGGGCTGTGGGCTGTCAGCTCTGGCGTGGGAGTACTAATCAGGGTATCCATCCTGGAGAGAACTCAGCAGTGCTTATCAAGTCTGCATTAATGCTCTGCATCCAGTGCGGGGGGAGGGGCCAAAGCAGAGAGGCCAGCTCGGAAGGTGTTCTGTGAGCTTGGCTTTGATTTTAAAGACAATGGAGAACCAAAAGAAGATTCTAAGCAGGCCAGGGACATGGCCAGAACAAACCTGATGGAGTGTGAAGTTAAAAACGGAGGGGGGTGGGGGAATGGCAGCTTAGAAAATGAGTTAGGGGCATGGATACGTAAAATGACACAGTGAGTGAAGAAGAATGCGAAATAGTACTACATAAGAATGCAGAGTACATTTACTAAAAATCAGGAGTGAATCCGGAATAGAGCGTGTCATATTTAACATTCATAGGTTTCTCTTTTCCCATGCAGCAGCTTGTTTATGATTTTTTTAATTGTACAGAATATTGTTTAGAATTCTGTAGTCTAAATTAAAAGCATTACTTTAAAAAAAGTACATAGGGCTTCCCTGGTGGCGCAGTGGTTAAGAATCTGCCTGCCAATGCAGGGGACACGGGTTCGAGCCCTGGTCTGGGAAGATCCCACATGCCACGGAGCAGCTAAGCCTGTGCGCCGCAACTACTGAGCCTGCGCATCTGGAGCCTGTGCTCCGCAACGGGAGAGGCTGCGACAGTGAGAGGCCCGCGCACCGCGATGAAGAGTGGCCCCCACTTGTTGCAACTAGAGAAAGCCCTCGCACAGAAACGAGGACCCAACACAGCCATAAATTAATAAATAAATAAATAAATAAATAAATAAATAAATAAATAAATTAAAAAGTACATAGAGATTTAAGAACAGAGTCATTTTCCTCCAATCCTGTCTGGAAGGTGAGGTCTTGGCAGCCTTGGGGCAGTTTCAGACAGTTACTTTTTATGTCTATTATGAAAATTTAGAACCTAGTTATACATAAATTACTCTTTAAAGAATGTAACTATGAATTTACGGGATTGTGAATTTTTTTCAAAATATGTTTTACATTTTTTACGGTTTCTACAATGAGGTTGTACCTCCTTAATCTACTATTTTTCCAAACTAAATTCTGATTTTTAAGGTAGATGAATGTGGGATTAGTTTTATATAGAGGTGCAGTGGAATCGTAAACCTTGACGCTGAACCTAGTTCCTCTTGGGAAATGAGCTGAGTGGTCCAGCTCGTCACTGATGTCACTGTGGCCTCAGCTAGTGGGCGAAGCAGCCCAGGCCCCAGGGCATGTGGGAAGGTCAGGCCTGGCCACGGGCAGGTTCCCTTCAGTGATGAGACCTACAGAGTCCATGCCACTCACCAGTGCAACCTGTAGACTGTCAGGAAGGGCTGGTTAGCTTCTCTTTTGTGTGTGCAGAGAGTTAATTGCCTCTACTCTTAGAAACTGTCCATTTTGGCTTCTGCAACCTGAATATTAATTAACGCCCTTTTCTCTTTCTGTGCACCTAACCATTTCAGGGCAACGCCAATGTCGAGGATACACAAAGTCTTTTTTCTTCTTTGCGTCTAGTTTTCTGACTTTGCTTTCTCCCTCTGCCTCTCTCCCTGCTTTCTCTCAGCCCCAATCTGCTGTCTTTCCTTTTGTACCCTGTGTCCTAGGCTTGCTGGCTGTTTTCCTCATTAATCCAGAAGGAGGCTGCATTGAGGCCTGGACATGATCTAGACCAGTGGGCCCTCTGGGTAGAACAACTGTGTGGTCTTCTGCAACAGGACTGCACAGAGAGCTGGTTGGAGGATTTATGCCCCTTCCGCAGTGATGTATTCTAAGGCCAAAGAGCCATGTAAACATTATGTTACCTGCTGGAATGTTTTTTAAAAAGTAAATACTTAGGATGCAGCAAGCTCTTCATTTTATTGAAAATATCACCCAACTACTGGAAATGGTACTCAGTGGCACCAGGGGTTATGATGTGTCAGGCCCAATTTCCTTACTGGTTTTAACTTAAACGCCTTTAAAGAATTGCTTCAGGGTTTCCCTGGTGGCGCAGTGGTAAAGAATCTTCCTGCCAATGCAGGGGACACAGGTTCAGGCCCTGGTCCGGGAAGATCCCACATGCCGCGGAGCAACTAAGCCCGCGCACCACAACTACTGAGCCTGCACTCTAGAGCCTGCGAGCCACAACTACTGAGCCTGCGTGCCACAACTACTGAGCCTGCACTCTAGAGCCTGCGAGCCACAACTACTGAAGCCTACGTGCCTAGAGCCTGTGCACAAGCGAAGCCACCACAATGAGAAGCCCACACACCGCAAGGAAGAGTAGCCCCCTCTCACTGCAACTAGAGAAAGCCTGCGCAGAGCAACTAAAACCCAATGCAGCCAAAAATAAATAAATAAATAAATGAATTTATTAAAAAAGAAAGAATTGCTTCATATTTTTTGGCCTTTGTGTTATGATTTACTATATTAAAGTAATAAATGAATAATAAATAATTGACATTATTTACTTATTATTATCTACTTAATGCAATAGGCGAGCTCCTGAAAAGTAGTATATAAATAAAATTAAGAATAGAAAGAATAGATTTTGAAATGACTGAGCTCTGTGAAGAAATTCTATTGTTAATTGCCAATAATTAAAGAATCTTCTTGCAAATAAGGTGGCAGCATTAGAGTGTGGGAAAATAATAGAATCTGGGTTTCAGTTCTGATTCTGCAGAGTATGAGCTGTATGATACCCAAATGCTCTCAGCCACAGTTTTCCTCTGTAGAACAGGTAGGGATTATTTCACAATATTGTTGCTCTTTGCAAATTGTAAAGGACTATACCGGTGTGAGCTGTTGCTATGATTACCGCAGAGCCTTTTAATATACAGGTTCTCGTGTGATCCTCCTGCATCCGGTGGTGGTGACAGAGCTGATTTTATTATACTTTCCTATACAGATGAGGAAAGTAAGGGTCAGGAAAGTCTAGGGATCGACCCGAGGTAACATCTCACCAAAGGTGGCAGAGGCAAGAACCCAAATCCAACCTTTTTGGCTCCTGAGTCAGTACTTCGCACTATACCACACTGCCTCAGACTTTAGGAGTAGGGAGGGGAAGTGGAGGGAAAGGGGAGATGAATTCTTACACATCGATATGCTTTCCCTGCTACAGTGAAGAGTGGGTGGGTACGGGAACCAGTAGTGGCTGAAATTCTAGGTCTACCTCTTATTAGCTGTGTCAACCTGGATATAATACATAATCTCACTGAGGCTCCCTTTAGTCAACTATAAAATAAAGATAATAATATTTAATCTGTAAGGTGGCTGATATTAAATAAAATGATGTGCGTCTTCCACACGGTACATAAAAAGCATTCGTCAAGGCACATATTAGCGCCAAATTCAGGCCCACAAAGGTATGGGAGAAAAGAAACCCAGTATGTCTAAAGTGGCATGTGGAAAGGCAGTAGTTCTGCCTGCCCTGCTCTCCTACAGGGCTGCTTGGGGACCAGGAGAAGGGAAACATTCTCACCTTCCATGAATTTCCTCCATGCAGTCATTCTAGCCATTGACATTGCCTGCAATTCAGAACACCCTTCCCACTTCTTCCTGAGAAGCAACAATGGAATTCTTTCTTTCTTTTTTTTTTTGTTTATAGAAGCATAGTTGATTTACAATGTTGTGTTAATTACTGCTATACAGCAAAGTGATTCAGTTATACACATGTATACATTCTTTTTTTAATATTCTTTTCCATTATGGTTTATCATAGGACATTGAATATAGCTCTCTGTGCTATACAGTAGGACCTTGTTGTTTATCCTTTCTCTCTATTATAGATTACATCTGCTAAGCCCAACCTCCCACTCCATCCCTCCCCCAGCCCCCTCCCCCTTGGCAACCACCAGTCTGTTCTCTATGTCTGTGATTCCGTTTCTGTTTCATAGATAGGTTCATTTGTGTTATCTTTTAGATTCCACATACAAGTGATATCATATGATATTTGCCCATCTCTTTCTGACTTACTTCTCTTAGTGTGATAATCTCTAGTTGCATCCACGTTGCTGCAAGTGGCATTATTTTGTTCTTTTTTATGGCTGAGTAGTTTTAACAATGGAATTATTTCTTGATTACTAAAGGAAATGGAAGGTTTTCAGTCTCAGATGGCAGACTGAGTACATAAAATTATAAACTCTGCATTAAGATGCTAATAAGTAATATCTTTAAAACTTTAACAATAAAGAGGCTAGGAAGGTGTGTCATCAACAAACAAGGGAGTTTAACAAACTTCTGTAAAACGAAAAGTGTGTAGCGAGCTGAGTGATGAAGCAGACCCTCTGGAGCCCAGATTATGGGACTGCGTTGTAGGCACTGGGGTGAGAGTGGACCTATAGACAGCCCTGAAGAGCCTTCAGATCCCATGGTGGGCACGAAGTGAGGGTGAACACAGGGACTGGTTAGAGACTTACACATGACAATCACTCCTCCCCCATAATTCCCCCCTATTTCTCTATGCACGATGCCTTATAGCCAGGCGTTTAAGCCCCAAGCAAAGAAAAAACATCTTTTCTAAAGACATCAGAAGAATTCTCCAGGGAGAACTAAAGAGGCTAGACTGATGGTGACCCAAGTAAAACTCCCCTCTTCTCGGTTCTCTGCAGAGCACGGCCTCCACCCACCGTCTGCCTAAGTCTAAAGCAAAGTGTGTCCAGAGGAAAACTCCCACCTCTGTACCCAGTACTCACAGTCAGTCTTTGAATTTCCACATTTCCAAATATAAGCAGATACCCAAAGCTAATCAGACATTTGAGTCAGACCTGCAAAGTGGAAGAGAAAGAACAAGTACACAAAAAGAAAAACTGTCCCTAGAAAGCATAGAACTCATTAATGAAACGGAAGATAACACTTTAAATACTGTAATTAGTACCAACAGAGATATGAGTAAAAAAATATGTTCATGAAACAAGGAAAGGAATCTGTGGAAAAGAAACAGAAAATTAGAAAGAGCTCTTAGAAAGAAAAAAAGAAAAAGAGAAAGATTTTTTGAAATTACAAATTCAACGGAAGAGTCAGAAGACGAAATCAGAGAAATCCCTCAGAAAGTAAACCAAAATGACATACAGAAAACTTAACCAGAATATAAGAGGCATAGAGCCTTAATCTGGGAGGCCTGACTTATAACTAGTAAGTTTTCCAGAAGCAGAGAACAAAGAAAACAGAAGGAATGAGTTTATCCGAAAAACTATCATAAGTTCCAGAAGTTGTAGGGAAAGAGACTACAGGATGTCCAGAAAGATAAGTGAAAAAAGAGCCATACCTAGAAATCTCACTGTGAAGTTTGAGAACTCCAGAGATTTAAAAAATTCGAAAAGCCTCCAAACAGCAAACAGGAAGGAAGAGGTTTATAAGACACTTGTGCCACCAGAGTGATGGCAGGATAATGGCCCTTTCACATGGGCAAGTCTGTAGAAAATTTACTTCCCACCCACTCCTTTACTGGAAACACTTGGGAAGGTTTTCTGGTAAAACGAGGAGTAGGGTCTAGGCTACGGTGCTTGTGAGCCAGGGGGGTACTGCTGGTTGCCGTGTAGTGGGCCCAGAAATCGACCAGGTCCAGATCAGAGCCTGGGGGTACTGGAGGGGAGGACCCAGGGAGAAAGATGGTGCAACCATTTATTTAGACCAAATAGAATGACTCACTCAGAAAATATAAACGAAGATATTGAGCTGGCCAAAAGTTCGTTCGGGTTTTTCTGTAACATCTTACGGAAAACCTGAATGAACTTTTTGGCTAACCCAATATAATAAAAGTATTGGATCCAAGAAAGTAACCAGAGACACCAGGAAAAGCAAAAAGCTGTATGAGAAAACCACAGTCTACACAGGAAAAAACTGGAGTTTCAAAAAGAAAAATGGAATAGTTTCCAAGCAATGGATAACATATAAGAACCTGGAAGAGTGGGGATCTGGTCAAGAAGACATATCAGGTTAACGCATCTGTTCCTTCTTACAACAACGAAAGAGTAATTAGAAACTCATGAGAAAAAGTATAAGAAAGACATTTTCCAAATACAAGGCAAACTGCAATGTGGCCTGTTTGAATCCCACGTTAGAACCTTCGTACCTGAGGGACACAGGTGCTTGGGAGAAAGCATTGTGTTTAAAGACACTATTTGACAGTCATGATAATGTCAATGCTGCTAATTATCTTTAACATTTAGAATCGATTTATAGACAAACAGCAGAAAAGAACATTAGGATTGCAACGCAGGCTATGCTTGTAACCACCTTTGATATTTTAAAATAAAGTTTCAGCCGCCAAAGTTGAGATGGAGAGGAAGAGCCTGGTCACTAACATTCATAACACAACATGGGGAGCTGGGGGGAAAGAGTCCATCTCGATGGAGCCAGAAATGGAGGTTGAAGTGTCCTGTGAGAGCTGCAGTGGTGTCAGGGCACCACATCCTTAACTGTTAGAGCAGGAATTGAATACATAACATTTAAAGCTGATGAATCAATAGCGGTACAGATACACAATGGTGTAGATGTGTAATTTACTGATAGGGAGCAAACTCCTAGAATAAATAACAATAGAACGAGGCTAAAAGTGACGGCTGTGGTAGGAGGAGAGGAACTACAGAGGAGTGAGGGCGGGGGACAGTTTGCTTTCCTTGTAGCCCCTTTACAATGTGATTTTTAGTTTTTTTTTTTTTTTTTTGGCCGCACCGCGGAGCATGTGGGATCTTAGTTCCCCGACCAGGGATCGAACCCGTGCCCCCTGCAGTGGAAGCCCGGAGTCTTAACCACTGGACCGCCAGGGAAGTCCCTACAATATGTTTTTTTAATCTGATAAAAGTTCTGATTTTTTTTTCAGTTTAATTAAAGTCTAGTACACATTGCATATTATGTTGACACTTTTTACATACTTCCATTTGGACACACTGATCAAGTAGTACTATTATTATTCCCATTTTACAGAAGGGACACTGAGGCTTAGAGATGCTGAATACATCCCTTGAAGCACAGCTCCTAAGAGCAGCACCCAAATGCCAGCCCAGGTGACAGGAGCTCTTATTCTCTCTTTTTTTAAAAAATTTATTTATTTAATTAATTTATTTTTGGCTGCATTGGGTCTTCGTTGCTGCGCGCGGGCTTTCTCTAGTTGTGGCGAGTGGGGGCTACTCTTCGTTGCGGTGCGCGGGCTTCTCATTGGGGTGGCTTCTCTTGTTGCGGAGCACGGCCTCTAGGCTCCCGGGCTCAGTAGTTGTGGCACGTGGGCTCAGTAGTTGTGGCTCACGGGCTCTAGAACACAGGCTCAGTAGTTGTGGCGCACGGGCTTAGCTGCTCCGTGGCATGTGGGATCTTCCCGGACCAGGGCTCGAACCCGTGTCCCTGCATTGGCAGGCAGATTCCTAACCACTGCGCCACCAGGGAAGCCTAGGAGCTCCTATTCTTGATGCGATATCATCATTCAGGTGATTCCCAGCCGGATTCTCCAGTGCTCAGATGAAGGGTGCAGACTGACTTAGGAAGAAGCGTGCTACAAGCGTGGAGGCTTTTCCTCCACAGCCCTGCAGGGCACAAGGAGGTTACACATTCCAGCATCAGTAGAGAAGAATCAAGCTGAGTATTTATTTATGGGACTGTTTTAAAGAAGGCAATATCTGTGACGAGATGAATTCCTGAAGACCATTCTCAATGTGTACTTACAGAATTTTAGGGAAATCATCTACACACACCATTGGTTTAGCTCTGAGGTGGTCTCCCCCCCACTCCCAGCACATGCGCCCACGTACACCCAGGCCCACGTAGTAGCTTAAAACCACCAGCTCTTGGGTCTTGGACTTTCCTTTTTGTCACTAAGTCAGTATGGCTTCAGCATAGTTGTCTCGCCCCAGCCTCTAATTTTCTTGGAGGAAGCACACAGTATATTGCCCCACTTAATTTTAATAGGGTCTTTTTTATTTGTGAAAAATTTTAATGGATAAAAAAGAGCAAGTCCTAAAAAAAAGCACTGTTTTTTTAAAAAAAGAGGTACCTCTTGTCTTAATTTCAGTTCTTCTACCATCATCCTGCTCCTGGCAACTTCCTCCTGTTTCAGCAGATGGTTTCTTTGACGCGTCAAAGCGTGGTGTGCATTTCTAAGACTATCTGGAAGTGCATACCTTTTTTTTCTGGCCGTGCTGTGTGGCTTGTGGCATCTTAGTTCCCCCGACCAGGGACCGAGCCTGGGCCCACGGCAGTGGAAGTGCGGAGTCTGAGCCACTGGACCACCAGGGAATTCCCATGAAAGTATTTTACTATCACTGATTTATTTATTTATATTTTTGGCTGTGTTGAGCTTTCGTTGCTGCGCGTGGGCTTTCACTAGTTGCGGCGAGCAGGGGCTACTCTTCTTTTGTGGCGCGTGGGCTTCTCATCGCGGTGGCTTCTCTTTGCTGCGGAGCACCGGCTCTAGGTGCGCGGGCTCAGTAGCTGTGGCGCACGGGCTTCGTTGCTCCGCGGCATGTGGGATCTTCCCAGACCAGGGCTCGAACCCGTGTCCCCTGCATTGGCAGGCGGATTCTTAACCACTGCGCCACCAGGGAAGTCCAATTATCTCTGATTTAAATAATTGATTTTTCAAATCATATGTGGGATCCGGGTGGTCCAGGTCCTCACTCCTGGAGTCCATTCTTAAATCTGAACGGGTTTGAGTTCTGATGGTCTGAACTGTAAAGCAAGCACACAAAGCATTTTCTTCAACAGACATACAGGCAATTTGACAAAGGAACCTGTGGTTTTTATTTCACTTTCTCCTGAATCCTTCAGATTCTTACTCTTTCCGTTTTTCCCATTCTCTCCATCCTATTATCCACCGACTTCCTGAGTAATTAGTCTTCACTTCCTGTCTCTACATTCTTACTTTCCTAGTGCTGATCAACCTCCTGAAATCCGACTTCCTGTCCTTTCCCCAGAAGTCCTGTCCTGCTGGGCAGGGTCCTCGCGGGGTCTCTTCCGGTCACGCACCAGAGCTCAGGATGACGTCTGTTACATCACATGGCAGAAATTTTAAAAATACATGTTGTTGGAAAAACTTACGTAGGCCACGGATAATTAAGAGAAGGTTAGACATGGATTTCCTGATCCTTCCGTCATCTCATAGAGAGATATATTGGGGTTGCATCCCAGGTGAGGCGCTCTCCCTCCATCTGTCTTTCTTTTGAGGACAAGTGAGGGAAAACTGTCTTGCTTAAGGACAGTTTGGGTGCCTGCTGTTTAAGGAGTTATCTGGGAACTCCGGGCGCCCAGCCTGCGGAGACTGGGGTTCATAAAATATCCAGGAAGCTACACATCTGGTGAGAAGCTGAGCTTGGGTTCAGGGATTCGAGCTCTCAGTCCTCACCTGTGCCCTCCTCTCTCCCCATCCCAGGTCATTGTCCAGACAACCCAGAATGAGTTCCCTTTGCCACTTTCAAACAGTTCTGTTCATTTCACAGCAATCACTGGCCCTCTTGAAGCTGTTACAGCTGGAAGTGTAAGTCAACAACTTGATAGCCAAACAGAGTGGACATTACTTGCTCCTCACCTCCTTATCAGCTTTAGGGCCCTTGACACCATTGAGCCCTCTGGTCCTGAAATCCACACTTCTCTTGGCTTTTCTAATATTACTTTCTTGATTCTCCTTCTACTGGTCTGACCTCCAACTCATCCGCTAGCTCCTTTCATCCCATCTAAATGTGGGAGTGGTGAAAAGATAATGCATAATGTTTAAAACGGAAAACACAATCCAAGATTTTGAATATTTTGTATAATATTTAGAAATATGAGAAATAGATCCATGAAGAAATAATGAAAAGAGTTGAATGTGGTTTCCTCTAGGAAGATTAGGATTTAGTGGCAAGGAGAGCTATTGTATTCTGTAACAACCCCTTTGTGCTATTTGACTTTTTAAATGAAGTATAACTATTTATTTGATGAAAATTTAAAATCTACTTTAAAAATCTCAGTAGAAAGGCTGAAAGATAAATAGATCTATACATGTACTGATATATGGAAATATCTCTAAGATTTGTTAAGAGACGAAAATCACAAAGAAAAAAGTGGTTAGTGTGTGCCTATGTGTGTGTATAAATATGTGTATACAATGCTCACATATGTATAGAATATCTCTGGAAACACGTAAAATAATTTCACAGGAGTCAGTTCCCTGACTCTGGGAAGGAAAACCAGGTAGTTGGAGGTCTGGGATATGACTAATATGTTTCATGGTATATATACCCTTTTTATTTTTTGAATTTTGTATTATGTGCACTTTTTTTTTTTGAAAATAAAATTCTACTCATCCAAATCTGATTTAAAGTAACATTTGACAAGTAGCTCTTGAAAGCATCACCTCCCAAGCTTTTATTAAAATATCCATAAAGGTAAAAGTTCATACCCTCGCCAGCAACTAAGACTGATGGACATCAATGAATAGGATTCTCAGGGGACTTATTCCTAATTAATTATAAGTCAAATGAAGGCGAGTTGAAAACATGTACCCAACTTTCTCACGGCATGCCACTCTTAATTTACAAAACAGACACTGTCTTAAAATGGTGGGAAATGCTTTAAAACCTACACCCCACTCACAGCTCAGAGGTTTGTGTCCATTTATTGGTTCATTCTTATGACAAACATTACAGACTAAGTGCCTAAGTATCGTGTGAGATGCTGTCCTTGTGCTGGGGCTAAACCCAAAGGCAAGACAGTCACGGGCATGGCCATGCTGCAGTTGTAACCTGGCCAGAAAACTGGGAAAGCTGTCTCCATCACGCTGGGACTGTTTTTTTTGGGGGGGGGGTTTGAGACCGCCAGAGCACAGCTGCCACCACCTTGCCCCCCTCCAGCCCACCCACACCCCTTTGTCATCCGTCTACACACATTAAGAGACAGGAACTCTCGGGTGGCAGCTGCAAGGGGTGCAGAATATTCCTCACAAGTACAGAATTGCTATCAGAGGTAGCTGGGAAGAATCCTGGTAGCTGGGCAGCCCCAGCTGTATTTCCTTTGTTTAGAATATTACAGAACCAGGCAGAGGGAGACTAAGTACACTGGTGAGTACTGGCCTCAAACTTAGATTTGGACTGAGAGCTGGACTCACCACCTCCTCTCCACAGGTGGATCTGTGATGGGACTTTTTTGTTTGTTTTTGGTTTTTTTGCTCCTACAATTTTTTTATTGGAATATAGCTGATTTACAATGTTGTGTTAGTGTCAGGTGTACAGCAAAGTGAGTCAGTTATACATACATATATATCTATTCTTTTTCAGATTCTTATCCACTATAGGTTATTACAAGATATTGAATATAATTCCCTGTGCCATACAGTAGGTCCTTGTTATTTATCTATGTTATATGTAGTTGTGTGTATATGTTAATTCCAAACTCTGGATTTATCTCTACCCCCTTTCCCCTTTGGTAACCATAAGTTTATTTTCTATGTTTGTGTGTCTGTTTTTGTTTTGTAAGTAAGTTCATTTGTATCATTTTTTTTTTTAGATTCCACATATAAGTGATATCATGTGATATTTGTCTTTGTCTGTCTGGCTTACTTCATTTAGTATGATCATCTCTGGGTCCATGTGATGGGATTTTTTTATCATCACTCAAATAGACAGAGTGAGGCCAAAGGCAACCCATATACTCTAAATATTGATAAATGTTGTCTTAGAATTCATTCAAAAGATATCAAATGAGGCCTATAAACATATATCACAACAAAGAGAAGGGAGCAGCATACTGAAGACTTCGAGAATTCCAAAAACCAGAAGAAACTTTCAGAAACTGTGCTGTCCTTAACAGAATACAGGAAGATATGGTCAGTATGAAATACAACAGAAATATCATAAAGAATAAATAGAGGAAGATGAAAAGACATCAGAATGAATTAAAAGGGTCAGGGATGAGATAAAAAGGGAAAACATGGAAACTAAAAACAAAATAGCAAAATATAATCTATAGACCAGAATTGATTGTGTAGAAAATTGAATAGGTAATACGAATGAAGCATATAGTAGACTGATCACGTTAATGACCCTAATTTAGAGTCTCCCTCTGCCTATGCCCTTTACCCTATAACTTTGGAGTTCCTTCCACTTTGACTTTGGGCTCAGCCGCGTGACTTGACAAAGAGACAGCAGCAAACTTGACCCATATAGAAGCTAGAAAAGTGCTTGAGCATTCTGGCTCCTCACCCTCTCCTCTGCCTTCGCCCTGAGTGTGTGCCTAGGCTAGCCTTCTGGAGGATGAGTGACCACATGGGGCAGAACCAAGCCATTCCCGCTACAGATAGCCTCACCCAATGGCTATCATCCCTCCCGCTGACCACAGACACTTGAGCAAACCAAGCTATTAGCTGAGTCCAGCTCAGATGGGCAGAACCACCCAGCTGACCTATAGATTCTTGAGAAATAATAATACATGGTTATTGTTTTAAGTCATTTTGTTTTGAGGTGGTTTGTCATATAGCAGTAAATAACACAAGCTTGAGAAAGTATCCCAGAATTTAGGGGAAATAACAAAGAAACAGAGAATGTGGGTTTAGACAATAGAGGACATCCAATACATGGATAACTGGTATTCCTGCAGAAGACATCCGAGTAAATCAAACAGAAGGAATTATCAAAAGCAAAGTAAAAAAAAAAAAAAAAAAATTTCCTGGGCTGAAGAAATCCTATGTAGTCAGATTAAAAGTGTTCATCAAGTTTAAGATAAAATTTATTTTTAAAGGCTTATACCAAGACATCATGTAGCACATTCTGAATTACATGAATATTTTCTTCTGTAGTCTATTAATATGATAAATTACATTGATTGATTTTCAAATGTTAAAATACCTTTGCATTCCTGGATAAACCCCATTTGGTTGTGATGTATTACCATTTTTATATATTTCCAGGCTCAATTTGCTAATATTTTGCCCAGAATTTTTGTATTACATGTTCATGAGAGATACGGATCTGTAGTTTTCTTGTAATATCTTTGCCTAGTTTTGGTATTAGAGTAATGCTGGCCTCATAAACAAGTTGGGAAGTATTCCTCTTCTGTTTTCTGGAAGAGAATGTGTAGAGTTTGTATTATTTCTTTCTCAAGCATTTGGTAGAATTTGCCAGTGAAATCATTTGGGCCTGAAGTTTTATTTATGAGAAAGTTTTTATTTTATTTTACTATGAATTCAATGTATTCAATAGATATAGGACTATTTCAGGTCATCTATTTTCTTCTTGAGTGATTTTTTGTTTTTATCTTTCAAGGAATTGGTTGATTTTATCTAAATTGTCATATATATGAGCATAGAAGTTTTCATAGTGTTTCCTTATTATCCTTTTAATATCTGTAGGTTCTGTAGTGATAATGGTAATTTGTGACTTCTCTTTTTTTTTCCCCCCTGGGTCAGTGTGGCTAAAGGTTTTTCAAGTTTTTCCTTTCTCTTTCTTTTTTTTTTTTTTAATTGTATCAAAGAACCAGCTTTTGGTTTCATTGATTTCTCTATTGTTTTTGTTTCTGATTTTATTGCACTCAGGACTTATCTTTGTTATTCTCGTCTTCCTGATTGCTTTGGGTTTAATCTGATCTTCCTTTTCTAATTTCATAGGGTGGAAGCTTACATTATTGTGTGCCATGGACTGAACATGTCCCTACACCAAAGTCGTGTGTTGAAACCCTAAGCTCCAGTGTGATGGGATTTGCAGTTAGTGAGTAGGGTTAGATGAGATCATGAGGGTGAGGCCCTTATAAAAGGAAAGGGAGACATGGGATCCGTCTCTGAGAGCCATTGCCAAGAACCTGACCACGCTGGCCCCCTGATCTCAGACTTCCTGCCTCCAGAACTGTGAGAAATAAATGTTGTTGAAGCCATCCAGTCTATGGATATTTGTTATAGGCCAACTGACTGAGACTGTGGGAAATCTTTTTTTTTCCCACCCTAATATAAGCATTCAGTGCTATAAATTTCCCCCAAGCTGTTTTAGGTGCATTCTACAGATTTTGGTATGTTAACTTTTTATTTTCATGCAGTTCAAAATATTTTCTAATTACCTTTTAGACTTCTTCTTTGACCCATGGTTTATATATGTGTTGTTTAACATTTTGAGATTTTTCAGGTACCTATTATTGACTTTTGTTTTATTTTGTTATGGTCAAGGAACATGTTTAATATGATTTCAAATTTTAAAAATGTGCTAAAATTTGTTTTATGGCCAGAATATGGCGTATATTGATAAGGTTGTTTAAGAAAGAATAGGTTACAAAAAATATTTTAAAAATTTAAAAAATTAAAGAAAGAAAGAATAGGTTATTACTTGCAGGCAAAAGCAACGTGGCTGAGATACCATTTCACCCTTAACTGACTAACAGCAAAAACAAGGTGTAAGGAGTGGCCCCAAACAAATTACAACAAGAAATGCATATACTTTAAGCTGTTATTATATTCTTTCTTATAAGTCAAAGATTTCCAGATTGAACAAAAAACAAGGTCAGTCTATATTTTTTAAAATAAAAGACAGCTTCAAACAATGTGACCAAATAATTTTTCAGATAAAGGATAGGCAAACATAGCAGGCTAATACAAACAAAAATATAGCAAGGATTACAATAAGTTATTTTACAAAATAGAATCCAAGCATTTAATGGGACTGAGAAAATATGCTCATCATAAACTTTTACGTGTTGACTAGTAGAGCAGCACAATGTGTAAACTGACGAAAGCTTAATAGAAGTGTGACTGTTTCATAAACCTCTGAATATTTGACAGACCAAAGAGATGAGAAATACGAAGGGTAGGGAGCAGGGGGTGGCAAACTTTTTCTGTAAAGGGCCACATAATAAATATTTTAGGTATTGTGGGCCACAAGCTGTCTCTGTCACAGATTCTACTCTTTTTTTCCTTTTTTTTTTTTTTTTACAACCCTTTAAAAATGTAAAAATCCTTCTTAGTTTGTAGGCTATTCAAAAACAAGCTACAGGCTGGATTTAACTTGTAAACCATAGTGGGCCAACCCCTGAAATGGAAAATTCAAATAATATATTTAATAAGGCAATTTATAATGAATTTTTAAAGTATACATCAAACTTTGTACCTTAGAGATGTTTTCTATGCTTGTACAACGAGAGCTGCTTTGGTTGCAAGTTTAGAAACTCTCTCGAATGAGCTTAACGTGGTGAAGGAGCCATGATGAGCATCTAAGGAGCCATAATCCAGCTGGCTTCAGGCTCCAGCCCTAGTCTGAGTGGCCATGACCAAGGGAACAGGTCTCACCCCCATGATGGAAAAAGGCATTATCCGAGAGGGGATTGCGAGTTGAGCAGATACTCAAAACATATCTGTGACACGACAGCCTTCGGAGAACAAGTGTGTGTCACACACACACACACACACACACACAGGCGCGCACGTACACAAATGCTCATTCCTCCAAGGATGGCACTTCCTAAGGGGATCCCAGTTTCTCAGGTGTTTTTCAAATTGTGGGTTGTCACCTATTAATGGTAGAAGATTCATTTAGTGTGTTGTTTGGCACTTGAAAAAATGAAATAGAATAACAGAAAATATCAGCATATCTTTACCTGTAAGGTTACGTGTTGTTTTGAGATTTTCAGCTTCTGTTTTATATAAAAATATATATTTGTCTAAAAAGTTTACAAAACACTAAATTCTTGGTACAACCACAACTGTAGTCAGCCCCCGTCCTGAAGGAGGGAACCAACCCCATGTGGACTAAATTCTCAATTCACCTACCTCCCAGCACACATGCCAAAAAAGGGGGCTGTCTCGAAGTGTGAAACACTCACCCTGGGCTTCATTGTCTAACTGTATGAAGTTGAACATGGTCCCAGTGAATGGGAGATCATTAATCTTTTTCTGTGTTCTCCATGATTTTAAGTAATATTTACGCTATATACTCCTAGAAAGTTTGAAGAGACTCAGCTGTTGGGCTGGCTGGAATATGTACCTGTTTCACTGACAGTTTTTAAATTTTTACTTGTTTTTTTCTTTATTTGGTTGCACCGGGTCTTAGTTGCGGCGTGCATGTGGGATCTAGTTCCCTGACCAGAGGTCGAACCTGGGCCCCCTGCATTGGGAGCATGGAGTCTTATCCACTGCGCCCCCAGGGAAGTCCCTGTCAGTTTTTAAAATAAATTTATTTATTTTACTTTTGACTGTGTTGGGTCTTTGTTGCTACGCGCGGGCTTTCTCTAGTTGCAGCGAGCGGGGGTTACTCTTCGTTGCGGTGCGCGAGCTCCTCATTGTGGTGGCTTCTCTTGCTGCGGAGCACAGGCTCTAGGCGCGCGGGCTTCAGTAGTTGTGGCACACGGGCTCAGTAGTTGTGGCTCTCGGGCTCTAGAGCACAGGCTCAGTAGTTGTGGTGCATGGGCTCTGTTGCTCTGCGGCATGTGGGATCTTCCCGGACCAGGGCTTGAACCCATGTCCCCTGCATTGGCAGGCAGATTCTTAATCCCTGGCAGTTTTTTTAAATGACAATTTCATCTCTTTCAAAGTTACTGCTCTGTTCAGTTCTGCTACTCCTTTTTGCATTAATTTTGGTCATTTATGTAAAAATCATTTATTTTCTTCAACTTTTCAAATATAGTAATGTTAATTTGTAGAAGGCCTTCTCTTATACTTATCAAATCTCTTCTACATGTCTCCTTTCTAATATTTAATGTTATATGTTTATTTTTCAGAACTGTACTTGCTAGAGGTATGTCTATTTTATTGTTGTTTGTTGTTTTCAGAGAAATGGCTCTTGAATTTAATTCTATCATTTTTGCATTTTAAAATTCATTATTTTAGCTCTTATCTTTCTCAATTTCTTCCTTCTGCTTTCCTCAGATTTAAAAAATACATTTTTTTTTGCTATTTCTTTACTAATTTCTTGAGGAGAATTCTTGATGTATTTATTTTAACTTTTTCCTAATTAATAACGAAGTCATTTCAAGTAATGAATTTTCTTAAATACTGTTTTGGCCTGATTCCATAATTGGAGTGTTTTAAATGATTTTTGACTGTTTTTCACTGAAACTTCTATTTTAATTTTTAAAATTATTGTATTGTGACAACAGATAGTGGCCTATATGATTGTGGCTTTTGAAAATTAATGGAGTTTTCATATGTGGAATTTAATTTAAAAAAAAATAATATAAATGAGGGCTTCCCTGGTGGCGCAGTGGTTAAGAATCCGGTGCCAATGGAGGGGCCACAGGTTCGAGCCCTGGTCCGGGAAGATTCCGCATGTGGGGAGCAACTAAGCCCGTGCACTGCAGCTACTGAGCCTGCACCCTAGAGCCCACGAGCCACAACTACTGAGCCCGCGTGCTACAACTACTGAAGCCCGCGCACCTGGAGCCCATGCTCCACAGCAAAAGAAGCCATGGTGATGAGAAGCCCGCGCACCGCAACGAAGAGTAGCCCCTGCTCACCCCAACTAGAGAAAGCCCCCGTGCAGCAATGAAGACCCAACACAGCCAAAAATAAATAAATAAATTTATATTAAAAACATATATATAAATGAACTTATTTACAAAACAGAAACAGACTCACAGATTTCGGAAACAAACTTATGGTTACCAAAGGGAAAACGTGAGGGGGAGGGATAAATTAGGAGTTTGGGATTGACATATACAAACTACTATATGTAAAATAGATAACCGACAAGGACTTACTGTATAGCACAGGGAACCCTACTCCATATTCTGTAACAACCTATATGGGAAGATAATCTGAAAAGGACTGAATATATGTATATGCATAACTGAATCACTTTTCTGTACACCTGAAACTAACACAATATTGAAAATCAACTAGGCTCCAATAAAATTTTTTAAAAATTAAATGGAGTTTTTATTTCTGATTAATACATGATAGATTTTTGTAAACATTTCAGTAGACTCCTTCTGGAGCTGTCTGGCCAACTTGAACCCCTTCTTTGAGAATTGTCATCTCCTCCCCAGGGTGGGTTTTCGTAGTATGTGACTTTGCTTTCCACTCCCATGCCACACCTGCTCCCACCTCCCCAAGAGCTAAATGAACACATCCAAGTTGGGCCAAACAAGTTTTTTCTCCCAGGAACTCGGTATTGAGGCTCAGTAACATATGGAGCTCTGCTCTCCTCTGGTTGTTCCAACTGTGGGGAAACCTATATCCCAACTTGTGCATGAAAAAGTAAAGTGGGGAGGAAGAGAGGGAAGGAGGGGGGAGGGAGAGGTATGGGGGAAGGGCAGAAGACTGAATCCTTGGCTCCTGGCAATTCTCCAGCTTCCTGTTTTATTTTCTTCTTGAAGTGTGACTACATTTCAACCTCTGAGTTCCAAGAGATGCTCCTGTACACTAGAGTAAACTCCTTTTCTTGGCCTAGGGCAGTTTGAGTGGATCTCTATTCCCTGCATAAGCAGGTATGAAGGATGTTTGGATGGAGAACTGAACTCAGTGTCTCTGTTCCCTTGGAAACGGTTTGTCCCACGAAGAAGTAAACATTTGCTTCCCTTCCAGGCAAGGGAGACCAGAGAATTATGATATCTCAATGCTGAGTCACTACTCTTCGTCCACGAGGAAGGAAAACTGCTCAATGTTTCTTGACAATCAGGGCTTTTCCTAATCTAGAATCAAGAGCTCTTATGAAAGAAAAGGAGAGACCAGGCTTTTTTGGTGTGGAAAGGAGCTTGGCCTCAACACTGGAGGAGGCTGGGAAAGAAGTGGATGTGCATTCTGAAGACGAGCTGTTTTCCAGGAGGTGCCGGGTGAGTGGGCAAGAGGAGGCCCTCTGTGGAGGCTGGCCTTCGGGTCCCCCAGCTGTGCTGGGCCAGAGTCCTCACTGACCCACCACCCGGCTTTTTAACCATTGACTGCACGAAGCTTTGTTCTTTTTAAAAAATTTTTTAAAACATATTCATTTTATTTTTTAATTTTCCTTATTCCTTTGGCTGCGTTGGGTCTTAATTGCGGCACGCGGGATCTTCGTGGAGGCACGCGGCATCTTTTTGTTATAACACACGGTCTCTGTTGCGGTGCTCGGGCTTCTCTCTAGTTTCGGCCTTCAGGTTTTCTCTCTCTAGTTGTGGCGTACGGGCTCTCGCATTGAGGCGCGCGAGCTCAATAGTTGTGGCGCGCAGGCTTAGTTGCCCTGTGGCATGTGGGGTCTCAATTCCCCGACCGGGGCTGGAACCCGGGTACCCTGCGTTGGCAGGCAGATTCTTTACCACTGGACCACCAGGGAAGCCGCAAGCTTTACTCTTTTATTCACTTTTGCCCCCGTTTTTACTCCCTCTTTCCTAACCTGCATAGGCAAGCATCCTAATGTGTTTGAGATGCTAAGTATTTTTTTTATTTGCTCGTATGAAAACATTTACTGTTGTTTTAGGTGCATGTGTATTTTGAGATATAATTCACATGTCATATAATTCACCATTTTAGCATGTACAGTTCAGTGGTGTTTAGCATAGTCACTGTGTTGTGTAAGCATTACCACTACTGTGCATGTATAATTAATTTACATAAGGGTATTCTGTATTGTCATTCTGTTTCTTACTATTTTTGTAAGGCATCCACGCTGCTGCATGCACATCTGGTTCATCACTTCTCACTGCTGCAGAGAAGTCCCTAGTGTAATCTACCACATTTTTCTTATCCACTCCCTCTGCTATGGACACCTAGGTTAACTCCAAATCCCCCCTCCAACCAATGCTTCAGTGAACATCCTCGTACCTGCCCCCTTGTGGGCGGGCGTGAGAATTGCTCTTCTGGTGGGGACTGGGTACAGGCTGAGTGACCACCTGATTCCACCAAGTACCACCGCAAGGTTCTCTAGAATCACTGCAGCAATCCACACTTCCATTGCTGTTCCCATAACCCCACGGGCTCCCAGCATCGTCAGCTTTCTGCTTTCTGCCCTTCTAGCCAGTATAAAGGGATATATTCTTGTTTTGCCTCACTTCTCAATACCACTGACATCGTATGTATCTTCATATGCTGATTAGCCTTCTGGGTTCTTCTTCTTGAATTGCCTGTTTTTTGTTGTTACTGTTGTTTGGATTTGCTTCTCTCTTTTTTCCCAATTGGACTTCCTTTTTTTTTTTCTTTCCCTGTATCCTCTAGATAAGAGACCATGTTTGGTTTATATTCTGCAAATATCTTCTCCCAATCTGATCCTGCTGTTATTTTTTTCCCCGTGGTCTCTCATTTTCCATGTGGTTAGAAAATTCAAGCCGCCTACACCCAGAGCCAGTGCCAGTGAAGTGAAGTCCACACCAGTTCATACCAGTTCACACCAGTGGAAACCTGACTCTGCCACAGACGCCCTCACCTGCGACCACAGGGGTAGAGGGGCCCGGCCCCTGCCACAGGTGTGCTCTGCTGTCCCCTGGCTCCACTGTGACAGCTTCTGGAATATTCCCTCACCCGCCTCCCAGCAACCGTAAAACCAAAGGTGACTTGGGCACCCTGTGAGGCAGTGAGGGTGGGGACCCCTCCCAAGGAGGGCAGGGGAGTGGGATGGGGAAGGGGCAGAGGGCTAAGCCCGAGGGGAATTTTGGGGAGGAACAGTAGGTTTTCTTTTTTTAAGTGCTTTTAAAATTTATTTACCTTTATATTTATATTTATATTTATTTTTTGGCCGCACGGCATGCAGGATCTTAGTTCCCCCGACCAGGGATCGAACCTGTGCCCCCTGCAGTGTAAGTTCCGAATCTTAACAACTGGACCAGCAGGGAAGTCCTGGAACAGTAGGTTTTCAAATACAAAAAGGCTTTATCAGGGTAGAAATTGGTTTAGAGAGTTGGTCTGTAAGTAAAAGACCCTCAGGGAAATTGTGAAGTTGGGGCTCCTGAGTGTTACCCCATCCCAGGCAGGGAAGCTGGTCATCTACGTAGTCAGGGGAGGAGGCCCTTGGGTCTCAGGCTCCCTGAAGTTAAGGCTTAAATCAGACTCAAAGTCTTGCATAAAATGTACCAGAAAAGTGACAAATTCCAGACCAATGTGGCTTGGCTGGAAACAAAACAAAGAAAGCCAAACATTTGAAAATACTGAAATCCAGTCTAGTAATCACGCCGAATTGCAACAACTGAGTTCTGTACTTTGTTCTCACCTCTAGTGCTGAGGGTTAAGCCCGTTGAGTTGGAGTCTGGTGATTGCAGTGGGGTGTGTGGGAGGATCCCGAACTGGGAGGAAACGCAAACTCCTGGGCTGCGCTGGGCGCTTCCCTCCAGGCACCGCTGCTGCGCCAGGGCGGACAGGTCTCCCTTCGCAGCCATTCTGGATGACAGGCTTGAAATGCAGCATCAGTGGATGCTGATGCCATGGAAACCTCCCCAGTCCATTTCTCCTCTCCATAAGCCGAGACTAAGACGTTTAA